>NW_017172225.1:1384519-1399252 GCF_001652005.2 Ceratina calcarata | reverse complement strand
ATTGACTGTATAGCCAATACATCCTTAAATTTCTCATGGATAAGTCGGCAGTGTAGTAATTGTATCAGCAGCAGGACGCTATTTTGATCGATGAAATTGGTAGTCGGTCTCGAATTCGATAAAGCTAACATTCGCGAGGAACGGAAGTGGGTGCGAGAGCTTGTGGAGTTTAGGTTTGCCCCGTTTTACTACCAGTCGAACGTTGTTTTACGATCCTCTCGTGAATAGGAAAGCGAAGAACGCGCGTCGAAACTGCCGTAACTTTTCGTCCTAAGGATATGAAACCGAACGTTCAGCGCGAAAATTGATACGCGAAACGCGTCGAATCTCTCCCGACAGTAAAAGAAGTAACGCAATTAAGGAGTAATCCTATTTTTCTTGTTTACATCCGAGTAACAAAAAAGGGGAAGTTGCATGCTTTGATCGAAATTCATTTTATGATTTTAATGCGTGGCTTTCGTAGTACAAAGTTTATCGATCGGAATGAGGGAGGATACGGCCTCAGTTAATAAATAATAAATAAATAGAAACGGTATGCAAATAAAGTCAATCGTCCGAACGTTTGAATTTTAATTCGTCAAATTGCAAAATTGAATTTACCGCTATGAGTGTGTATTGATAAATCGACCATTTCGTGCCGGTGATACTCTTTCAAGCTGGATAATTACGATATTTCTGACGAAGTGAAAAATTAATAATAATTGTGAGAAAACGGAGGGGAGATCGTTTAATCGTGAAATTTTCGGCTGCGCGCAAGTGGGCCGAGTCTCTCGGAGAGGAAGTATATAAGGGCATTGTTCACTTCCTGTTTTGAATATCGAATTTACGAGCAAAGTTATGGGGCCGCGCCCGCGAAATCTTTCCCTCTCAACCGCATTTCCGTTTCTCCCCGCCCGCGTCCTCTCGGCTCGTCTTCTCGTTCGCCCCTCCGCGGTCCACGTCGAGATTCTAACTTGGCCCGTAAAACTTCGCCTCCGGAGGAGCTCGTCTCCGAAAGGCGAACTCACCCCCTTAAGGGTTTCCAAGCCGAGTGAGGAAGGAATACGACCGGGGAGGTGTCGTAAGAACGATCGTAAGACCCACTATTCGTTTTGTATTCCGCGATACCCGTTCACCAAGCCGCAAGAAAATCGATCGTTCGTGTCGTTCTAGAATCAAAAGTCAAGAAAATATATCGTAAAAAAAACGGAGCATTCCTTAAAAAAATGTACATCTACGAGACTGTCCTCTTTGCATTTCATAATCTGACAACAATTCGGTTCAGAAAAATATTTTGATTCGTGTATCGTAAAATTCGTGACACGGCACGGGATCGAAACGAGCGATCGAAACGTCGTTGGGGAGAGGACCCTCTTCGAGAGTGGCGCTCCTCCCGCTTGGAGTGGTTGCCGACAAACGGGGAAGAGTCTCCCCGGTAAGAGGTGGGTCAGAAGTCGAATGTGAAGGCACTTTTCGCGTCCTCGCGAGCTCGCGCTCGAGGAAGAAGCGTCAAGGGAGCACACGTTCCCGAGTGCGGAAGGTTCGCCGACGGATGAACCGCCGATTCCGACCCCGCACTCTCGACCCGAGCCCGGGGGGCTTCATTTTCAGATCACGTACGCGCCATTGCGCTAAGCTTTGCCTCCTCTTACCCTCTATTTCGAAGGCACCGGATGCTGAAATCACTCTCTTTCGACTCCCTGCTTTTTCTTTTTCATTTCCCGTCGCCTTTCTTAGGAGATCCTTTGCGTGTCGACGCTTTTAGCGAAAATGTGTGCCTTTCGAATGCGACAAAAGATGTTGATTTTGGCGTCGAAGTTCATCGCTGAATACTTTCGACGAAAGAACGGGAGACGGAGGGGCGGGACGGGTAAAAATTGATCGAGATAAAGCAGCGATCGGCCAGTCACGAGTCACGATTTACGGAAAGAGTAAACCGACGCAAGCAGCACGGGAGTAAGTAAATACGAGGCCGAGGGCGGGAACGTGGAACGCGTGTACACAGGGGAGGTCGTTCTCCGAAGCGTCTGCACGCGTATTCCGACTCACGTACGGGCACCGATGTACGATATGTACGAGCGTGTGAACAAACTACACGAACGAGGGAAACGTTCGTCCTCGATCGTGATTTTCGAATACGCGCACCTCTTCCTCCTCTGCAAACGAACCTCTCGGGTCCGACGACTGCGAGAGCACTCGCCGACAGATACAACGGCGAAACAAAACGACGAGCCTGTGAAGACGAAGGCCGGAGCTAAAAGACGTGAAACGATGACCCGAATTCCGCCGCGGAAAATCTGCTGGGAAAATACACGGTTCATTGTGCCGCTGTTTGACAAATTGTACGTGTCCACAGAAACTCGTTCCACTCTTTCTCGGTCAGCATTCTTGACGAGTATATAGAAACGAGTTCGGATGATCAGTCTCATTGCACGTCTATGTACATGAAAGTTGCTTATATTCTTTCGTTCGAAGTACGAATCTGTGAGACATGATTCACTATAATTAATTAAGACAGTATTTTCTGATTTTTAAGCATTTAGAATTTACATAGACGCGTATTACTTTTACGTTCGCGTTTATGAAAGACGGATGACCCTCGACCGCGCCTTCTTCCTCGAAACAAAGAATCCCAGCGTGGGCGACGCGATCGATCGGTATAGCGTCCCAGTAAATCTCGCGTTAAAAACTAGTCCCGCTCGCGGCTACCAGCAACTGGCGTCGCCGATCAGAAGGGTCGGATCTGTGGTCGAAATCGCGTGTTTTCGATCCGGCGACACGAAATTTCCGCGTCTGCTACGCAGAGATCGCATCGAGCATTTTAAATAGTGCACGATAGCCGTGCGCTAGGGAGATAGCTATTCGTCGGTCGTAAATCGTGTCGCTACAGCCGGGTTTGCTCGATCGAACGTATAATTGCGCTATCACGTTCGCTCGGTCGTTGGTTCGTCGTCGCGCGAACGTCAAACGCGGAAGAAGTGACGCGCGACCATTCGTCGATATTAACGACAGTATTTTTTTTAATTGACAGCCGGCCACGGCGCTGCGTAGAGCGCTATCGGCGAATACGTTGAAATTGATAAATCGTAGGCCTTCGGCCGAGCGTTACCCGAGCGCACGGAACGTGTACGTATAGGTAACGGGTAGGAAAGGAGAGGAGGCATTGAAACAGCCGGCGTGTCCGGTAAATTGATCGAATGAAAAAGTTCCCAAAGCCAATTGATTCAACGCGTTACAAATCGTTGGTCCCGCCTCCACTTTGCCGTCCCGGTGTTTCGCTGTTTCTCCCCTCGGAAAAAATATTTAATTCCCTCCTCGCAAATCCGCTATTTCTGGACGGTGTCTCTATGCATCATGCATACGTACATCCCTTCGTGAACATCACTAAACGAGTTATAATTAACATTTAACTGTGGGATGAATTCGTTCGTGCGCTACATAATTCTTGTCGTTCTAAATCCGTACACTAGTCGAGTGAGGGGTCGTATTTCTTGACCTCCTCCACTTGACTCTCTTACCTATTCGCACGTGTGTCTTTCGAACCGGTCGATCGATTTTCCGCCGTAACGAGTCGAAAGGATCGCGTGAGCGGAAAAAGTTCGAAAGATTCAGGGAACTTCACATCCGGATTAACGACGTGTACGCGGTTCGAGATAGAACGCAAGCTCGCGACGTTTCACGGACACCGGAAATGAGACGGTCGTTCGTCCCGAGGAACGGTCAAAGGGAAAGAAGATGGGTCGAGAGACGTTGCACGCCGGAAAGGGAGAACGGAGAGCCGCGGGTACGGGCAGAGGTTCCTCCGATCGGTCGCGATGGTCGTTTTCGTGCCTGGCTCGATCGATACCCATAATTCCGACGAGTCGCGAACGGTGCCGATCGATACCCGCGGCAGGTTTTCAAGCCTCGTTCGGTCCGTTCGCTCCGTTTACTTCGTTTGCTCCGTCCGCTCCGTTTGCTCGGAGCGGTCGCACGAAAAGAGACAGAGGGGATTGGCCGAAAGCTCTGTTCCGTACGAGGAAGGCGGAGGGAGGATGGTTCCGTTCGCGTTCGACGTACCGCGTCGATCCGTAGAATTAAAAGCTCGCCGAGCGAATTTAAGTCGGCGAATGACAGCGAGTCGCCCTCGGGGTGAATAGACGCAGGGTAAAGAGGTTGGATGAAGGGTCGAAGGGTCGGGAGAAAAAGAGCGCAGGAGCGGGTACTCGCGCGAAACGGTATTGGAAGAAGAGAGAGAAGCGAACCGTGAGAGGGAAGCGGCGGCTGCCAGATAAGATAAGGGTGAGAAATCGCGCCGCTTCTGGATGCGGTAACATTAGACCGCCCACCAACACCGTCTCGTGTCCTCCCTCCGACAACGTTTCCTTCGTCGGGGTAAGGCGTTCCTCGGCTTAGCTCAGCACGGACCCCGAACAAACTCGCTATCGTCCTCGTATCGCGCGGCGGCCTGCCTCGATATCCCGGAATATCGAACTATGCACGCGTACATCGCTGTCGCTCGGGATATTCCCTTGGTTTAGGCGACGTGTAACGTCGGATTAACGACCGGTGGTCGTATACTGACCCGTGAACCCAAGACGGATCTCCCGGATCTATTTCTCGTCCTGCTCGTCCCGCCGACCTATCTGTAACGTCTTTCGCACCTCCTCCGACGCTGCCAAAGTTCTCTGGGAGCTGTTAAAACTGCTTGTCTCTCGTACACGTCTGGAAGTACGTTAAAGTTCGTCAAAGGGCAAGACTTCGTTCGTATCATGCGTCGCGTGGCTTTGCCCGCGAAACCAATAACATTTTTCGCACCCTCTTCTGGTCGATGGCCGGGAAGGCGAAGGTAAAAAGTAAAGCCTCTCCCTTGAGTAGCACTCGTTGCCGTTAAAGAGAAAATACTCTCGCCGATTATCGATCCTCCAAGCAGCGGGAACGAGCTTCACGGTTCGTCGAGATTATCGAGGAAAATTTTCTAGTACGCTTCTTACAACTCCGCGGGGAGGTAGCTACTCGTCGAAATTCGCTCTTTTCGTTTTTTTTTGTTTCACGCCTTTCTCACGTCCCGGTTGTCAGATACCGCGGCGGCGGTAAGAAACACAGACAACAGTTTACGGAGATCGCTTCCGATTTATCCGACGAGTCGCAGCTTCTTCAGAAGCGCGATCGCAAACGATACGTGAAATATCTTTGCCTAATCGCGTCGCTCGGTGTACACACCGTCTAATTGCGAATCGCATCGAACGGCTTCCGATGAATATGCAATGCGCATGCCTTAGCTATTCAATAGCCGGCGACGCGATCGCCCCAAGGCATCTTATTAGCGAGCTGTTATGAGCGAACCGACGGGAACCGCTTTTCGTTTCGTAGCGGAACCGTACCGCGCCGTTCGTCCACTCGTTCCTCTTTAATTTGATCCTCCGAATTAAAAGCCGCCGCCGCCGCCGCCGCCGCCGCCGCCGCCGCCTTCTCGAAACGCTCGTTTCTTTTATTCCGGCCGGCAGTTACGCCAGCCGATATTCCGATCCCGATAATCGATTCTCTGGTAATCGAATGGGTGCTCGGGAGCCGAGTAACCGACAGTCCGTTATAATCGAGTCTGGCCCGACAATACATAACTGCCTTCTATGTTTCCATAATATTCCAGTATATCGCACCTCCGTCCGTGAACATGGGGGCATTGTTCATTAAGAAACCTGACGAATATTCCAAATTGGCAGATGTTCGTCAGTTGTAAACCAGAACTTTTATAACATATCTTTCACTGATAATTCATCATAATATGAATTTTATATTCTTAGATATATTTCGCGACACGAGAGAGTGTGAAACGACGGAAAGTTTTATATCACCGGCTGTTTATATTTTTAAATGTTTTCCTAGTCGCGTCCCGTATGAATTACCGATGCAATTTTATTTAGTATTCGGCATCAAAAATTTATGTCGCCTCCGGAATTCATTCGAAACTGGGAGGCGTTCGTGGTGAAATGTAGGTCGTTCGCTCGTTCGAGTTTACTGCGGACGGAGAGGCATGGATCCACGGCGAAAAATCGTTGAAATACGGAACGTCTTTTATCGCGAATATGAAAATTTTTCTCGCTTGCGAGATACGCGGATGCTCGTTGGCTCGATTACTATGAAAAATAAACCGCGGAATCTTTCTCCTCCAAATTCCGTTATGCGAGTTCGGAATCGAACTAACCTGTTGCGCGAAAATATCCCTGCGTTGGATGAATCGGGTGGTTAAAAATCGAGAAGCGCGTGGAAACGAGTTTGGTAATCGTCCGCGGGAAATCAGAATGGAGATTCGAAAGCGATCGGGTTTCGTGGAAGGAAATCGGTCGACGATACGACAATGGCATTATTAAAGGTCGGAGGAACGGCGAGGAGTGGCGGGGTGGCGGTAGGTGAATTGAATTCGCGAAGTACGCCCGAGGGTGGTCGCCCAGAACGAGCCGGAGACGCGCACGCGAGTGTGCGGGCGTAAATACATCCCATGAATTTAGGTTAGCATGCGAGCAAAACCGCAGCACTTCACAGACCGACCCGGGCTCGCTTAATTATTGTCCGGGCTACAGGGGAGGGATGATAATCGGCTCGAATTAACGTAGGTACCCACCTGGACGACGGTTAAGCAAGTGGACGCAATCGCTTCCCGCGATTAGAACGTTCTAATTACTTTCCGCGCCGGAAAACTTTTTTCCAAGTTTCGAAACTTGATTCGATGCTCCGTTGGGATTTAATTAGTCGGTGAAGTGCAATGATCCTACGGATCGGTGCGGTCTTCGAATCGACTGTTCGACCAATTGCGGCTCTGCCGGATTTTTTAACGAGAGCGAGCGAGGTGCGAGGGCGTGATCCGATTAATACGCACGGTCGTCGCAGTTTGCGACGAAGGTTGATAAACGATTCATGCTCATCGATCGGCAAGTTTCCCCAAAGCAGCGTTTCACAGACTCCTGCGTAGATCGTGCGAAGGGGTATTACGTGGTCGTTCGACTACGTCCTTCGAGGAGAAGCGCGCCGACCCGTGTGCGCTATAATAATTTAATATAATGCCAAGTATCGGGAAACTCGTAGGAGCGTAACAATAGAAGGAGACGGGCCATGGTAGTCGATGGAGTCGCCGTGAAATATTCTCGATATAATGCCGTAGCTTCTTTCCTCTCGGCGTTTTCCGGCTTAGACCGCGCAATGACCCACCCGCACCGTTCCTCCTCGTCTCAACGCTCGATCCGTGTCTCTCTCTCTCTCTCTCTCTCCTCTTTTCTCTTGGCAGAAGAAAAACTCCTCTATGCCCGTCGTTTAATATTAGAATCGCGCTGTTTGCCTCTCATTCACGCCGGCGAGCAATAAGAGTGGATCAAAGATAAGAGATTGGCCGTTTCGGAATTTTCCAAGTTTACGACCGGAGTTTTATCGGCAGAAAATAGACGGTGCACAATCCCCGCGAGGTTTTCGCTAATTTGAAGCAGCTACTCGTAATATCTACAATCTCGATGAGACGAGGTAGCGCTTCCCTAAGTACTCCTGTTGACGATAACGACGTCAAAGCAAATTTGAATTACCGCTTCGAGCAGAGCCACGAGATGGATCGCGAGAAGGCGTACCAGCATCGATTACGTTCTTCCCTTAGGAAAATTGTTCTCGATGACGCTCTCGCGATTTTTTCCAGCCGAGTGAATCGTGAAATATCGCCTCGGTCGCAATAATAGCTAACTCGTACGAATGCCACCGCGCTGTCAAAAACCAAACGAGCATGGTTAGCGTGCATTTTACTAGCCGCGCATTACTCGTAAATTGGCGCGCTCGACACGAATTTCCATCAGCCGGGAACGCACGTTCGACGCGTTCGTTTATCGAAAGATTTTTCATATTTTCCTCGTTTTATCTCCCGCCCCGTCGCGTTTGTTTTACTTTCAGTTCTCGGAACCGCGACCCTGCGGCTTTTCCGTTCGGCTGAAAAATGTGCGGTGCGAAGTTTGCGCGATAAACATTAAATGTAACCGAGTCGAACAAAGTATCGAGGGCGAACTTGTAAAAACACGAGGAAACGAGTGGATAAAGTTTCGCGGGGATATCGTTCGGGGAAGAGGGATCGAGTCCATCTCGGTTGAAAGCCTCTCCAGCGTGCCCGAGATTTCGCGGCTTCGATTCGTTCGAACGAACAGTCGAATTGATTTACATCGACTGCGAACAACTGAGAACGTGAACTCTATAGAACGCTGGACAGTGGATCGGCATGCTCGTTTCGTTATGAAAATTACTGTAATCGGGGTTATCGACCTTCTACCCGTTTTCCTATTAAACTTCAGACATTGTGAAAACGTAATACCATTGCACAACGTTAATTAAACGACCCTAATGTTATCCAGTATTCTATAGAAATCACTGAGTAAGAAGAGACAGAAAGGGACGCTGAAGTTTATTAAGCAATTTCGAAAAAAATCTCTGTGTAACAACGCGCCGGAAAGAATCATTAAAACGCGACCGGAATATTTTCAATAACGAAATCGGTCTCGTTTCGCGTCTTTCTCTCTCTTTCCCGACGAAAGCCCCGGTTGAATGAATGGATTGCCGCGTGCATAAATTTTAATGCAACCTCTCCTCCCTATCGCACGGGCCGTTTCAGCGCGCCAGAACGCAACAAATAAATACGTACACGCTTTAATGCACGAACTGTTTCGAAGACGAAATTGCCGTGCAAATCGCGCCACATAAATTTATCCTCGGAACCGGGGACGGTGTTAAAACATAAAGGGATTGTTAAATTTGCATTTTTTTCTCAAGAGATTCGTTCGTTCGTTTTAATGCCGGGACGGATGCTGACCTGTCCCGTTGCTTTTGGTTTCAGAAACCGAGGCAGCTGCACTCGAGGTGATTTCATCGAGTCACGGGTGGATAAATGAAAGCGGGGGCAAGAAAGCCGTCGGGACGGAGAAAGAGAGACCGTGGGGGACGCCAATAACTCGCGTACCCACTAATTCTACTGGCAGTACTCGAGGTTTGGCCATGAACATGACGTCGCATCTCGAGGGTAACCGCGACCGACGGCGAAACATTCGTCCACTGTGAAGCCGGAAGGCCGCCAGCGGGGTGAGTCAATAATTTCTCAGTTTACTAAAAACCCTCGATTTGGACGTTGCGACGGGTCTTACGGGGATTCAATGCGTGCGCTCGCACACGTCATGAATACGTTGCGTCGATTCGGTCCAGATTAATTCGTACAACAAATTTCCCTCGCACCGATTACCCGCGAACTTTGACCTCTCCACGCCCACGTTTCGCGCCGATACCCGTTAAACTCGACAAAGACTACGCGGCTGCCGGTCGTTAATAATCGTTAGACGTCGACGAAGCAGCGGACCTACGACACAATCTAAGAACCGGGGCTTGATAGGGCGTCACCGTGCCGCACGCCCTATGGAAACGGATGCGATTACCTCCGCGATACTTTGTTCGCGCCCGAGCTTATTTTCATGTAACGCGCGCGCCGTTTTAAAGCCTGAAATAATCTCCTGGGGACCTGGCTCATAACTGCAAGCACCCGAGTAAAACTGACTCTGGGCGAAAATAAAATAGCAAAGTGCGGCTTCGTGGACGGGAAATTCACGCATGCTTGTATACGTCTCGCTGGCAGTAAACTGCGGCCCGAACCACTACCCGTTGTTTATCACCCAGACGTACCGTCGCGCGCGGCTCTCTGGACGCAAAGACGCATAATCGATAAGGTTTCCTTTAATAATCGGATATTCCAAAAAGTCTAAGAGGATCACGTGACTTCGTTCGATCGCGGACAATTTTATGAGAAACCTTTGAAGGACACAGGGTCCATTGTGTCGTTAGGAGACTGATTTGTGGCGCGTCGCGTCGCACCACGGAAGTAAGTAGAATAAAGTAGTGATGCGGTAATTTGGCGAGCCACTCCTTCGGATCTGGGTGGTGCATTATTTACGCAAACAGGCAGCGACGGAACGATGTCGGTGAGGGGCGTGGTTGTGTTGCAGCGGTGCGACCGCCGCTTGTCTGCAATGTGCAATGCATTGCAATGTGCACCGCGCGATACGAAACCACTTGGAGTTTTCACGGAGTTGCGCCACGCCGCGCGCACCGCGGCAACGGCGGCGGCGTTGCACCGGTCTGTTCCGCTTGTAACGTGTTTGCGGACGACGCGAGGAACGAAACGAGAATTCTGGAGAATGGGAAACGAGGGAACGGTCGAAAAAGTTTTATCGAATGCGGTCGCAACCGCCTTCGGTGTTACGGAACACAATTATCTTGGCTAACGTCGCTTACGCTATCTTCCCGAGTTAAACCCGACTGTGAGATTCTATGACTCTCGACGGTATCGAGGGTCGTTGATCTCTCCTAAACCGTAGCTAGAACGAGTATTCAGTTTCTTCATAAAAAAGTTGGATTCCTATGACCATCGTAGTTTATTGATTTCACGAAGCAGTTTACGCTGTGAGCACAGTCTTCCTTAGTTGTACCACCGAGGAGAGATTATTAAAGAATGGCAGCTATATGAGACTTTATGTCGAACGAAAATTTCGTCCATTTTTTACGTCATTTAGAATGTATTGCCACCGAAATAAGAAATAGAAGGCAAAATATCCGTCGTTGTTGAACAGTTTCTTTATTGCAAAAACTTTTTATTCGTCCTAGCGAAAAATATGTCAGACAAAAGTTGCGTCTCTAGCTGCCAGTTAAAAATGTTACTGACTGTATTTTGAGTCCCATTGGGCCCCGTCCTAACGATAACACGGACGCTGCCACTTTTTAACAGTAATTCCTCGGTACCTAGTACTGCCTCCTAAAAGGATATCGGTTCGAACCACTCGTACGACTCCTAACTATACCAAACAGGTTTCGGTTTGAACACGACTCGTACATTAAAGGTTAGCTCCTCGTTGGAAAGACGGAAGGGGACTCGAACTTGTGGGAGGTAGAAGTCGAGGACTTTAATACCGACAGGGCGAACTCGTAGCCACCGCGAAACGGAACTTGCTCGTGCCAAAAGTCGAAAGCCGCACGAATGAAATCGATCCAGTATCTCTCTCTCTCTCTCTCTCTCTCTCTCTCTCTCTCTCTCTCTCTCTCTCTCTCTTTGTCATCGAAACGTTCCGAGCGATTAAGAACCTTAACGATTCCTCGTTTTTCGCACGCTTTCGTTTATCTCGCTGCGTCTAATGCGAAAATAACGAAAAATTGTCTCATCAATTTCTTCGATGAGTAACTGTGCCAGACTTTGGATAGGACGCTGTTTAAACGTGCTTTATCTAACAGCATTGAAACGATTAAATGGTTAATTGAAATAGGTCGGCGGGGCGCGATGGTGAATAACGCGTTCCGATTATCGCGGCCCGAACCGAGCGGGCGCGCTACAAAACGAGATCCTTAAACCGTTGAATTAACTCGCCTTGAGCCATGAACTTTGACAAGTTTTTTTATTTATTAACGAGCGAACAGCTGAATCGGAAAGGGTAACCGAAATACTCCCCCGCCGGGGCTTAATGGGCCGAGCCGTGACTATAGCGGCGACAAATGTACTCGGTTCGATCAACGAGGAACAACGTGTACGAGGAATAGTTGCACACCGAGTATACGGATACAAAACAGTCCCCGTTCATGCATACTTTAGCAGCAGCTGTCCTAGCAGCTCCAATTCCCAAGCGTGTCGATAACGCGTCGGCTTAAGCGACGTTCACAACCGTGTGGCATTTCAATGCCTCCGGCTCGAAGCGCGTCGATCACTTTGGGGAAATCGACGCGTCTGTATCGATTCGCGATCCCTTCTAACGTGGCTTACTTTCATGGGCCAACCGATAATAATCCTGCGGTCCGTCAAACGATTACGCCGGATATTCTCTGAGCATTCGCCCGGGATAACGTCTGCGTACTTTAGTTATACATAACCGTGATCCCTTTGAGGTAGCTGCGATGCCCTTTAGAATCGCGGTTTATCGCGCACCGCCGTTAATTCGCGTCTTAAAGCGACGTCGCCCCGCTTTGAAAATGAAGTTCAGTCTCTGCGAATGCTCAAGCGTTCCTCTCGATTCTGACGAATATCGAACTGTTACGGATAAGCGTATCGCACGTGTATACGCGATAACGCACGCGTTCGCAGCGGATGCGCTTGCATATCCGCGGTAATTAGCTATCGGAAAATGGGTGCGCCGGCCCACTCGAATCTACGCAATACACGGTTGTGTACGTGTGCGTACCCTAGTTTCCGTAGATATCTCGCGTCTATTGCGTTTTAAGAAAAATCGTGAAAAATTCTGAGATCTCGTTACGATAGAAAATGGATGAGTCCCTCGACTTTAATAATTTCATCAGCATCATAGCAAAGTTCACTCGCAGCCCCGCTTCCGTCTCCTCTTCTATGCTCGTCTCTTCGTTTCCTTTAATGTCGCACCGCGCTTCTCGACACTTACTCGGGCAAATTTTACCTAACCTTCTCTCACACCAGAATCGTCTGTAATACGGCCATTGAATACTAATCTCTCGCTATTTCGTTTTCTATTTCCATTTTCCATGAAACATTTTTTATTCAAGCTTCTCCAGCATTTCAATTCTTTGTGAAGTTTCATGGGTCGAATTCTTGAGAGCATCTATGGACTTTCCTCCCTTTGTCTCGTACTTACGCGAATCTGGAAAAGGCCAGCGGTGACTCGAAAGCCGGGGGTTGCGGCTGCGATTCAAAGCGCAAACGTGCGCCAGAGAAGCTTGCCGCGCGACAAAGATACGACGGAAACTCCTGCTAGAACCAGGGAATATTAATCGCAGCCACTGTCGGTGGTATCCTCTTGCTAGAAGCCGGCGTCGCGACGCGCCGTTTCTCTCCTCGGCCTCTTCGCATTTCCCCCTTACCCTCTCAGGACCCTTTTCCGTGTACCACATCAAGCCTGGAGACGGCTACTAATGAGGCCAAAAACATCGGAGCCTGGAGTTACGACCGTCCCAAAAACGTTACCGGCGTGATTTAGAGGATGGTAATGGAGCGGACCTTTACGTAGTGCCGCCGCCGTCGGCTCTGCCCGTACCTCGGCGAATCCTTCTTTGGGCCCGGTCGGCGTTATCCCGTACCTATACTACTGGCACCATCGGTGATACCGTTTCTTTTATGCTCCTTATCTCTGTCACGTTGTCCGAACGGTCTCTGCTCACCACAGAACGTACCTTTCTACTCGCTCAGTGACTCGATACGTAGCATTTGATTATCTCTTCTAACTTTTCACGGACGTTTTACCTCGATCCTCTCGGATCAGGCGCGTAATGCAGCTTGAAAAAAATCCGCCGGTTCCAGCTTCTTGCCTGGAACGTACACTCCCACGACATTTTCCGTTTATCGCGTTTCATTCTAATTACGATCCCGTTATCTTCCGGCAGGATGCGCAAGGCTAATTTTTCCGGGCGTCGCGCCAGGACTTTTACCGTTACCGTTGCCGTTGTCGTTTTTATTAAATAGTATCGCGGCCAGACCGGGGGGGTAAAAATAATTCGGTGGGAAAGCGCGATTCGGTTCCAAGGCTATTAACGGTCGTTGCACCCCTCAGGGTCGCAGTTTTACCCGTTCGGACGTGTGTACGTAGGAAAGAAACGAACGGGTCTCTCGCGTGATAGAAGAAAGCCGGGCGTCACTCGCGAAGCGCGCGACCAACGCATCGCCCCAAAGGAAATTTGCGCAACCATTACTTATATCATGCCCTAGTCAGCCGCAGATGCAAAACATTTTTCTTTTGCGGCTTGCCGGTGACTGTGATGCAGTATAATAATATTCCAGCAGTTTTTCCCGGACGCCACTCGTTCCGGCCCGTGTCACCATGATCTTTACCATTAAACGTTAAGACCGGTCTCTTAACGAGCCTTGGAAAGGCGGACTCCTCGTCGATCCACGTTCGAAAAATCGCGGTTCAGAGAAGGGCGTTGACGCGCGTTTGATTCGGCCGGAGAAATGATCGCAAAAATTAACGTGGCAGAATTGAACGGGTGACATTTGGTACACGCGAGTACGAGCGTGTTCGTCCGCACCGTCGGACTCGGGCCGAACTCGACGTATTATACTGCCGGCATTATACGGCCGCGTCGCAATTTAACGGGCGCATAATCGCTCGAATTAATCGGGACGGGACAGGGGTTGGAACTAAACTTTCGGCGATATCTCCGCGTCATCGGCTTGAACGATATCTGCGCGAGTTTTTGTTCCGATTAAAGGGAAATAAGCGTGGAATTTCCTAGTCCCTCGGATGCCGCGTAACCCGAAACTCCGGCCGAGGTTGTATAGAACGCGTAAATTCGGTATAATGACCGAGGAGTGCAAACCCGTTTTCCCCCCGTGATTTACGAAGTCACTTTAGGCGACCGAGTAAAACATCGCGGACCGCAATAGCTACGGTCGTTATCCCGTAAAATCAACCTACCTGCGACAATAGAAACGCTTTTTTTACTCCCGTGTTGTATTTGTACGCCGGTTTCTGCGCCCTCGATCTTCCCGCAATTGTGATCAATGGACATTTATTTTCTTCCCGATAATTTTAACTGAACTTTATTTATTGAACAGTCATCGGACGAATCAGAGACTGACAACTCCAAGTTAAGCCATGTTGCAAAATATGCAGATGAACCAGACGGTGAACGAGGTGAATTAAGGATGTATTGGCTATACATTCAATCCCAAAAGTTTATGTACCTTAGAAAAACGCATTTCCTATAATTAAAAAGAAATCAGACGTCGGAAGAATAATGCTAATAATAAATAGCTACTTGCTA
>NW_017172225.1:1290940-1383778 GCF_001652005.2 Ceratina calcarata | reverse complement strand
CCTTAATTCACAAAGAAGTACGTCGACGTTTCGTTTAAAATTGTCACGAACGAAATTCTGATTTATAGTTCGTATCTAGTTTCCGTTGAGTAAATATTTTATTCGAATCATGAAATGGAAACTATTTATAATTTATTACGTGCTAACGATTCCAATCTTGTTTTCGAATCAATTTTATAAATCCATCGATCTCTCTGATTCGATAAACTCTGCTCTTCCCTCGGACGTTCTCGCGAAACTATGTATAATCCCTGCCGTCCTCGTCGAAACTCCGAGAAACGACGTTGACTAATCCAATCATCGTTCAGCTGCAAAGTCCTGCCTCGAGAAAGCGGTGCTCGAGCGTTTTCCACGGCGGGGTAAGTGTTCCCCTCGAGTGCCAATGGGAGCAGCGTCGGCGTCCTTAGAAAAAAATATTCCCTCCCCTCGCGTTTGAGATTTACGAGGAGATCCGAGAGACATGTTTTCACCGAAACTTGACCGACGACTCTATTTCCCTTCCTCGTGCATCCTTCCTCCACTTAGCGCGGGGCGATAAGTTTTATTGAAGGAATCGCGAAACGTTTCCGTGTGCTCCTGACGTTCGAACGGAGCCTTAAAACCGCGAGAACTCCGCTCGCTATCAGTCAAGTCCAAGTGGCTTTCGAAGTATACAGAAGCGTAATCTCGGGGATCGCATCGATTTCAGGGTTCGAACGAAGGGGGGCACGAGTTTACCGCAAAACCGTGGTTCTCCGGAATCGTTCGACGTTCGGTTTCACGAACTTGGATTATTCCAACTTAGTCTGGAACTGCATTCACCGCAGGCATCCCGATGGTACAAAACGACTTTATTCCGGGGCCTCGATTGTAAGGACGCGGTACCGTCGGACGGAAGAATCGGCGACCAGGGACGAACGGGTACGAAAGGAACGCGTAAGTAGGCCGCGGGCAGCGGGTGTCGGCCCTGTTCGCGGCGAAAAACCAGAAAAGACGTTCTCCACGGTCGGTGGGTCGAAAACCATCGACGCAACAGAGCGGCAGCGGCTGCACAATGGACTGACTCATCTTGCACCGTCAACCTTTCCCCTTTGTTCTCGCTGCTTGTTGTCATTCGAAAAGCGATAGCTTCTCTGTCGCGAGTAGGCGAACCGGGGAGGGAAAGTGGGAGAATACGCGGCGCGGGTGCCGAGCTCGAAGGGGTAGTTTCGTTGTTCCGCGGACCAAGAGCTGGTTTCGCCGCTCGGCAGAGGGGCAGGGCTTGACTCCTCTCGCCGAGGGAAAAGACCGACGACGGCGGCGGCGGCGGGGAGCAGGCTTTGGAGTGGAGTTCGATCCTCCGGTTGAGGTTTTGTTCCACCATTGTGATAACTCAAACAATGCTGCCCTGACTGGCGCATCGTACGCGAAGGACCGCAGAGGAGGGTCGAGAGTCTCTGTCGGTCTTTCATCCCTCCCTTCTTTCTCCTTTCTCCGTCTACCTATCTATATCTGCTTATCATTTATACGCGAGAAAAATATTAGGCGAGCTACAGAATTGGGTCGATTAGAAAAATGTCGATCTCTGATCGAGCGATTCTCGGTGTTCATATTCTTGTGACATATTCTCCAAGGCCAGGCAAAAGCCTGGTCGAGTCATCTTCTGTCTCGCAAAATGAGACTAAACAATAGACGCTCGTAACGCAGCGACGCATAATTAACTGTAAATACTTGGCTCTCTGCTATTTCTTGACTAACAATCCGGTGAGTTCGAACACTCGCTGTGTACATCTTCCAGTTTCTCGTCTCTCACACTCGATCTCGGGTACACTCCGCCTTTGCGACAGCCTCTTCGCTCTCGGTCGGATCATCTCTTACAGGGCTCTTTGTCTGCCGCGCTCCACTCCGTTGTACATGAAAAAGTCCATATAGTACACCGGCAACCGAGGGAAAAGACGTATTAATTCCAGAATATTCGTTCCAGAGAAAGATAAGAGAGCCATATTTTCGTTTTCCGCGTGTTCCTCTTCTCGCTTCTCTACCCCGTGAATTTTTTGCTCGCAGTTTTTTTTCAACTCGCGTTCAGCGCGAAACGTTTATTTCGAGTCCGAGCGGGGACGATTCGAGAGAAAACGACGCACAAAAGCGTGGAACGTACTCGCGTGCTTCTGTGCGCCGGGTTTGCAGCTATTACATATTCATTCGTGGACACTAACGATAGTCGTAGGAGTTCCTGGTGGAGAACCAGTTTGTAGATTTCCCATGTTTACTAACACCCGCGTTTATTGAACGACAATGCCTGTGTATCCTTCGAGTCGGCTCGAGTGAACAACGGGCATCCGCGGAATTTAATCTCGAAGAAGGGATCGAGCGTTCCGATCGACCAGAGATTCATCGGTCTTACCTGTTACATAATTCAGGCATATTACCTTTGTTCGGTGCATCATCGGTTCTCCTTTAACACAATATTAATAACTACGATCGAGTCTCAGGACTCGAGGAGTCACCTTTCAAGAAGAATCGCTTTGAGTCTTTACTGAAAGTAATTGATACCGAAAAGGATATTCGTGTTCAGTTCAAAGGCGATATTCGAACGTTCCCCTTGAATAAATATCTCGCACACGTCTCACTGCTCGTTGAAGTTAATTCTACCTTCCAGCGAGCGCGTGCCGCGAGATTGAACGTCAGTCGCAGGTCGATCAAAAGCGCTATCTAAGCTGGGCGCTCGCACACAGAGGATATTTTTAATTAATTTTCAAAAGCTTTTGTCGAAGTTCGAAACGCGAGAGGAGAAAATTGGGTAAGGAATTTTCAATTCTTGGGAAATATTCATAGAAACGTTTCCGGTGTCGTACCGCGTTTAAGCGTGATTGTCGGGGAGGAGGGGCGTCTGTTTTCGCGTTACACCGGTTCGATTTCAAGTCGATCCACGGCGCGGCGCGTCGCGCCGAGGAAACATCCAGAGGAAACTTGCTGGAGGCGGACGTGACGGAAATAAAACCGCGAACAGCATAGAAGTCGTCACGCCTTTAACGATTTCGGGTGGCCGACACCCCAGCTGCCGCGAAAGAGTTAGCAGCGGTTTTATCGATTGCGTTCACCATCGGAACTCCGCGGAAGAAACGCTGTTACGTCCCTTAGAGAAAAAAAAAAACCGATTGGAAGTTTCCTCGGGACGGCAGAAGTGGGGGTGGAGACTCCGCAAAGCCTCGAGGCTGTTCGCGTATTCCCGGTGAGGGAATCCGACCGACTCGGGCACTCGACCGGCCCAACTGCATGTTGAAAAATTCACCGAGCGTTAAAGCGGGAAAGGTCGAAGGGTAAAGAGCAAAGAGGTACCGGAAGAGGGGACCGAGCGAAGCTCTCCCGATCTCCGCAGGTGGGGGAGGCCAAACGCGCGGGCAAAGAAGATTTCACGCCGGTGGAGCACCGAAACGAAAACGAAAGCGACCGGCATTCGTCAACGAAAAAGCTTCTGATGGAAGTGTCTCGCTGAAATCGTGCCATGAATTTCAGACCGGCGAATCTAAAATTCTCACCTGCTACTTTATTATGTAGAAAGGATTATTATTAGTAGACTGCAGATTTCATGCATTCACAAATTGGAATATATAATGCGAGGTGACATAAGAAAGATCAAAGGGTGAATCCCTAGCTGGGTTACATTTTTTAAAATGAGATTCTTTTATTTAACAGTAACTCCATCTCTTTAAATCCGAAATTCGTACGATTTATGAATCCATAATTTCCTCCACGAAACCTCGTACGCGGATCCCGTAGAACGAATAATCAATTGATTTTATCACCGTCGAATTGTCTTGGCTTCGGTCGGTCGGTCATTGTGATCGTCCGATTGCTGGTACGGAAACTGTAACAACGAACGAACGCGCGGGTCCTCTTCCTCCCATTGTCAGACAGAATCGTGTTTGCGAAAATTTCGTGATTGTTCGACAACGGCGATCGATCGCGCTGATCGACGCAACAAAAGAACGGAACGACGTGTAACTACACGAGTACCAGCGCGTGTACAGATGGAATTACAATAGTTTACCAGAAAACATTGATACTAAAATTAACCCGACAAAGCCAGAGTCGCTGGATCGTCGTAGTAGATCCGATATCGAGCGACGAGTTACCTGACTGACGCAGCTCATCACCAACCCTGTTGCATGCACCGTTCGAAGTAATTAATTAATTAATTAATTAATTAAGGAAATAGGAACGATTGGACTTCAGTGAACTCGTTTAAGATTACGCGATGTATCGCTTATTAACATCTCTCGCGTCTCTGGGGAAGTTTCAGTGGGTAAACGAAAAACGCGCAAACAGCCTGGCGCGGCGCGACGCGACGCAGCGGGCGAATCATCAAGTCGTTCTCCAGTCCGAGCACGAAATTATACGAGTGCACTTTCGTTTATGTTACGTAATTAGCATGAGCCGTGGGGATGAGGGCGACGCCCGAGCCTTTGCATATTTATAATTTAAACATCCCCGCGGCGGACCACGCGAGCTAATATTTCGCGGAAAAATTCCGACGCACCGAAATCAGCCAATTCCTGCGATTTAAACCACCGTCGATTCCGCGTCTGTGCCGTTCGTCGAATTTATGCAAAACCGAACGCGAATCCCAAAAATGTTTGTGAACCGTCGGTAAATGGAATGAAAAGAGAAATCGGTGACAGGAGGCGACGTGCGTCGCTCGAGACGATATACTGAACGGATGTTCGGTTGTCTAGTGTTCTTGATCAGTAAGTGCGAGACTCGATCGCGGACGTGCATCATAGATCGATGGGCGATGAATGTAGCGGGAGGAGGGAACGTTCTACGTAAGCATTCAGCCAGGGTATGATGAATCGGCCTAATTTCGCGACCGAAAGGTCACGTAAGCTCGGTAAATCTTGGACAGTGGCATCGGTGGCGGACGCGTTTCAGAGGAGCGAAACATTTAGCGGCGATGCACGCAAATCCCGCAACGCCCGGTGCCATAGCTGGGGTCGACCAAACCGCCGCTGGGATAGTCGTGGGGCCGTAGGAAGCGATTCCTAAATCATATCAGCGCGCACGAAACACACGCCACGCATTCCTGAAACTGTTTGCTGTCGCCTACCTCCCGACCCACGGGTTTCGGATAAAGGTGCGTTCTCCACCGGCGTTTCGTTTAATCAGATTTCCCTGGAAATTACCCGTTCCTATATTGCGCTCGAATTTCTGTCGCACGCTAAATTTATGATCGAGCAAAATTTATTTTTGAACGCAACAAGAAGGTGATACTCTATATTTAACCAAACGAAGTATGAATTCGAAGATCGTTATAAATTTTATTGGAGAGACGGTATTTTAAACGTTATCGTATACATATTACATTACAATTCTAATTGGGCTTTGTACGTTGTCGTACACGGGGCTTAAGGTGGCTCCTTCGTACACGTGAACACATACGTTCTCTAGTTTCCGTCCCTCCGGCAAAATGTTTCTACCCTGCACGGTGCACCGTGGTCCACCACGCCCGAGGGAGGCCGAGTCGATCCACTGGCCATAATCACCCTCGGCATCTCGTCGATGAGATTAATGTCGCTGGCCCGCCTCCGAACGCGTCGCTCGTACGAAATTTCCGTTTCTCTCGCTACCGTTTACTCGCGATATCGAGTCTCGTTATCGCCGAATATCGATCATCAAAATACAAACTAACCGCGAGCCCTGGTGTCATTGAACAACGCGAGAAGGAAAAAAAAAATTGGAAAAAAAATACGGTAATGAAATATCGCTCCGATCGTTGCCGGGAAAAGCTCTTCTCGCGTGCTAAAAAGATAGGCCAGGTCGGGAAAGCTAGGAAAGTCTTCCCGTCCCCCCTGGGAAATGTCCTGTAATCCAAGGAGCTAAATAAGCCCGAAGGCAACGGTGAGAATATCACGTTCGAAACGATACTCGCACGTCGGGGGAATCGAACCGTTCGTCCCTAATTAACATCGGCCCTTTACTTACCCGCGCATCGACTGAATACCGAATATCCGAGGCCCCGGCGTATGATCGATAGAACCCTTGTCGATGACGGTCGGATCAGCGTCTCCCTATCCGACGCTCTTTTATAATAATCGAATAACTCGGCTAATTGGCAATTCGCCGGAAGACTTCGCAACTTTTTAATCAATATTTATTGAAATAACGGGAAATTTGTTAGAGGATTAATGAAAGACTTGGCACACACGTGCCGCGATCGTAAATTGAAAACTGTTACCCGAGTGAACAGCCTTTATCGCTTGTGCATATCGTCCGGTAAATGTATTGGAGGAGAGAGCACAATTTTATTAAACTCTTTCGAGAGTCGGAACTACTGCTTGGGCAGGGATCGTACAAACAACCGATATCTGCCCCTCTCCCTCCCCTCCGCATCCCCCCCGGTTTCATCCTGGTTAATTGCCAACCTGGAATTTCTGCAGCTAACCGCTCGTGTTTCCACCGTGCTCGATGAAAAACATTCTAAACCCGCGATCCCATCGAAATGGGAGCGGGGGAATTTTTTCGAGTCACCGAAACGCGTTTGTGATCTTTGTAGCACGGCTTGGCAGCGATTAGCGAAATTACGCTCCTTCCGGCAAATGATCGGTGCTCGCATTGTTTGAAAATTCATCTCTCATATTCGCCGCGAGACACGGCGAAACGTTGTTAAGAGTTCTTGGACTTGTTAACGAGTTTGAACGATTCTACGCGTGGTCGTGCCCGCTGTTCTCCAAACTAACGTGCACTCGGTTCGTGTTTATCGACTTCGTTTCTCGGACGGATTAAACTCTGACATTGGACGAAATTCGCGTGTACGGGAATTCGTGCGACCTTCTTTCGAAATTATTTTCGCAAAGTGGAGGCATGCGAAGTTGTTCGAAAAATAAAATCTCACCTGTTTCTGGATGGTCGAACGAGAAATTCGGTCGGTGCGGTTTGAAAGGTAGCAGAGGGTTCACCGCATCTTTTCTAACGTGTTCGACGTAGGTTCACGTGCCGCCACTGCCGTCGTCGACGCCACTATCACTGATTATTATCACTGCCACCAGCACCAGCACCACTGAAACCCACTACTACCACCACTGTGATAATTTATATAGAAATCTCAACGCACCCGCACGAGTTCATTCGAAAGTTTCTGTTTTCCACGCTGCACCTCGTGCGTGTTTCCTGAAGAGATCGCGCGTTACGAAATTGTCACGAGTCATCACGAACGGAATTCAAATTCATCTCGAACGGGTCGCGCGTTCTCTGATCTCTGTTTCCACCCCTGTACCGTGGCGAGCACGTTGCCGAGAAACGACTCGAGCGCGTTCTACCCCTAGCGTAACCGGGGTTCGACTGAAGCGAGACGAACGAAGCTACGTTCGCGATACCCGAGCGCATGCTCTGAGTTTCCTCGGTTCACCCGCGACTGTGTCGGTGTGCCACTGGTGTGCGTGCCACCTATAAAGGGTGGTCAAGAAAATTCTCGCGGAATCAAAATCCCATCGAAGAAGTCGTTCGCCAGATCGAACGCCCTCCCCCCTCGCGCCCCTTAACTCGATTTCGAACAAGGAAACCATGAAAACCTTTGTAAACGTTCCCTTTTATATTTCCCGTCGCGGAGCGACCGAGCTGCATTTTTACGCGTCGCCTAGTTACGCCGCTGTATTTATTTTCCCGACGGAAGAAACGACGAGTTCCAGGAGGAACTTTTTTCTTCGGTGGAGAAAGAAGGTCGAGGGTGCGTTTCGAATCCTGTCGCACTGAATATAAAAGGAGCGACCGTGTTACTTAACAGCGTCTTTTCAGAAGGTGTTTTTATAGCCGAGCGGCAGCCAAAGCGCATCGAGTGCTCGCGACGTGATCAGACCACCTCTTCGGGATTCGAAGAATACTCGAGAAACGCATCCCTCTCCGAGGTATCCTGGAAAATATGAACTCGCTGATTCGCGCGATATTGCCGCGTGGATGCGTCGAGTGCACTTTTAGTCGGGTTCGTCGGGCGAAAACTCGCGTGTGTATATCCGCAGCGCGATGTTTACCCGTGCGCGAATGGCGAATTAAAGGGAAGAAAGTTGCGACGGCGACGCGACGTCCTCCTGCGAGAATCAGGCCAAATTGCGTTACTTAATTACGTCCGTTACGGGACACCGTGCATCCGATTTTACGAATTTTCACCGAGCAACTTTTAACGATCCCTCCCTTCCCTCGGCTAGTAGCTCGTTAACTTTTATGACCGCCGCGTCGTGCAACTCGAACCGTGTGTAGGGAAAAAAGAACGGTTTCTAATTTTCGCGCGTTTACACGCGTTTTTATCGTTTCTTCGAAAAGCCGTGCGCGAGGTTTATCTCGTTTTCCATCGGAGAAGGCCACGCGACATCGATACTCTCTAATGAGATCTACGAGCGCGGCTCGGAGTTCCGCGCGGCAAAAAATATTCGAGATTTCGCGAGATGATCTCGTAATCGGCTCTCGTTAATGGATACCGCGTACAAAAGGCGGACCGGTTTCACAAAGAGAGGTTCGCACCAATACTTTTCTCTCCCGGTCATTATTCTGCCGTAACCCGCCGCGCCCGCGACACGTTCGCATTTCCGTGTTGCCTGCTCCTTTTTTCTCTCGCAGTTCTTTTCTATATTAGCGTACCGGTGGCTTACACCGGTCGTTTACTCGCTATTACGAATAATGGAATCGATTCGTCTGGACGATTTGCGCTTTGCACAGCTCCTATTCTTCATTCGCCAATTTTCATCCCGACCAGGAACAGAGTCAATAATGCACACACACAGAGAACCTTGAACTTGATAAGGGAAATCTCTCGTCGCAATACGGCAAAGGTAGAACTGTCGACGCGATCATAAAGTCGGGGGCGTTACAGTTCCTCGCCCGAGGGGGGAAAAGAGAAAATTTAATCGGGCGAAAGGTCGGTAAAAATTTCAGCAGCCGTTGATTCGGAGCGGGCGGGAGGCGGCAAGGAGGCAGCGAACGACGAATGTTCGTGTCGTTTGAACGAGGCCACCGCCGCGGCAACGGTGGTTGCTCTGGAAAAAAAGCTATTCGTACCTTCGACGAAACAATACGAGTTTTACACGGTGCCGTAGACGCAACGCGAACGCGTAGCCACTAGATGCTATCGCTCGGCTGCTACTTGAATAATTAACGCCCGCTGCGACGTTTATAATTAATATAGCCCATTATCGCGACCAACCTCGAATTTCCCTCGCATCGAATCGTCAGATGGTCGACCTAATTAACCAAGCGCCATTTACAATTGGAATTCGCGCGCGCGGAAACGAATCCAGCACCCGCTAATTTTGTTCGCGCCAATTACAAATAGGCGATCGTGTTCACGATTATTTCGCGTCGGTCCGCGAGCCCTCCGCTACGACCGTCGAACCTACGGGGAATAATCGATGCGAACCGGAAATCGTATTTAGACCCTCTTTTGGACGTTCAACCGCGGCGGTGGTAGAATTTTATCACCAGATACCTGGGTCCTATCGCCTCTCGGCTAATCGGCTATGCGGATATTCGCCATCTTGAAATTCCGGAAGCCTCGCGCGGAAGTTTCCACGAGTTTCACCAATAAGTTTGTGTATCGCGGTATTGCAGCTGACCGAGCTTGCCTAGTTTCCGTCCGACGATCTTCCATTCCCGCGCGCTCTCCGCGTTCCTCCCGCCCCGCGTTAGTCTGGAACTTCCGCTCTTTAGAGGGCCTGGACGGGACACCGTAACGGTCGAGAGCAGGAAGGGACGCGTTTGAAAGGGTGAAAGGGAGGAAGGAAACGACAGCGCGCACACGTAGAGGAGAACGATTGTCCGAAAAAAGTGAATGCGGAATTACGGTTGGGGGAAAAAGGTCGGGAAGCATCGACCCGAGAGGGAGAGAATGTCTCGCCCCTTCTCTCGTGGAACTCCCTGAAGGACCCTCGAAACACACTGGTTGAGAAACACAACGGAGCTAAAAATTTCGTCTTTTGTTTTAAACGATTCACCGACCTCCGCGTGGTCTCTCCGTGCAAAAAGCGGATTAATACCGCCGGTAGAGTTTTTAGAGGCGTGCGCGCACACCGAGGGACGCGCCGTCGTTCCCCGTGGACGGGACGCAATCTCGAAGCATGGTTTACAAGGAACGTAATTCAGTTCCTCGGTCGAGTTTTCTTGTTCGTGAAGCGACGCGAGTACGTCTCCGTCCCTCCCTCGCAATTATGATCGAGCGAATCGTGAAGCGAATAATCAAATTTTTATTTTTCTCGCGCGAGTGCCGCGTCAACTACCGAGAGAGACGGGGTTGTTCCCGCTCCCCCTCCCCTTCTCGCGGAACCGTTCGGGGAAACGGAAAAGAGAACGCTGTTACAGCGTTCTCTCGACGGGTGGGAAAGAGTGGCGCGCGAGGGCGGGTGGAACGAGGAAAGAGGAAACTCGTTTAACGACCGTGCCAGCGAGCTGATACACGAACGACACGGAATACATCTGCAACGAGATGCAAATTGCGGACTTACGAAGTATTGTTACGGACGTGCGACAGCATGCGCTGCAAATAATAAATCGAGCGGCCGCGTCTAGTGGTATAGGTGCGCGACAATTCAGCCGGCGGACCGATGCGATGTTTCTTCGGATTCGCGTTTACCCCGTGGTTAAACAGAAACGAGAGGGAGAGGTACAGGTCGTGCCACGGTTCTCAAGGCGGTGTATAAACGAGAACGCGGAACGAACTGTCCCGATACGTTCTGCTCCTCCGATAAAATTATTCTGTTAAGTTTTATTCTCGAGGTCTGTTCGGAACGTTGCTTGCTCTCCCATTTAAGCAAGATTCAAGTGCAAATGAGCATGTTCTCTGACTCGTTGACGAGCGTTTGCTCGATCGTCGACCTTTCGACTTCCGACTTTGCACAGTCGAATTTTATCGAAAAAGGAGCGTGCTCGCTCGCTCGCTCGCTCGGTTTAAACGCGCCTTAAGAAGCCGAAGTAAATGCACGTCTCCTCGTCGTTCAGGAATTGTGTCGAGGAAAGCGAATCTCGACGTTGGCTACTTCCGAGCGGTTTAGCGCGTTTCGGAAACTACTGTGGCGCAGACGAGACGTGGCAGGCAGGAGGCAGGCAAAGCCTCCTCTCTCTCGCGGAGAACGACCCCCATCCCCCGTGCTCTCTCGCACCCCTCGGCTCCAGCTGGTCCCTATGGCAACGCACTTAAGCTCGCTTTAGTATTTCAGTCCGTAGGAGAGAGGGTTCCCTCTCTCAGCTGACTCTTCTCTCTCTTGGCCAACCCCTTGACGACGGCCAACTATTGTCCGAGCCGCGTCGCACTGGGCCAACTCTGCTCCTTCCGCTTTAAACGCTCTCCCCCACCTCGCCGATTCCAATTTTAACTCTCTCACTTGTTTTTCTTCCGAACTCTCTTGCGCGCACGGGACGGTTCCGTTCGAAATTTCAATACCAATAGGATCTTCAGTCACTGCCTCGACTTCGTCTTTGCATTTTTAAATTCGCTCATAGAACACCGTATCCGTTCACTTCTTAAATTTTAAACGAGATACGATGATACCGTATCACGAAACATGTCGTAGACCGGGCTTCCTTCAATTCATCGCATCACAACGCGTACATTTCTCAGCGAGTGCCGACACATGCGGAGAACTCCGTTTCGCTAGTTCCACGGAGCCCGTTGCTCTTTCGTTTCGTCCCAGGGTGAACCGCGCTGCTCGTTTCTGTGTCCAAGAACTAAATGCGCTCGTCTCTGGATACGCTTTTACGCCCGTCTACGTCCGTCCAGGACATACCTTCGTAATGCTCTTAACAGCTTTGAAATTAGTTTCCACCGTTTTCTTTCGTCCCCTCAAATTTCTCTCCCGGCGTAATTCCGCGCCGCGTCTGACGCGTGTTCTCAACGTCTTCTTCTCCTTCTACTACGACCATCCACCCCGTCCCCGCCCCCGCGATCTTCTTTTCATCCGCAGTTCCCGCGATGCGCCAAGAATTTAAGTAAAACACCGTTTTAAACCGGTCGGCTAACGAGTCTCGGGGAAAACTAGTGCTCGCTCGTGCATAATCGCATCCTAGTTACTCAGAAGGTTTAACCAAGGGAGATGATCAAATTAAAACTGAGATTCGATCACGCCGGATTAGACTTGTTTAAAAGTTTTCCGTAGGCTCTTCATCCTCGGCCAGTGTTAGACGAGTAGAAACTCTGAACGGCGTGTTATTTTCGAACGGTGCTCGTTTATCGTAGATCCGATAAAGCACGCGACGCGAGAGATAAATCATTGACGCGATAAGAAGTACTCGCGAGGTAAGCAAATTCTCAAACGTTTCCGGTGAAATACACCCCCGTTCATAAGTCTTAGAACATGCTATAAAATGTCCTGGGAGTACGTATATAAAATTGTGTCTGTCCCCTCGTTTGAAGTACAATTTTATTACGACTCTTCATAACTTATGTGATTTTCCAACGGGGACAGTTTCCCACGGTCACTCGTTTCAAGTATTTTTTTATAAATAACGAGTGCTCGGAAACGTCCTGAAACTTAATGAACGCACCCTTCTGTCCGGCGATTTTACTTTTTCTCTTCCCGGTCGCATTTACGCGCAGGGAAAATCAATACGCGATAACAAGGTGGCGAAATGCCGCCGATAAGGATGATATTTATTGCCTGGGCGTTAATATACATCTCCCGCTGCTAGTCGGGAGGAGCAAAAAGACTGTATATAGAGTCCAGTGCTTAATGAGCACCGTGGAGTTTATTACCCCGCGCTTAACAGGGATTAAGTTTAATACAGCTTTAAAAAGAGCTCGGCTCTAAAGCGAAGAAACACAGACCGGATGTAAAAGCATCCTCGATAACGGCAGACCGACCATAACTCCTGATTGTTCGAATCGTCGAACGCATTCACACATGGAATACGATATCATCCCCGTCGTACTCGGTTTATATTCATAACACACTGGTCTAACGTACCGTACTTAGTCTTGGAAGTTGAATCACAAAGGAGATACGCATTCATCAAATCTCATAGCACACAGCGTTCGATACTGGACAGGGGCGACAGCCACCTTGGAAGGAAATGCACCTATAATAAATATGCCCAGGACCAGCAGACATAAATCCCGCGTAATTGAATTTTCAACGTCCATAACTGGTCGTCGTCGGCTGGTGCGACCTCGCAGGAAATAGGATGGGACGTATCTTAAACCGAGTGGGATTCTATCCTTGAAAGCGGCCCTTACTTCGATTAAACGCGCCACCCTTATTCGTACGTTCCCCGCTTCGACATGTTCGCGGAGCGGAACAATTTTTAATTCACTCCCCCGGACCGATTCTATCGCTTTTTCCTCGCCGGTTGGCTCGTCCGTCTCCGTTAGGCGACTCGTTTTCTTTCTTTCGATCCTCGGAAAACGAAGAGAGTTCCTTTGACGGGAACATCTAATCAAGGATTTCTTGGAGGCCAGGAACCCTCGCCCTGCCAAACTGCGCTGCTCCTCGCTACCCTCTTCTCATTCTTCTTGACTTCTCTCTTTGTCCGTCCTCTACGGCTCTCGTTTCTCCCCAGCGGGCTTACCCACAGCGGGACGAACCATGGAAAACTTTGATTGTGCGAAAGTCGCGCGCGGCGGCGCCGCCGACAAAGAGAGTGGAGAGCGAATTCGATGGAATCTCACTCGATTGGAAATTCCATCGTTCGATGACTCGCGTGTACATTTTAGCGGATGAGTCGTCTTAAGATACGCTCTTCCATTTCTTGAATAAAAGAGAGACGATTCTTATTAAATAGTTTCATCGAATTCGATTTCCGTCCAAGATATTAATCCGTCGATTTAATTAATCCATTTATGGAAAAATTCTTTCTTCGAATCAGCATCACAAGTGTTTTATTCCGCATACATAGAACAGCAGTATTTTAATTAATAATTTATATGAAAAATTCGAAGACGTCGTTTAAAGAATTTTATTAGAACGACAAAAGGGTTACGAAGCGCTGAGCGTACGCGATTAATCGTCGATGTCGAGGAACGTTTCCCATCCGCGACGCTTAATGTCTTGTATCCGCAAAGTCCGCGAATTTTCGTCGGTTAACGCGACGAGAAACCGTGGGGGAGCAATGACGTCAGAGATTACGATAAGCCCTCCCAGCGGCGAGAAACAAATGACGTACTAACTGCATATTAACCAAACTGCCGGAGTAACCGTTGACTCCGCCTACTGTCCGTGGAGAGTCGCGAGTAGTACGAGTACGTACAGCGTGTCCGCCGCGAGTTAATAAAGGCTAACCGAGCACGATTCGGTATGAAGCTCCTAGGCGAATCGTATTAAACGATATTCGTACCCTTACACTATTCAATTAAGATTCCGATCCACGGGAACAGATAATAACTGCTCGGTTGACGGAAAACATCCCGATTACTCGAATTATCTCCAACTTTTATCACGAACGAGTTCCATTACCTCTGAGAGTAAAGCTTAGAACACAAATGGATTGGAAGTTTTTGAGCGAGCCGCAACAACCTGGAAAGTATTAGTGGGATCTGTCACGGGCGAAATCGCGAGTTTTTTTTAAGGTGGCTCCCGTTGTTCTGTCTCCTTTCTTCTACCCTGGTTCTTTTTCCGCGTATATTTCACGCGACCGAATCTCTTCCCGTGTATATCCGCGCGTATTCATGGAGCGATGTTTCCCGAGGAAGCTTTCCGACCGTGAGTTTACATGTTATTCATTACCTCCGTTTTCGCCGGGCCTCGGAATTAAAACGACGCGAGTAAAATCGAGAGCTGGATGACTTGCATCTTGTATTAACGATTCGTTTCCGTTTAGTTAAGTAAAAGGAAATGAACACGATACTCTGTGGATTCATATTTTCGTGTGCAAAGAAGTAATGCAAATCTGTACGCAAGGGCAGTCTCCCTTCTTTTTTTAAAAGAATCTCGCGTAAAGTATCGTCTTTCTGCGAATCTTAAGGACGAGGATTCCTGAGAAGTTAAGGGGATCAGAATAACGAGAGTGTAAGGAGATCCTCTCAATTTTCCGTAACAAGCGCAACGAGAAACTATGCTTTTTTCCCCTCGTTGCTCCCGTCACGCGCCGCTCGAGGAAATGAAAACTCACATGTTGCTTAGACAAGCGTACGTTAAAAATGGAACGAAAATGCTGCAACAACGAATTAACATTTGGCTCGCGATGTTTTTAATTCTGCAAAGATGTTTGCGTTTCCGTTAGCGTATTAGAAAGTAACTTCGCTCAGGTCTGCGCAGTGTACGACGCACAAATCTAATAAGACAGTTTGCTCTGTAATCACCTTTAATAATACTTTAACAAGCGTAAAATCAGTTAGTAGTACATCGTATTTTACGATCGGGCGTACACAATTACGTAAAATGATTACGCGAATCGATAGTATAAATGAGGAATCGAGATCGCACTAGTAATAGTAGCGGTGTCGGTGGTGGTGGTGGTGGTGGTCTTTTCAGGGCGACTCGATTCACGATCAAAAATCGTGGTTCGCGGTTCGTTTTAACGTCGATTTATGCGTCGTCCGATTTAATCTTCTCCGTTTGGGCGGACGCGGTATCGTGAACTATTTCCGGCTCGCGGATACCCATCCATTTGCATCGCTTTTGCAATTCTTGTCGGTATCTACGCAGAGAAAAGGGCGAGGTATACAACACGGGATAATCATTTCGTTTGTATTCAACGTCGATGATATCGCGGTGCTTGGGCTCGTTACCTCGGATGATTGATCGCGTAAATCCACGGGTCGATGCAAGATACCGATTTGGCGAACACAGCAGGCAGCATCGTCGACACTGGCGTTAAAAGTTCCCTACAAGGCAAAACTGTGAGAACTTGTTTTTAACGATCGGCGAATCGAGAGTCGCAGTTGCTCAAATTAATCCACTTATCAAAACATCGCTTAATTAAGAAGCTAAGTCAAACGACCGACACTGATGCGATCCTCAGCCTGTTAATTACCGATTGCCAAATGCGCCTATCATAGCGACGGTTGCGTACGGTGTCCAGGCCATCAGAAACAGGAAGAATATCGTGAACGCCACTTTAGCGATTCTCAACTCGACGCTCCTCTCTTTGTCTTGATTCGACACCAACGACTTCACGTTCATCTTCTTTGCCTATTAGTGAGAACACTTTGTTAGAGACCGTTTCGACCCTAGATTCATCTCTCTGTCCAACCTGTTCCCGTAACATCTTCTCGTGGTTGCGAATAGACTTGAGTAGCTGGGAATAAAAGTATACGATGAAAATCATGGGTATACAGTAGGACCATATGAAGATGCACACGACGAAGACCTTCGTGTCTTGGTCGTCCGTGAGGTAGTCGAATGTACAGGTCGTGAGAAAGCCCTCTGGAAAATTTCAAGCGAACACTGTGAACCAGAGTCTCAGGTTGCCTTTAATTTTTGTATTCATTTTTCTAGTATTATTCGAGGGGCGATTAAATTTGAGATCGAGTATCAGAGAAATGGTCTCAGAGTAATTGACAAGAAAATTATTTGAAGATAAGAGCGTTCGTTACCAGTAGAGTATCGTCCCCAAACTCTCACCAGCGGCAAAACGCTGAATGGCATCACCCAGAACCATGTGAAAAGGATGATAACCACGGCTTGCTTCGAGTTAAGCCGTCCGTCGATCGGACAGGAAATGGTTCTGCGAAAATTGTAGGATTCAATGATATCTCCGTATACTGATAACTAGACCGCAGATCTTTATGAAGTATGAAACAATCGGAAAGAAGTATTTTAAATAGAAATTTCTCTTGTCACTTTCTTTGTTTTTCACATTCGGTCACATGCATTCCTTGTATCCTCTGTAGATACGATTCCTCTATGAATCTACGATCTACTAATGACTACAATTATAATTATCGTAACCTGTATCTGTCGAAAGCGATGGCAGCGTTCGTGATCGCTTGTCCCATGCCAGAAATCGACCCAAGAATCGCGTAAACGTCACATCCGATTTCCCAGCCTATCATACGTTCCATGAAGCTATTTATCAGTAACATTGGCATCTCTATCGCCATTACTATGTCGAATATAGCTAGGCTGATTATGAACATGTTCGACGCCGTTCTCAGCGATTTTGATCTGAAACGTTACGATCATTTCGATACTGTCGATCGGTATCAGTCAGCTTGAGATCTACTGAAACGCGAGGGTATTTCGAAGCGACCCTCCGGTACGAGGGGTGGTTTTCACGGCACGTCAAGGGAGGGCGCTACCACCCCGAACGACGTCGGGGCTGAAACACTTACGTGCTAAATATCCACACGACGCAACAGTTCCCTACGAGAGACATGACTAACAGTATGAAGTAAATGAGCGCGACTCCAATGTGCCAATATTTTCCAGGTGCTATGAAGCCTCTCCAGTGGGGATGCACGAGTTCCGAGTATTCCGGCGGCACGTTCCATCCCAAAAATCTTTCTCGCATCGATGGAACGAACCTGAACGGGTGAGTGAAACAAGCAGCGTTTCAAAATTCCATTTCGTTTCTCATAAATGTTCGACGTCCAGTTTTCATTGGCTAAGCAGAGCCAATCGAGTAAACTGTCGCTCGGACGGGACGACCATCGCCTTCTACTCGCCCTACGTAAATAGGGGCAAGAGAAAAGTGGCCAGTTCTCTCGCCTACGTTTTCATTGCTCCTGTTTGCGCAAGCCGAGCAGATGGTCAGTCGCTCATGGACCGATGCGATGTACATGGTACGTTGGTTAGACCGATGAGCCTCGGCCGTGAAACTAGACAGTGACTCGATCGGCTCGAAGGTATTCGCTCTGTCGAAAGACGTTCCTTTACGCGTACACACCCGGTTTCCTCGCCGATGTAAGCCAACGGACCGTTGACGACCGTCTCGTTGCGTAATAACATCCCGGCACGACTCGAAGAATTCCTTTACGCTCGGTACACGGGAGCCGCTTTAGAAGTGGACGACGAGCCGGTTCACGATTCGCTCGCGATCGGTTCGTTTCGTATTTAACTCGCGACTGCGAGAAAAGGAAGAAAATGCACACGTTTTTGAAGTGAGACGCGGCGGAGAGGTCGTGAATACGTTCCGCAACTCACTTGATTCGGACCGTCACGATCCTTTCCTTTTATATGGCGACGCGAGAAGGGAATTCGCGGATCCGGGGCGAATGGCGTGCCGCTTGAGAGCTTAATTCGATTTGCGATTTACGAATACGAGAAACCTTTTGTTCGGCTGAGTCTAGGCGGTCACGCGAACCGATCTCACCGCCTTTCTGCCACCCTTTGTCACGCACGATGCCCTTTAGCGACCACTCTTAATCTCCGACCAAGGCTACGCTCGAAGGAAAATCAGATGACTTTCCGTAAACAAATTCGTAAGTCGCGTATTACGAACCAGACGATTTTCGTTACCTCCTCGTTCTCGCTTTCGACGAGAATTCGTTGTAAAGAATCGGCTCGGAAAATTTCGGTCGGTATTCGAGGATAATTACGGGGCTGGTCCCAGAATCGATTGGACGCGGCGCTGTCAATCTAGTAATCGAGGACTACGTTTTGTTATCGGTTTAACCGAATAACGCTCTCGAGCACGATCGAAAATTCAGAGAAATTGCGACGAGAGCGCGCGCTGTCGGTCGGCCGTCCTGAAATTTCACGCTGGTCGAGCTGCGTCGGAACGCGGCGGGCTCGCGCCTCTTTCACGTTTCTCCCGCGTTGGTCGGCCGCAAACCATTTTTACACGCCGTTCGGCGCCGCGCGAAATTCATCTAGGCAAAGTGTTGTATCGCGGAGCGAACTCTCTCGGGTTTCGAAGCTAGCAACACGACCACAGCCTTCGCGCATTCACCGGGATTAAATCATAAAATTGTCCCCGGAACGGAGCCCGGAATTCCACTGATTTACGAGGATGGTTCGCTGGTCCGTTCGCCCGCGCACCAGACTCGGTCGTTCCGTCGTTGCGTTTTCCAGTCGCTGCCCGGGTTTTAGTCGGCTCGCTGGCACGTTGCATCCCGGCGCGATCGTCCGATATAAGCGCGTACGCGTCAGAAGATACATAGAGGCCCGGTCCCGAGCCGCAAAACGCATTTCTCTAAAGAAAGAACCGCGCGACACGCGCGAGAGGAAAGCGCAGAGCAGAGGGAGAGAGGTCCATTCTACGCGGAGCGACAACAGGGACGTAGTTTTTCACGATTCAACAGATATATTTACGAGCTCTGTTCGTCCGTGTAATTCCCACGACTTATAAAACGTCCCCGGCATTGTCCGCGATGGAAATCCAGTGGGAAAATTGAATGACAAACAATGGGCCCAACCGAGGCCGATTATGGTAACAATGTGAGCGGAGCGACCGGTGACGCCGGTCTATTTCGTTCTGCCTCTCCTCGCTTCTCTTCTCGGTTGATGCGCGGTTTCCATTATCCATCATTGATTTCGTATTCCTTTTCCACTTTTTATTTGTTTAACGTTCCATTTCCTTCGCCTCTTTTCGGCCGGCTTACGCATAAATTTCTACCGAAGGATTCCGACTGAAAATATTTTCATCACTGCCTCTCCGGTTTATAGCGGTAACGCGCGTTGAACCAAGATTTTAAAAACTGCTAATTCGCACGTTCGCTCGACTTCAGAATTTTAGTAGATTCTTCTGGAGTTAAAAATCCTATGAAGAGAGATCGACGGCGAAGTTCTGTCCTCTGTTGGCTGATTCCGCGTGTCCGTCATCCCTCGTCGAGCTCCCCCTGCCCCTCACTTCGTCCTTCTCTCTCCGCGTATCCGCCTGTCGAAACTCACCCATCGTACCTTCGCATCATTGGACTTTTGATATCCCGTGCATATCCCGGAGAGTTTGGTCTCGCCGTTCGGCTAGAGGCGTCCATACACAGACGGGATCCATCGACAATGCCTTGCGAAAGGGACAAACATTTCAGGAGCGCGACGCTTCTCTTTGTCCCGCTATCTCCCTGTGTATCGGAAGCAAGCCCCCTTCCCACGGATCCACGTTCGATCTCGCGGACGCCGTCAGACTTCACGTTCCGTCGCGTGGCTCGATACGTGAAAAAGGATCGATCGCAGTCGAGGTTTTTGGCCGAATGTCCGGACCACTTCCACTTCTTTTTTCATCGACAGTGGGCTCGCTATTATTTTCGTGGTACGCGTCAACATTTTCCGCGCGACGAAGAGAACGCCAGTTTCATGCGGGCCAGCGTCGGTATTTTCTCGGAGTTAGTCGCCGTACTCTCTCCCGTTCTCGCGGACCGAAGGATCGACAGTCGCGAATGAAATTGCCGTGGAAACTCGACGTGGAGATAGGTAGGAATCCCGACGTCGTTCCGGCTTCTCTCTATCCATCGGCTCTCTCTTTCTCTCGCTCTCTCCTCTCGTGTACGCGTTTAGTTTTCCCCGTCTCGCTACTCGCCTTCGCCGCAAACTCGAAATATTCCCTCCTCGTAAACTGTCGCGATAGTCGGGCCCGCGAAGCGGCCCGAACGAAGAACAAAGGAATGCAGATTGGAGAGACGCGGATTAACAAGGATTAACGCTAATTGGACGGCCGCCGCTACGGGTTGTCGTCTACGTTGTCGTCATCCTCGTCGACGAAGTCGCTAATGGTAGCTCGGCTCTTTGCGTTTCTCCCCTGTTTCCCCATGCGCGCCGTTCTCGTTTCACCGAAAGGGAGGGAGAAAGTTCCATGCTCTCGAAGCGTGCAGATTGACACTTTTTTCCCGATTCAAGAGCCATCGCGATTATTCAAATCGCGTCCCACGAGCCGAGTCGACCTCAGAGACGAGGCATCCTCGAACCTACCGACACGAGAATTCACCTCTCTCGTTATCGCGAAATCAATTCGGGCGTCTACGTTAATCGCGCACCGTCCCAACAGAGTAACGGTGTGTCTCGCGAATCCGCGACTCAATCGGTGAGGATCGACCCTCGGGAAGAATTTACGATCACCAGCAAACGACTCCTCGCGGCAGACGTCAAGGGATTATTAACGAGACTCCTTATTCAACGGCTACGTGGAAACAATTAGACTGAAGTCAACTTATTCGAGTCACTGGGTTATTTAGACATCCGAGCTTCTCTTCATATTTTATTTATCTAATGACGTACAGGAGTCAGTGGGAAACGTCATTTGAAATTGTCATCGAAGTAAAAAGAATTCGCGAGTAACTCGGGATCATTCCTAATTCCTAAAATAGCTGAATCACGCGGGTCGCAATTGCTACCCAATTAATTAGCCAGTACGGCAAGCGGGAAAAGTCAACGATACATGCCGAGAGATCTCCATTTTACAGCACAATAAACCGTATTATGCGCGAATGCTTGTCCCGTTCTCCTGATACGTACGGATATTCCCTCGCGTTATCTCGGTCTTTGTTCCCGGATGCAACGACGTAACGAATCAACCATGTGTAGAGCGTATAGAGCATTAGCGAGCTACGCGATAACATCGTCGCAGGGAAAAAGGATCGAGACGAAAGATACGGTCTACCCTGTGAAATATAGAAATGTACTTTATGGGCGTCGCGTAAAATTATGCGGATAAGTCGTTCCACGGCGATATCAACCGATCCCCGAACACCGAAACGTCGTCATCGGACTTCTCCCCCGCGACAGAGAAAACCGCTCGTAAAATATCCAGCTACGAAACTCCACGCGTTCGAGTCGCCGGCTACGAAGTGGAGTGGCTCGGTCACTGGTCAGACGACACTCGATAAGCCGTGTCGTCACGTGCTCCCGTCACGCGCGTCTCTCCACTTTTTACACCTTTTACAGTTCATTTCTGCAGATAAATTGACCAACTTTTTCGCTGACTATGTAACCTTAATCGCCACGTGCGAAAAGTATATGGAAAACGAGATGATGAAAAAGGTGGAAGATCGGTGGTATAAAGAGAAGTCTCGCCGTAGAAATGAAAAGTCAAAAACTCGGAGATAGTCGAGAGGAGGATATATGCATGTGTACACAGGGTACGGCCTCTCATTTATTCCGACTCTCTCCGTCCTCGTCCCTCCGCGACCGGCCGACCCGTTTATACCCCGACAAAGAGGGCAGGCGCGGTCTCAGCTAGAATACCGTCGATTTCGCGAAATTCTTCGGAAAAATCTCCATAATTTCGGGAATTGCCTTTTGATGTTCGAGATGAAAGAGCCCGCGACCGGGAGTGAGTGGTCTTCCGAACCGTTTCTCCGCCTATTTCTCTACAACTTCGGCTCGCCTTTTCACTCGTCCATCCAATTCCCTTACCCCGGTCGCGAAGAGACGGGATAGGCGATCGAACCGAGTCTCCTCGACGATATTTCTCGTTTGCCGAAGCGAACATTTTTTCCTGACCACGCATTAGTCAGCGAGATGTACAGTATTAAAACGCAGGAAACAGATGCGTGCGAGCCTGAGTGTTCGTCGAAGCTTCCGCGGCAGCTTTTTGTGAAAAATAATCAGCAAAAGGGTAACTAACGTCTGTAGCTGGGAGCGTAACGAATTCGCCTTGGCCGGGGGGTACAGAGAAATAGGAATCTGGGGGAGGGAAAGAAGAAGCACCGAGCGGCATTGTCGCAGACGAAACTAGTAGCGGGCGCGTAAACTCGACAGAAGAAAATAACAAAGGGGAACAGTACAATGCGTATCGGGAGCTTTCAGAAGAGAACGCAAACGCGCACAAGGCCGGCACCGTTGCTCTCGCGTATTTGCAACTAGTCGGTACAAATAGTTTCAACGATTCTGCCACCGACACACAGCTCGCTCGAATTAGCGAACTAAGTACTCGTTCTAGACTCTTTCATCGTTGGTCTCGATCTCGTCTACCAAAGTATTCACGACGTTGGTCAATCGTGAACGTTTCACGTTATTTTTGTCAAGGGTCACGAGTCCTCTGAACCTCCTTTATTCTGCAGGAATTTTCTCGCTCGTCGGTGGTAGTGTGGGAAAACCGACAGATTCGCCGATATTGTTTGTACAATGAAACGGCGAAACGAACCGCCCAGGAGCTCGTGACCATAACAAACAGGGTGCGGGTGGGCTGAGAGACAGAGGGAAGGGGGCGAATGTTTGTGAACGGTCGCGAATTGCCGCGGCATCCCGCCTTGGCTTAATTTTGCCCTGAGCCCCTTGGTGGTAGTTATTCGAGTGCCATGCCGCCGCCGCCGCGGCGACTGGCTGCGGCTCGTGCCGGGACAGTTGAATCGCTCCCGGGGATTCGCCATCTTTTGTCTTAGCACAATGCCGGCCGAAGCACAAAAGTGACTAAGTGCCCGTAATACTCGCCATTATATGCCTCCTACACGGCACTCTTCTCCGTGTAACTCTCATCTACATTTTCCGTCCAAGTTTTCGCTCCTCTCTGTCCCTTTCGCCTATTTTCTTCGAAACCGGTCCTGCTTTTCGAGCGATAGACGCTTCCTTCTACCATTTCGAGATTCATGCGTTCTTTCATGGACCGGTTCCCACGAAAAGCGAAATCAATTACGCAGAACGTCGTGCATCCACTATTATCTTATTCGCGGGACCTTTAATGCATTCGTTTAAATCTCAGTTTTTCTCCGATCGTCGATCGCTGATCGATCACCGTACGCTTGACGACGTTACATCGGCCATAATGTATGACCGGTCGTTTTTCGTTGAGCAGGGTTAGTTAGCAGCCGCGGTGGCAATTTGTAAGGCAGTGGAAATTCGCTGGAAAATTGATACGACCGCTGCGTGTAACGTTCCTCAACGCATGACGTATAGCCAACATCTGGAGGCAACGCGCAACAATGCGCAGCAACGATCATTTGAAATTCGACTCGCCGCCGGGTATTATCGCGTTCGGTTAAAACGCGAACGGTAATCGTCATCGATTCTCCGTTAGCGATGCTCTTTTAACGTCTCCTTAAACGTCTCTTAAGTCTCCCAGTAATGGTCAGATCGCTTCGCTGTTTCGACCGAGTCAGCGGTTGAATCTTTACGGAAACACCGATAACGAAGTTTCTCGTTGATGCACGAGAGAGAGAGACGAATCATCTGCCGCCTGTGTCGCGTCTTCCTATTATCTGATCTTACGACTCGCGAGCATTTCTCGACCAAGCTGCCGTGACGCACGCTGTAGATTATATAGGTAACTACGGCGGTAAGAAGAGCCGAAATTTCTTCGTGTCGCGGTTGAAAGTTTTTCCATCGGCCGTTGGAAATGTATTCGAGACTCGTCCCGTCCGAGTTCGGTTAACTCGGGCCAAATGCGCGACATTCGGTCTTGCCGGCGTGCAGTTCTTTTTAAACTCCACCGTTCCGGGCTATTTTTTCCCTCGCCCCGTTTGGCTTTTGCGTCACGTCATTTAATTTCCGGAGTCGAACTCGAAAGTTATTGGGTTGTACGTGCCCGTCTCAATTAGGTCTTCTCCTTCAGAGGCGGCTTAAATTGTTTCTCCCATTATGCGAAGAGACGAACTTTTATTCTCCAAGATATGAGTCACCGTAGGTAGCTTTTTCTTTGGAGACACTTCCGCCCGTTAACCATTACCGCGGAAGCGATTTTAACGCGATCGTTCCGCCTTTAATCGGATAATCCAGTCGCGATGCGACGCAGGACGGCGAGCAGAGTCAACCCGGCGGCGAACTATGCGGGGGCGATCTTAGTTAGGGGAAACTTTCGCGAGGAAACGTTTCCAACTTTTAATCCGTACGGTGGTTGCGCTTTCGCTCGTCTTCGCGTTAACTTTAAGCTGCGTTTAGACCGGGCGAGCGAATTTCAGCGCAAACGAGCACCGTTGATCGTTGGCCTGGCGTTTTTACTCCGGTCGGTTTGCTAAGCGCGTCCTTCTAATTCGCGTTCCCGATGAATATACATCGCGGAATGAACTCGATTCGTCAAAGTGAAGAAATGGAGGGAGCCGTTCTCGCGTGGAAAATGGATCCAGAGATTGTTCGAACTTCCCGTCCCGAGGCTACTTTCCATCGAACGAGGATGCGGGACAGCTTCCGAAAGAGATAAACGGAAGCGGAAGCAGGGTTGGAAGCGAAAGAGAGGAGAAAGTAGGCGGTAAGCGGTCGATTAGAGGAGCGTCTGATCAGGCCTATTAATCTTCGATCTGTCCGATACTGTACCATGAATTATGCATCGCCCGGGCAGACGCATTGATTTCTCGGCCAGACGGGGAAATATTATTCGAATAATTCAAAGTAATGAGTCGAGAGCGAGTCGTTCTTCCGACTCGTCCGGTTTGATCCCGGTTCGCTCACCCCCGTACTCCATCTTTCATATTGAATAATTGTTTAACCCTGTTACCATGTAATCTAATTCTTATTTCGATGTCTCGCGTGATAAGTCTAAAAATACCGGAACAACCTTGGAGCGAAAGTCGCTCGAAGAAGAATTATATATAGCGACTCCGTCGGGCTCGATGCTCATATAAAGCTGGCTTTAATGAAATCGATAAATGATGAGTTATTTCCGATGCCATTTCTTATTAGTCTGGCGTTACATAAAGGAAGAGGGAGGACGAGAGGGAAGGGGTCAGAATAAATCGGAGGAAGAAGCTCCGCGTATCGGATATCGTCGATAAATCGAGACCCGTGGGGTTTCCAGGAGATTAACGGAGAAGTTTGTCGCGGCGAGAACACTTTTCTCTAATTCGATGGGAAGTTCCCTCGGACCGAGCGGGCCCTGGTCGACTTCCGGCGCGGTTCGTCTGATCTTGGTCAGCCGATTCATCCCGGAGATCGGCGCGAAACTTCGGTAACGATTATTCCGGCCTCGTTTTCGTGGCTCACCTTCCACGCTCCGTTTCCACTCAAACCCATCCATCCGTCTGTCCGGTTTCCTACCTCGCGCATACGTCTTCCCAACGACATTTCACCCCCTATTTCCATAAATATTTTTAACCGCAAGACAAACGGCTCCCGATCTTCCCGGTCAAAATTCGCTTCGACAAATATACCGCGTCCTGCACGTTGAATTTTATTTGATCTTCACGGGTAACGAATAAATTCTTAATTAATGTTACTCAAATCGTCCAGTGCGAGAGAAGAAATATCGTGCAGTTTTATCAATTCTAGATCGCAAGATGCGAGGAGCACTGTTAAATGGAAAGACAATGTAAATGCAATGGAAGTCTAAGTAACACGATATTGACCTGTGACCTTATATGCAAGTGACTTTTATCGAAATGGGTATCTATTTAAATGCCTGTCATCGCTTGAACTAAAACACCCGAATCGGTATTATACAGGGTGGGCCGGAAATCGTAGTACAACTGGGCAGGGAATAATTCTACGTTAAAAAAAAGGAAAATATTGAAATGTTCGTGTTTCGATACATTATTTCATCGAATCTATCCACAACCGACCGTATAATTTACAATTTTTCGAGCGAGACGGTCACCAATTTAAAACGCTCGTCAGATCTTTTGACGGGCAATAAGTACTCGAGTCATGAGCAGCATCGTACGTAGTAATTTATGAAAGGAACAGCGAGACTGTTTATCGTGGAAACGTTTAAAAAATTACGGGGAACGACGTCGAGCGCGTACGTTTCCTCCGGTCCAGTTATCCCTGTGAAACCAGGTCCCAGAGGTAGTAGGGACTAAAGCCGGCACGAGATGCTTCGTGCATTCAGTGCGAGAGCGTGTGTTTTAACCCCGAGAAATACAAATTCCCGTTCTTTCGCAACGTCTGCCGCGAGGTTGTACGACGCGACGTCCGTAGTTCTTTGGCGCGTGAAATTCGTTATGCAGGTTAAGCTCCCGGTTGACGACCCGCCAGCGAATTCCCGAAATTCCGACGAGGACGAGGATTTTTTCTCGTTCTGAACGACGACTCCACGGAACGATAACAAGGGATAACTGTTTTCTCCAAATGGAGCCATTCTCGAAGATCAATCCGTATCTCGAGGAGCGTTCGACATTTCCTTCGTTTTCGAGATTTTCCTTGCTCGTTCACGACGGAACTCCGTTATCGATACACTCCACTTCGCCCGGATATTTCGATATCTGCGCACTTTTCCTTTCGCCGGTCCCATTGTTAAAGGAAACGATACTGCCGATACGCTTTTCCTCCGGTGCGTCGCGTTCGCCAAGATAAATACGCCGTGTCTTGTTTCTCCCGGTGATACTGGCGCGTAACAACGAGAGACGTCTAGAGCAGTGGCATTAAATCTCGTTCCTACGGAGGCGTTCATCCGAGTTTTGTCTGCAGGGCAGAGAGAGAGAGAGAGAGAGAGAGAGAGAGAAGGGGGAGGATGGATCAGACCGACTGTATGTTCTCTCCTGGGTTCTCGTGTCCTGGTTCCATGCTCCATCTCGCTTTCGCGACTTTGCCTGTCTGCTTTTCCATAATATCGGGAAACGATGCTCGAGAGTCGACCAGCACGGGTAATCTCGTATCCGAACTTTCGCGACGAGGGCGCGAAACATAACTCGTTAGAGAGAGGGACCGTGGCGAGCGAGCCAGGACGGGAAACGAGGACGAACACGGATAAGAGGGAAGAGCAGACACACGAAAAGGTTATACGCGTACACTAGCGTGGGCGGATCATGTTGGGGTTAATGACGAGAGAAGTGAAGGATACACGAAAGTGTTCAAATATATTGAAACTAATACCCTGTTTTTCACGTACAAACGTTGTATGCAGTCATGTTTGTATATCATTTTAAATACCCACGTATCGTCCGTCTGTACTTCCACGGTTGAACAGTGAAGCGAAGTTTAAATAATATATCACGCGAAGGAAAGTAGAAAGCGAACGCGCTTAGCGCGAGTTAATTCGAGGGGTTTAATAAACAAGCCGCGAGTCGCGCGGAAAAGGGAAACGAAAAAAAGCGGAAGGAACGCTGCGGTGCCGCTATGGGGGTCGGAACGCGTCCAGACGAGCGGGAGTGGAATCACGCGGGGCGACGACGTCGCGCACAAAGGGAAAGGGAAACTCGGGATTGCGCGACGGAAGGAGAGGGGAGGAACGGCAGTAGTCCGCAAATCATTTGCATAATTGATTAAAGACTCGTGGCGGTCGAGTAGGCAGCGGGTACACTATACGCGTCCGTGTATAGCCGGGGCGTCCCTGGAAACTTGTTCGCCGCGTATAAGCCATTAAGAGGAAGGCGGCGGCGCGGCTTTGCGAGAACTCTCTCACCCTCGAGAGTCAAGGGTGGAACGTCTTGGTTCTTAATCGCGTCGAAAACGGGATACGATAAATCTTAGCCGCAGGTAACGTGTGTAAGTGGTCGCTAACGGATTAAAGTAGCTTCGCGCCAGCGTCGATAGACCATCGCCCGTTGAATTTCGTTTAATCGCGACACTAATTCTCGTACGTTTCTCTCCCACCGGTGTAATTAACGGATTCGCTGAACTCCCGATTCGGTTCCCGAAATATCTCTCTCTCTCTCTCTCTCTCTCTCTCTCTCTCTCTCTCTCTCTCTCTCTCTCTCTCTCTCTCTCTCTCTCTCCCTCGGTTAAACGCGTTGTACGTAAATGGATCGAGCGTATCAGCTCAGGAACGTCCAGGCCGCTCGTTTTCCCGCGTACTTTCCACGGCGACTAAACGCCGGAAGGGACGGCTCCGGTGAAGAGAAGCCGCTTAATCTTCTTGTCGCCGTGCACCTCGGAATCTCTCGGGCTCGCGCCGGAAGATCCGACGCGGCGGTCCTCTGTTTATTCCAGTACCCGGTTCAACGAGCGACCCCGCAAAAAGACTTTATTTCTCATACTTTCTTGCCCGCCGGCTAGATTAATATACCTCCGCTCTACGTGTTTCCCTCCCCGGGAGATAAAAACCTGTCCCAGGCGGACGTCGCCACTCCTTTTTTGCGCGCGCAGAGAGCGAGAGAATTTTTTGGTTTTCCGAGTAGCTCGCGTCTCTGTCTCCCAGCCGGCACGGTTCGTTGATTTTTCGATACTTCGTAAAGGCACGGGCACGGTCGACCTTGCACGTTTACCGAGCCGTCGGAGACGATCGAGAACGAGAGAGACGTGGGGCCGTAGCTACGTGCGGGAAACGTGCTAGGAAATATGTATGCGCGGGCCTGATACCACGGCGCATACAAGATGTGCCGCGATAAAAAGTGCATTTTCGGCCTCCCAGAGGATCGCGCCACTCCGTTCCGTTCCGTTCCGTTCTGTTTCGTTTCGTTCCCGTCCCTCGCTTTACCGTTAATTTTTATTCCCCAGCCCCTCTGTTCCGTCTTTCTCCTCGTCCTCTCTCTTCGTTACCGATCGATGCCGGCCGTGTATAACTAGGTGAGTGCGGGAGGATCGAGAAATCCGGTCCGAGAGAAAACGAAGACTCGTCTCGCCTTTCGTTGTAGGGAATCGGCCACTTGTTGACAATTCGCAGCCAGATTGGCACGACCATAAATTAACACCTCGCGACAGGGGTGGACCAATTAATCGGGAGAGCCAGGTGGGAATCGTGCTCGATAGGTCGCCCGCGCGCGCGCACGCTCGGTTTGGATCGTAAATCAAGCAGGAAGTAGCAGCCGGGGAACGCAACAAACGACCATAGGTTCCCGACCCTCCTTCCTTCTTCGAGTCTGTCATTGCTCGTCGACGAAACGAGCGAACTTACTTGTTGCCTCATAACTAGTTCCCCTACCCACTTTTCTACCTATGTCGCGAGCGACATGACGGAACGCAACGCGTTCCTCCAACTTCTCCGAGAGAGCGTACTTACGGAAGAACATAAAACTAGTATAGTGGTTCTTAACCCACGGTCCGAATTCGTACGACCGCAGTAAAGTATATTCAATAAGACTCCCTGCACCCGCGTTCGCGGACCCCGCGACTCGTTGTCGATCATCCGGTCGCACAAGACGTTGTAAGAATATGAATTTACTTTAAGAATCCTTTGACTTTATTGGTATTTTAGTACTCGCTTGTGCTGCCTCATCTTGATTATGCTTCTATCATCTGGTCGCCCCGGCTTGCAGTGCATCGTATTTCTCTGGAACGCATTCAGCACAAATTTTTACGATATTTATCTTTGCTAACCAATTATTCTTTACGGTTTATTTATCACAACTACAGTTACATCATGCTTAAATTCAATATAATTTCGCTTGAGGACAAAAGGACTATCCGATATAATAAATTGTCAAGTTTGGAGAACGGCAATGCGTTTCTGCCTTTCGTTCGAAAAGAGTTTTATGGGTCTTTATTTCATGGCTCGTTACGCGGTCACTAATGTAATCTAATTGTACTCGTACCACGATCTTTTAATTAGATTTCGTTGTGCGTTTGGAAATTCGCGAACGAGCATATACGTGCGTTTAAAGAGATCGAGGGCAATGAATACCTTTCTGTCTCTCGACTGAATTTGATACGTTTTTATGGATTTAAATTGTTCTACGACGGATGCCGTTCCTCTTTCGTGGAACAGCATGGATTCGGGCCATCGAGCTAACAGGGAGTAGATCAGTCGGGAGTAGTACGCCGTTGAACGTGGGGGAGCGAGAAAAACAGAGCCTCGAATACCTGTGCAAACACGAATCGATTCCGTCGGAGGAGTTGAGCTCGAGCGTACATACACGAGGAGTCGTAAAATTCGCAAACGACTCAGTCCCCCGATTACTCGTCGTCGAACGGGACAAAAGTGTTCCAACTCCTCGAACCGATCTACTTAAAATACCGTCCACGATTATTCGTTTGATCAGTAATAAATGAAATAATCCTAATGGTTTTTATGCCAAACGTGAAATCCGGTCGTCGAGTACGAACGGTACGTTCGATACGATGGAAATGTGTCAAACGTTAAATTCGGCACGACGTGAAAACGTTTTTCATGGCGAGTAAAATGATCGCGGATACGTTTCGAGGATGGCTACCATCGCTCGTCGAATGAAAAACATCTCAGGGAGAGCTCGGGAAAAAGAAATATGGTATCGCCGAATCCAGCGAGACTGGTCTGGGTAACCTTAATTATTTTCCCTTCCCGGGCGCTATCCGAGCGCGGCTCGGCTCTGGAGGAGTCCGCACCCAGAGCTCCCAAGAAAATTACAGGCAGCCTCGATAAATATTAACTCCGTGGCCCGGAAAGGTCGTGAAAGCTACACCCTCGAGTTCGGTCTCTGGTCGTCCCTTCGCCCACCGTCTGCTCGCCCCTTCTCCGACAGGTTACGTTTCAGACGGTCAGGTTGCTCGAGGTGGTGCAACAGGGGCTCGAGAGACGGGGGACGCGAGAACGGTGCGGTGTGCCGTCGAGGGTGGCGTGCAAAAAGGGATAGAAGAGAGAAGCGGAGGGACACAGGGGGCTGCCGGTGCGACGAGCTGGAAAGGATGGTCGATACTATCTTTCAGCAGACGCGGAAGATTCCTATTTATTCGGGTTAAGTAGCGCGAGCTTCTACATACGGACGACCGTTTCCATTTGCGAAAGTTTGTCGATGAACCGAAGGCTAGAGGAATTGATCCACGGCCCGAAGACTTCCGGGCTAGACCGGAATTCCCGTTGTTCGATTGCCTTGTAAAGGGTGTGCGGTTCTCGTTACACGGCCAGCGCGTCGCATTAACGTTTCGCGTCATTTAGCGCGCGCACCCCTCGTCTACGAGGGTTAACGCGGACCACCGCGTATGGATTCTCGCATGGGACAGAGCTTGAAACTTCGTTTCACGTTCCTTCCGCACGATTTATGAAGCCGCGAAGAACTTTTTCACGCGTCGCTAAATCACTCGTTTTATGTTAATATTATTTTTATCCGTTGACCGTTTTCCAACGGGAGTCAGCCGAGGATAAATGGAGGGATGAATTATTCATCTTCGAGATAAGCGCGATTCTAACGAAGAACGCGTCTGATTCTCCGACGCGACGTCATTTCGGTGGAATACGGAGCGGGACCGCCAGTGAGAAAGACGTACACGGTCATCCATGAGTCTCGGCACATCGTAGAAAACGTATAACGATCAATCGTACGTAAGAATACGAATGAACAAATGAGAACTGTCAGATTTTATGAATACTCATTTTCCATTGGAACTTTTGCACGAAAATTTAATAATTATTTGTTGTAATTTATTTTTCGATCGAGACAATCGTTAATCATTAACTTGTAACGTTTGTCGAAGTTTTGATAGACGATATAGAAGTGTCTCGAGACTCGTGAACGTGAGTGTGATCGTATACAATTTTGTTGGTCCCTCTATCTGGAACTGGTATTTGGATGGACGTAATTTCCGAGCGTCCGTCCCACGAAATCCTGAGGTCCAGCCGAACTCTCGTCGATCGTTTATCGCGCGCCCGGTCGATTAATGAACGGGATAATCGATTTACGCCAATCTCGTAGAAGCCGTTCTGCCTGAGGGGCCAAAGTACAACGTCTTTGATGGCGTAACCGCAAATCGTTGGATCGGCCATATGCGCGCGGTTTTCCAGCGAAAACAATTTCGCTGTCTTCTCAATCCGATGCAGACCACAATGGAATTTATCGTCCTATAACCTACGAACCGGGGGATTTGTACCGCAACTGTTTTCAAAGGAGTACCGCAACGAGCGCAAAGGGAGGATTTCCATCCCCGCCAGGAACATTCGTTTCTCCGATTCCTGGCCCGCCTTCTCCCGTGGACGTTCGCAACGATTTTATCGGGACACGTCCGTCCCACGATAAACGCATCACCGAGCGTCACGGAACGGAGGCGATCCACTGACACGGAATTGTACGTCCACGTTACACGCTGATACAACGAGCCGTTCTTTACCTCCATCCTTTTTGTACACTGATCCTGTTGTCAACCCGTTTCACTCTTCTAAATTTTATCGCTGCAACGAATAAAGGCTCGGAATTAACTTCCGGATATAGAATCAATAGAGAAATCAAATATTGCGGCGCAGTATAAGAAAGAACAGTCGGCTCCTATAGTAATCAGTGAGCGAAATAATTAATCGATTAGCCCTGAAGTGCTCGAGATAGAAGAAAATTGTATACGACATTTTTCTAGCATTACCTACAACTTTTATTGGAAGAATTTTTCGAAATTTTAAGAAAAAAGATTTCATTTTTCCGAGATTTTATTCCCTTCCAGATTCCCGAGTACCCCTTTATATTTCGCGAAATTTCCGTTTTTAGCAAATACTTGTTTACCTCTTGCTGCTAGCGAAAAATATTTCAAACAGAAGTTGTTGCTACCGTCAAAAGCTACGAGTTTCGTATGAAACATTTTTTCTATCGTCAATAGTTAACGATTATTTTACAATAAACTGTTTTTTCATTTTTTGTAAAATACTCGTTAACTATTGACGTTAACGAAAAATGTTTGAGAAAAGTTGTAGCTCCAGTTGCCAGATACAAAATATTAAATTGGGGTGTCGATATCAAATGACAATCCGCGCGTTCAGACTTTCGTCAACAAAAATACGACGGAAAAAACGATGTCGCGAAGATGCCGCAACTTTTGTAGACAACAACCGGTGGCTTTGATCCGCGGCGCGAGCTCCCCTCGACTACTTGCTCGGTTACCAATTATCGTTATCGTTACCGTAACGAACGAAATTGGCTGTTGCGTCAGTTTCAGTTTACCGAACAAAGCGGAGCGAAGTGGAGGAGAACGCGAGAGCGGAGGGCCTAGAATATAGAGGACGGCAGGGAAAAAGAAACGATTATCCCGTTAGGGAGAAATTTTTATGCCGGCGCGGCGCGCAGCATTCGTAGGAAAAGCATAACGGCCGCGAGAGATCCCGCAGTGGGTAGAGAGTAGAGAACACGTTTTTCTTTCTCCGTTTCCCAGAGAAACGACTCCTCTCGCCCCGTCGACGAATCGCCCGGGGAAGAGAACGGGTGGAAAGTTAATTTCCCCTCTTTTTTCCATTTGCGAAGATTTCCCCGCGGCACGCGTTTACAAACGACCGAGCTTATTATCGCCTTTAAAGTGCCCCCTCGAATCCATTCGCGCACATCGGCTTTCAAGAGATACCGGAACACCAGAATAATTGTTTCGGTTCTATCGGTCCCCCTGCCTCCTCGTTTGCCACCAATGTTTGAACTGCCGAACGATTAATCGATTTATATTTTCAAATGCGTGACCCGTCTCGACCCTTGACAAATACTCATCGCCTCGAATCCTTGACGTCAAACGGGACTTGTGTCCTTTTCCCTGACTTTACAAAAATTGAAAGTCCTTGTTCAATTATTTTCAATCCGCCGGAAAGAGCACGAGCCACGGTGTTCGGAAATGGGACACGTTCCTGGACTCGTGAATACTAATAACAATCAGAGTGGCATTAACTGTTGTTTCGTATCGATCGTTACCGTTGCGGGAAGTCTGGCCCGCAATGGGGATCGGATATTAATAATTAGTGAACAGGACATTGTACAATTAAAAAACGAGCGAAGAATAGACGAACGATAAAACGAGCTGCTAAAATCGGTTAGTACTTCAGCAGTCTTTAAGTAATTGATTCGGAGCATTGTTCGAGAAGGAGGAGCAATGGCGATTAATTAATCAGACAATCGAGCAGAGACTGTTGTAAAACAAAACGAATTGTCCTTTCAACACAGAAGTTCTTGTTACATTCGAATTATTGACCGCCTGCACAGACATAAATTTAATTGATTTTAAATTTTTACATAATGTATGTACATGAACATGAATTACGTTGTTCGACAATTTCGAGTTGAACGAGAGTAAAGTTCGGTTCCGGTTCGGATTCAGCGTCGAAAGCCAAAGATCGGATCTCGACGCAGCATGGGCCGTTACAATCCCGTGTCACACGGCTTTTCGATCGCGGTGGTGGTAGTGCCGCGTGTATTTCGCACCTGCACCGTTCGTAGCGCGCACGCGCCCAGGTAGACACGACCTACCGGCGCACGGACCTAAACTGGCGCGACGTCGAGCTTTCGTAGTCGGCATCGGCCATCCGCGACGCGAGCTTTCCTCTTCGAGACCCTCGACCTTCGCTCTGTGTCTCACCGCGAAACTCTGATGCGAGCGTCGACTCGCATTAGAAACGGTACAAGCGAGAAGTCAGAGATTTCACGGCTCAAACATTCGAATTTCGCGGTTTTATTTGAAATCAACTGAGATTCCCGATACGTCGGTCTCGTTTTTAAGTCGAGTGCTTGGAATTTCGTCCGCTTCTCCTGTTCGACGTCGTCCGGCTCGGAGGAACGTGCGCGACCGATGAATCGGAAGTAGCCTTTCGTGAAGCAGCCGCTGTGTCGGCGGCGCCGCGGTAAGCCGCTCTTAATCCCGATCGAATATCGCTGCTAACTCCTCTCTCTACCGGCCGCTTCACCGTGAGAAGTTTGAAATTCGATTAAGGGGGAATCTCGAGCGATCGAGGGATCACTGGGAAGTTAATCGTACGCAAGGACATTGATATACTAGTTGCAACGGGATGTGCGTCGATCCCGTCGTTCGACAGAGGAAATTTCGAGTGATCGATGCGAATTAATAATACAGTGTCGAAACGCGTCGCATCGTAGATCGATCGCGTTACTGTACGGCGCAGCTATTAGATTCTGTAAACCGTGAAATGTGAAAGCTTTTTGCTCTGTATCAATTCCGTCGTACAGAGACTCTGATTCGGACGGGGATCACGATTATCGATTCTCCCATTAAAAGAATTCGGGCCGCGTCGATGCAATTATATCAACATATAAACAAGCGGACCCCCGTTGCCGCTCCACCCCTTCTTTGAATGGATCCGAAAGGGAATAGTCTCGGTCAAATCAATACGCATTCGCGTTATACAGTCGGAAACACGGCGAAGGGGTTCGAGGGAGGAAGCGGGGGAACATGGAAAAGTGGAGAGGAAGAGAGAATTTTGAATCGTGTGCGTGCGTGCGTGTGTGTGTCCACCTGGACATCGCCCGCGCACGTGTCATCGGGAGAAAAACAAAGGGTCGGTCGCGGGTACGGTCGACGGGGCGGTATCGTCGAGTAAACACCGACTGGCCTATGGTTAATAATTTCGGTCACCGCTCGTCTACATAGTTGACCTCGAGATTCCAGCAATCAGTGTACGTTGACCCTCTGTGGGAATCGTCTCTACCTCGCCCTCTCTCTTTCTCTCCGTTCGCGTTTCGTGACGATCTCGATTAAAAAAAAAAATCCCAGGGTATTTATACTCGTACGTATTCGCGTGTTCTTCGGTCACCGCACCAAGAACCGTTGCTGCTTTTTCGCTCGCTGTTCTTACTTCGTTTCGTTATTCCGAATTTCTAATCGATTCACGTGTACAGAACACGCGTGCCAGGACACACGTGCACGATTTCCCAGCTCGAAAGAAGGCGGCGAGGCTCGGAGCTTTGGGCGAGATTGCAACAAGTTGCATTTAAAAGCCGGTACTCCCCGTTACTACACCGGTGTACTTTCTTTTTTCTCGCTCCCCCGTTCGCGCCTTTCCTTCTCGCGCTTCTCCACCCGATCTTTTCTCTGTCCCTCTCGTTCGCACCGCAGGCTACGGGATACCGAGTCGAACTTCCGTCGTTGAATCGCCTTGTTCGCGAAACTCGGTCGAAACGAATCGCGTACATATACAAAAAAAAAAAGTGTTGTACGTCAGTACGTGGGGTTCGGTGAATTCGGTCGGGGATATCTTCAAGTCTTATTTTTCGTCGACGTAGCGATCGTCGTCGGAGATCCGTGAGAAAATTACCCGCCCTCTTAGACGGGCCCTGTCTCGGTGCCAAACTGTCTGGGGGTAAACGCTATCGGAACGGGAAATCGGATGACGCGGCGCTGCTCAAAAATCGCGGAAACCGGCGGACGAAATCGTCGACGCGAAGTATTTAACGAGTTTCGAGACGGGAATCGAAATTTCCGGCGATTGCGCGATCAGCGATTCTCCACGGACAGTGTTGTGTGACACGTGTGTGCGTTTGCGTTTAGATCGTAGCGAGCAGGGAGCAGGACAACCAGGAACCGGACAAACGAACCCGATGAGATGGATCTTACGCTGTTCTTGATCGCCGTGCTTCTCGGACAAGAAGGTGAGTTTATTTTCAATCATAAACGCTTTGGTAACGTGCTTAAGTACCGTCAGAATCTCAAGTGACCGTAGATAGAAAAGAACATGTTTCTAAACTTCTGGTATTGGCCTGGTTATATTTATATGCTCGATCGAATCAGTAAACGTCACTCGCGGAAATTATGCAGATCGAAATGAGCTTTAGTCGATCAAATTCTATTGCCGCAAGGATGAGAAGCAAGTATTTACGAATTGTAGTCTTTTGGCAATATTCTAATTGTGAACCAGAGATCTTTTTGAGGGAAATATTTTCAGCGTCAAGTCATCCGCTTTGCGTTTTCGAGAATGCAGCTCGCTTAATTCAAGAATAGCCGTTTCGTTCTCGTCACCGATACCTTCCGGCTGAATAATCTTCAACCCCTAAGAGAGACTAAAAATACCGAGGACCCCAAGAAGGACCGGTGACGCAAACGCTGACTCTCGTTTCGGGGTACCGCCGCGGTTTTTAAAATAGCACTCTTTCTAATTACGTTCCACCGTTTCTTCCACGTTATCGCGACAAGAGATACGAAACAGAAAGAGGAACAGAGAGAACGGGTTGAATTTACGACGTTCCAGTAAAAGCCTTCGCGAAGCGAAAAATTAAACGGTAAATTGCCTCCACTCGGCGAGATGTTCGTCGATTCTGTTCGCACTGAACTTTCATCGATGGCCAATTACACTCCCGATTATGATTTTTAACCAGCCGTTAAAGGGTTGAGAAGTCTCCAGCGCCTGAGCGCTCGTCGAGTAGATCCATCTCGAAACTGCGATCGGGGCCGGGATGATCGTTAAGATTTAAAGGTAATAAGGAGGGAGAGCGGAAGCGGGCGTCTTCCAGATGAGGTCGAGGGTATCAGGGTATTTCGCCGACTGTACGTACGAGAATGGGAATTCGAATATGAAATTTTCAAACGGTAAACTCCGCAGGTAAGACTATCCGGGGAGAATGGATTAACATAAATAAATAAAACATGCTTTCGAGAGCGGTGCGAACTTGGAGAACGCGTCGCATCGCCGTGTTGAGACAGAAAATCGACGAGCTAATTGCGGAGGATATATACACACAGCAGGAGAGAAACTCGGTCGGCTGCTCGCGTTCATAAATTATCGGTATTATGCCGAACAGACGCGTCGCGGTTCCTCTCGTTTATCAATACCCGGGGTGGTGGTTCCGCGTTATAACCGGGCCCGCCTGTCCACCGACGCGATACTACGTCGCTTTTATAATGGGACAATATTAACTGCAAATATTTCTCTATCGGTTCATTTGTGGTAGCGGCCGCACGCAGCCATATTAATCGCAACGTCTATGATTTTTTATTTTGCGGTTCTTCGAATCCTATTGGTTAAACGTGATCGCTCGTGCTCGAGTTCGCGCTCGTTCATTGGCCGAATCGAAGGCTGAAAGAAAAGCTGCCAGGCCGGAATTTGGTCTTTGAACTTCTGATAAAAAAAAAAAAAAAACGATAATTCGACGCGCGATTGTTTTAAACGGATCAACGGGGTTCAGCTTCCGTCGTTACGAAACGGGTCGCGTGTGTAACTCGTCGATCGATATTTGTGGTGCGACAAAAATATGAAAAACGACATCGTCGAAGTTTGGCGCGACGCGACGGGATGGAACAGGACGGGACGGAACGGGACGGGACGGGAAACGAAAAAGTGATTGACGCGCGTAACGAAGACAAATTATAAAGAGGAACGACGGTTGTAGAGAGTCGTTCGTTCGATGGAAAGATGACAAATCGAAAGACGACGTTGCGTATCGGAGTGGATAAGCAAATCGAAAACGCGCTTGGAACGAGCGGTCGGTGAGTCGACGGTTGTACGTATTGCCCGCTCGGTCGCGAATTCGCTCCCCTAGAGCCACCCCACCTGATGAAGATAAAACGGGATAATTATAGAGCCTATCGGGGATCGTGGCGCGGCTAAATTTCGTCGAGACACGCGAGATCGTCGGAAGGGGGGGGGGGACGGCAATAAAGGGAGAAACTAGGCTCGAGCGAAAAAAGGGAGAACCGATGAGGGAATAAACTTGACACCCAGGAAAGTAAAAAAAAAAGAACGGTTAGAACGGAGGCGCGGGCGCGGAGAGAAGGAGATTGCCGAGAACAGGATGTCATTAATTTTTCATACGGACTTGGCACATCTGCGTTCGTTCGGGACTGCTCCGCAACCCTGCTAATTATTTCTGGCTCATCATTTTTCCTACTCGCTGCCCGCCCGCGCGTCTCTATCACGTCCTCTCCCGCGGTTTCCCTTCCCTCGATGGGACAGAAACCGAGCCAGTACTCCCTTTTGATAAATGCTTCGCAGTATCGTCTTCTCCGAGTCGTCGTCGTCTCATTTTCCATTGGAAATGGAGATGCGCGCTTATTGACGGGTCGTTATTTCCCAAGAGTATCGTAATTGACCGTCTACGGGCTTCCGCGTCTCTTGTTGGCCCGACAATTCTTCGGAAAACGTCGTTTCTTTCGCCGATCTGGGACCGGAAAGCAACTTCCTCGTACAAGACAAAATTCCCACGTTGTTTCCTTGGATCAGACCGCTATACGAGTTTTCCTCGAACTGTCCGCATTTATTATCACGAATGCTCCGAGCGCGTTCCAGGTTAGAAACGAACGGAGGAAGCAAAAACCGTGGACAAAATTTGCAGGCGAAGTCTAATTATTTCTGGCCGATCTCTCTCAAACGTTTCACAGGCTCGCAACCGCGAACACTTATTGGCTACACGCACACCGAGTAGTGAGCTCTAATAACTTCCACCCTGCTGCCTTTCCTTCCCTTACGCTCGAGTTTTTGCCCCCTTTCTCTTTCGTAGCTCTCGGTCGTTTCGCTCGCTGTTCCGAGAAAGGCACCTACTCGAGGAAGTGCGATTTCAGCGCTTTTCAACCTGTACTTGGACCTCCTCGAACCGGAAGCGAGAAATGTCCGCAGTGACTCGGAGCGAGTCCGTTCCTTCCAGATTTCCTTTCTCGCCTTTACAGCAACTCAGAAGTTCTTTGCGGAGCCAAGATCGGTGAACGAAACAAATCGTTATGCATCGCGTACAGGCGGTCGTGCAACGTAACAAACGCACTGTCGCGTATGATAATCACCATCGTGTGTTGAACACTCATTTAATAAAACGGGTTGCACTTCCGAGAAGCGACGGAGGGACGTGTTCGTTGATCCGAAACGCGACTTCGATTCGCGCGATTTCCTTTCGTTCACGGTTGCCATTAGTTCCCTGTCGCCGTAGATTACCGTTCGACCCGTTAATTACGCGGCCAGGCAACGCGGGGGAGGGGAGAGGGGTAGAGAGAGAGAGAGAGTAAAAAGGAAGATGCATTTCAGCCAGGGATAGGGAGTTGCATATTTTATATCCTCGATTACTTAGCCAGAACGGCGAGGGCTGGCGTTACTTTTTTATCACCGTTCCGTAATTCAGCTTCCTTTCTACTCGAACGCGTCGTTCTCCAATAAACCGTTTTCACCGCGTCGAAGCAACGGCGGCAGTGGAAAACGGAAAAATTGTCCAGCCGCTGTTTCTGCGACCGTTTCTCCTTGCTTAAAGGTTATTTTTCATTTCGACCTCGGCCATTGTCCTGGAAACACGCGTAATTAGTGAACGCGTACGCCGGGCTCCGATGCACCCTTTTGCGTAGCTGCACGCGTAATCGATATGGTGCCAATTTACCAACCGAATTCGAATAATTGACGGTTGCATTAAATATTCGCGTTGCAATCGCCGGTGGCCCGGCCGTGTGCGTGCCGTGAACGTTTTGGGGACGCGTTCGCGCGGTAGTAATGTCCAATTCGCGGGGGTTTAAACGAAATATCGCGGGCCACCGTTGTCACACGCGAAACGACGTTAACGCGAGTTAAAGTGACGAATTTAAACGGGTGTAATGGAATGCGAAATCGTTAGGAAAACTGTTGGTCCCGGCTGGTAAAACTGCATCCCCTCGTTCACGCGTGGATCGTAATTTGTCGAAAGAATTTCGCGGACCGACGAATCACCACGGAGTTATTGCGAGCCCTGCTGTCAGTGCTCTCGGGCAATTAGTAACTCGGGCTATTAGTAATAAGTTATTAATAGGTCAAAGAAACTATTGAACTTCCATCGGTTCGATTGAATACAAGTATAATATATCTGTGTTATCTATGAAACGTATCTGATCAGACTCGGCGCTTAATACTCTTTGAGATAGTGAACAGTTATGGAACGATCAAAGAATGCTCGTTTGCACGTGAATTTTACTGAATCGGTCGATTCGTTTAATCTAAGCGGAGCTTTATGAAAATGATGGGAACGGAAAGCGGAAGGATAACTGGAACAGATCGGTCGCGATACGATCGATCGATTCGATGGCCACCGAAAAGAACCGAGCCAGCAACAGCAGCAGCAGCAGCGGCGCGTACGGTGACACGATTTCCTATCGGGCAATTCTATCTCGTTGGCGATAAAAAACCGTTTTTATTCGCGACCGTCTTTCTCGCGTACGAATCATCGTCGGGTCCTAAAACGGCGCGCGACGGTCCGAGGCGCGAGTCACGTCTCGCTCGAACGCAGCGGCAAGATTTTTCTCATTAACGTTCCGCTAACGAGGGGTGACGCTAAAAGATCCGTCGACGAGTGGGTGTCTCTTTAACCCTTTCGCGGTTCGAAAATGCGCTTCCGGTACACCTAACAGGTTCGGTCTTAAGCCTCGACGAGGAGGTGGAGGATGTAATTAAAGAGAGGAGACGGGCGAAGCCCCGTGGTAGCCCGTTTTCGGTGTCGGGAACACCGTTGGGCCGACCGCGGCGACGACGCAGTCACAATTACGGCGAATAAAATTTAACGAAGTGTACCAGGGCACGGGGCACGTGTACGGCCGCGAACCGTCACGATTCGCGCACGCGCTTAATTAAGTTCACTCGTCGCCCCCTGCTAACTTGATCCGACGCGATCCAGGCCCGTCGAGGTATGTAAATCGAGTTCCCCGGCCAGTTCCTCTCGTTCTCTCGACCCACGGATCCTCTAATTTTCCACGCGCAGCTAGCCAGTAGCTACTGCAAAAAAGAAACCGAGAGATCGCCTCGGTATTCCCACCGCTGAGATCGGCCTTGGATCGTCGATGGAATCATTATAGAATACGGAAATATATTTGAACCTTTAACGAATTCAAACCCTCGTGAATATCCCTGGAAAACTCGCGCTGCAAGTAGGTTTGAATTACACACGTTTAAGCTTTTTGCCCCAGATAACTTGGCGTCACGTTAACCGACTCAGGACAGGCGATACGCTTTGATTTTTTCCTCGTTGCGACGCGACGCGTAAGCGGGGCTCGTTGTGCGACCAGCGAGTTCTCCGACAGAGATCGGCCGTAATTTTGTCCCGCAATTTAGAACGGAACGCAAACTCATTAAATCGTAACCGCTTCGTATTTTCCCCCCGGTTTGCGCAACGGCACTGCTTGTACATTTCTAATTAATTCGTCGGATTTTATTTGCCCGGCCGCGCGCGCTCCACTACTGTGCGCTGTGCGCGCGCGCGCGCGCCTTTTTTTCCCGCGGCATGAAAACGTCTGGAGGAAACTGAGTTTGATGAAAAAAAAAGGAGAGCAGAAGGACGAGAGGGGAGAGATGAAAAAACGGTGGTAGAGAAATTAGTCCGACGGATTATTTCCGTTCTATTCTCGAGAGCATTTACATTAGTCCGGGAAATTGGAAAAATGTTATCTCGCGCGCGGCCACCTACGAATTCTCTGCTTTTCCGTTTTCCCTCTTGAGAGAGGACGGACCAACGTGGAAACGTACTTACAAGGAAAATGGGTATCGAAAGGTCCGGTCAACCGAAGGTGGTCGATATGGAGGGGTGGAGGAGGAGCATTGAATTTTCCCAAATGGGTCGTGCCCGTTAAAGTACTTCCCGTGCAACAGATATCGGCGCGGGGGTCGGTGCCGCGGATGGCAAACGATGATAAAACAATTTTTGGCAATTCAATGGGAGGAAAAGCGCGGCGTGTGAAATCGCGCGTAGTCCGCGTCCCGCAGGGCCAGCCTTAATTCGGCTTAATTCGTCGATAAAACGATTGGTGCCGCCGCGCCACGCCGCACCACGTCGAATCGTTAACGCTCCGCTCCGGTGGCGTTCACGAATCGATTCCCCTTCGACCCCCTTTTTTCCATCGCGCGCCGTATGTGTCTACCGGTTGACGCGCCGCGCTTTTCCAAATGGTCCCCGCGTCGCCTCGTTAAGCGATTCCCTGCGAGTTCGAGCGTTTCGAGCTCTGGCCGTAAATTAAAAAAGACTTTCATACTCCGACCCTCCCTCTTCCTTCGTACGAACGATACATATCTCATTATTTATTTCGTTGCTCGAAATCTAGCAGAGCCGTAGTCCGGTTTATCGAGTCGATGATTAAACAGTATTTTACAGACGATGAAAGGTAATTTAACTTTTATTAGCTCGGCTGTGCACATTGAGAATGATTGCTTCCAGGCGGAAATGGCGGTAGAAATTTCTTTTTTACATGTCGCGTCGGCTCGTAACACGAGGATAGAGTGCCCCGCCGAGAAACGAACTCCGAGAGGCATTAGTATTTTTATATTTCCGGGATAATTAGGAATAATACTTTCATTGCTCGCGCTGCGATGAACTATACGCGAAAAGTAACTACACCCGGGACAGAAGGGGCGAGGGGCGCCGCATAAAACCGCATCGCGTATTACCCCAAACTCGTTCCTCTCACGGTCTTGTTTCCTGCCCCGTGATCCTCCTTTTTCACTCTTTTCGCTGCACCCGGCTATATTAGGATACGTGCAAATTTGAATGCACGACCGACAAATATACCTCCTTTATCACCGGCTGAAAGTTTATTTCGATGAATAGATAAGTTTAAAAGAGCGAATTCAGAGAATTTAGAGAATCTATAAAACCGTATCTGCAACAATTAATTAGTGTCAATCGAGGATGCCATCGACAGAAGAGTCATTTCGATCGAGAAAAAACTTTGGATCGACGATGTTCAAACGTTTCATACGACTACTGCACACTCAGTGATCCGGGAGCAGTACGAGCATAACGTTGGTTTTACTGTTTTTCTTGCATTTATGAACGTCAGTGTACCCATTACACGGCTGTTTTTGCTGGAAACGTTTACCGAAAAGTGCAAACACGTTCAGGACTTTAATTGCTCGGCGAACGTCACCGGTACAAGAGGACGTTGGGGGGATTCATCGGTCGGCTTTGACCGCCTTAAATCATGATTCGGTCAATAAAAATTATCCCTGCAACGCTGTTCTTCGCGGTCCGCCGATTCGCCGTCACGCCGACGAATTCCTTCGGGCGAGAAAGGAATCGTTTCTCTACTCGCTCGTTCGTCATCGGGACGCCTTTAAACTTTGAAAAGACGCATCGTCGACGAACAATAGGACGTCGCGTCGCGTCGCGTCGTCGCATCCCCCTCGACGAACTTCCTATCGAACGAAAGACCCGGACTCCTCTCTCGCGCTCCTTCTTCCCCCCCCCCCCTGGCTCGGGTCCAAAGCGATTTCGAATTCCGCGTCGAACGCGTCCGAGTCTGAGTCCATCGCAAGATCGAACCATACGTTCTACACGCTTTACTTCCCGTAATTCGTTCGATACCGTTTCTTCTTCTCCCACCTTTCCTCGACACTCGATTATCCTATCCTGTTTGGAAAATTAATCTGCATCGACTGTACACACCATTACAGATTCATACGTCATACGAAATTAAAATAGGTACGAGGTTAGTCAAGCATAAAGAGTGAAGGTAACGTTTTAATTATTAAACTCGAATTCGATCGACCGTCTATATTTGGTGATCCACACACACAGACGCAGACGTACAGAAATGAGAGGTTCGGTACGATTCCGTTGCAACGGGCCAGCCACCGTGGCCGTATAAATAACTATTTCGAGACGTCAGTGCACACGTATATCCGCGAAAACCGAGAGAAAGTCGGTCGGTTTCCGTACACGGGAAACACGATCCACTAAATGGAAATTTCTGCACGACGTACGTAATCGGCAACTAGCAACGTGGCTGCCCATCGTCGGCTCTCATTAAACATTCAAATACGTCGCTCGGTTGTACACCCAGCCGTCTGCGACCCTTTTCTCTCGCGACACTTACGACCAAGGGACGTGCAGTGGACAAAAAACACGTGCGAAACGTCGATCTAAGAATTTCAAGCAATTAACACGTCCGTTTCACTTTCATTTCAACAGAGTATAAAACGTAATTAATGCACGAGCATAATTGATATTAAACGAAGCCCTTCAGGATTCCGTTAAAGCTTGACGGTGTAATTATCAATTTAACCATTTGTGCAATGGCTAATAGAAGCCAATTAAAGTTCGAATTGAACATTGTAAATTGATTCCGTCCGATAGAAAGAAGTCTTGTTTTTCTCATTAACGAATTCGTTTCGTTATATCACAACTGGTCGAACTCGTTTCTGTTCACAAACGAGGGGTCCACTATTTGCATTGCGCTTTTCACTCACTCTCTCTTTCTCTCTCGCTCTCTCTCCCTCTCCCCCTCTCTTCGTTACTTTATCATGGAACTCGTTCAGTTTCGGCGCGGCGAACTTAACGCGAAACACATCCACGCCGGTCGTTCGTCTACGTTCCTCTGTGCTCGCACGAAGGTTACGCTATTATCGTATCATTGTAAATGGAAGGGTTATGTGTACTGAGCCAGACCCGTAGCACCCCTTCGGGGAACATCGAGGGCGGCGCGGAAACTAACTCGGCGAGAGGGAGTCCGGCTCGTTCCGACGCCGTGAGCCACTCCATAAATATCGAATGATTGATTCTAATTGCGTCTCGCCATGCTCGCCTCTTCTTTTCCCGCCCACGCGCGTGGTCCCGTTCATCGGGAGATTGCGGGATACGGTATCGAGTTCGCGACTAAACTTTTCGCATCTTCCCTCTGTTTCGACGAACAACGAGAAAAGTTTCCAATACCCCGTACCCTCTATTCCCGTTCATCCCCCGTCGCGTGCTCTATTCTTATCCGAGTTTCCTAATCGCACGAAAATTTCGATTGAGATCCTGATCCGGATTTGTCGGGGTTTTGTGCCACCCGCTTACACAACGTATTCTAGGAATTCCTCATCTATTAAGAATCCAGCAACGAATTCGTTACGCGCGCGAATTGCGATCACATAAATCATTCGCGTTATTCGACGGCGCGAGCACTGACCCAGTTCGACCCCAATATTGATTCGTGTCGGATATTCGCACTTCATTTACTTACTAGTTTCTACGCGAAAAGCCCGTGAATCGTGACGAAGGGCCTCGTTCGCGAGTCCTTTCGTCGTTCATAATTAATCGCAGACCTGGCCACTTGGCTCCCTCGTGCTCCGCGAAAGTCGCGATTGAACGGGAACGAGAGAGGCCCGTTCTCTCGATTTCGAGTGCCGTCTGAACCGTTTTCCGCCCCAAAAAAGAGTATTCGCGATGACGACGCGTGTGTACACGATAATTAATATTAATGGCGCGTGCGTTTCAGCTGAGTCAGCCGACAAAGAGCGTATAGATCGCTGCTCTTTTCGTTTTCACTCCCCCGTCCCCGAACCGGCGTCGCGTTGCCGCGAGTAATCGATGAAAAACCGGTCGTCCCGTACGTAGTTCTTCCGTTTCCTCTACCCCGAAGCGCGGAAACGACCAGGGGAATCACCCTACGATTTCCACGCGGTTTTTACGCGGCTGTCCGCCCGGCGAGCGTCCGAGGGGAAAATGTGCCTCGATAGCATTACGCGATAGCCCTTTCGACGTACACTACTCACTGGTCGTTCCCGTTTCGATCCGAATGACAATTATAATTGACCGTATTCGAAATCACTGAATTCGATCAAGACCGGAATTGTTTGTTTTTGCGAAACGCTCGCGTGCATTTTAGGCAGTTCTCCCTTTCTTTTAGTGTGTTTCTTTATTTTTGCTTCGCCGCGTGAAGGGTGACGCCGGTCACGCCATAACCCGGAAGCCGCCCTTTCTATATCTGCTTCCGCGGACGGGGAAGGGCCCGGCGAGGCTCGTAAAGACAAAAATCGGGCTCTTATCGTCCGGATAAATTTATCGCCCACGACCTTTACGTAGGTACACGCTGGGAGGGCGGAGGGTACACGCGGCTTGCCACTCGGACGAAAGATAGGGAACCACAGGGCGGGAGTGGCGGCTTTTATATCGTACCGAATTGTCCGGCCCCGGGGCTAGCACATTCCGTGTTCGCCACTTATTTCTCGACAGCGCTGAACTCGCACGCATATCCAGTCGCACGCCATGCTTTAACAAATTGCCATCGATCTAACGGAGGACGAGATCATTTCAACCCCCCGTCCCCGTTCGATTTTCCTAAGGATAATTAACCGCGCAGCTTGATTTTTGTGTCGTTTCGTCGTAATCAATCGTATCGTCGGACGTCCGAGCTAAGGATTTTAACTGCGCAATTGCTGCGACATGAGATTGCCGTACACTGCTCTTGATGCAATTTATTATCTTGACATGTGGACAGATTTACGGATCTGATGTTTCAGAAAATTGCATCGGAGGTTAGGGCTCACGGCTGGGGGTGTTTTTATCGCCGCGAGTACACCTGTTACGAGCGTCTGCACAGTTTACGTAGGTGTTCGCGATCGTTAACCCGCGCGGATCGTTCGGGGTAACATCGAGACGTATAAAACGACGTCGGATGGGTCCGCAATCTCACGAACGGGTCGACGAATTTCATCGAAAGACGTACGCGCCGCGGATAAATCGGGAACGATGGGTTTAGTCGTAATCGTATAATGGAAACGTTAATGTCGAGTGACGGTTGCGCGGTCGCGTGAAACTCATCCGAAACGCGATAATACAGAGACGGACGGATGGGGTAGGAGGGACCGCTTTTACCTTTCCGTGTCTCCGGCCTACCCCTTTGAAGGAGCGCTTTAATTCGCGATAAGTACGTAAGGGGGAATTTAACCGGTGCGGTGGCGTGACCAGATACGAGCTCTGACCGCCTTGGCTGGCTGCCTTTGGCCGGACAGCAGACCTATATAGGACGAGATAACGACTCCTCGGACGTCCGTCTCGAGCAACGCTCTCTTTATTGGGCAAACAACTTCGATCGGTCTCTCGCGTTTTGACCCTCCTCGCGAAGTAACGCGATACTCGCACCACCCGAATTATTTTCGCACGGCAAACGACGTCTTCTTACTGGATCTCGCGAATCCACGGAACGAAATTGTCGCCAAACAATTTTGTAAAATCGTTGCCCGGCTCATTCCATTTTACACATTTTCCATTGTCACAATGGCGCATTGACACGGGTGATCGCTTTCAAAACCGCGGTGTCGTTGTTCCCGCGGGTCGGACCAAACACGTGTCAATACTACTCGCACGATTCCTTTTTACACGGATCAGCGTGCAAATGAAAACGATGCTCGCACCGTTTTCCGACGCTCTTTGTCCCGTGATTTTCGAGAGACGCGTCCTCGAGCTCCACCTCGTTCGAAACGTAGAAAAGAAAAAAGAACGCACGATTTATCCGCGATTCGAGATAAACAGGATTAATTGGGCCGGTAACGAGTGGAGCTCATTGAGCTTCGTTTCTCGTCCGGAAACACGACGCGCGCGTTCTCTTCTTTTCCGTCGACGTTCGGGAAACCTCGCGTCGAAGACTGAAGACACGTCAAAGATAGTTCCTTTGGACGCTCTCCGTGTCGGCTTCCCAGGAAATCGTTGAAGGTCTCCGTAGACTTGTACCGTGTTTCAAGTATTCGATCGTTGTTATCGGTCATCGAGACGTCAGAACTCGACGACGGAACGTGTCACGATCGAATTAAATTCCAAAACGCGACTGTGACGATCGGTATTTCGGACGACTCGAGAAATTCGTCGCGTTAATTCGTAGTTAGGCGAAGGATGGTGGGGGATGGACAACGCGTAGAACCCGCGTTCATGTAGACGAGTTTGGCGGAGGGTACCGACTTGGAGTGGCTATTCAAAGTCGAACCGGCGTGCAATTAATTTCTGAGCGAGGAGAAAGCGAATCGTGGTGGCCGATAGGGCGGCACTTGTGACCCGCGTCACGATCGTTCGGCCAAAAGCTCCGTGTAGTCCACCAGCCTGGGTCTCGCTCGCTCTCCTTCTGGTTTGTCTCGAAACGCCGCGGGCACTCTAATTCAATGGACGATAGCGCTACGTACACCGTAAGCGACGTTATTGTCGTGGCCAGGTTCCGGGAACCTTCGGTCGCCGCAAAGCCAAAACGAGACGTCAAATCGTTGGTTCGCAGTCGATTCGCAGAATTATCGATTCTCGCAGAGCCCGGGGCTTGTTCTCGCGATTCACTCAGAATAATTTCCACGAGCCGTCGACCCAACCCACTCCGATGAATTAGAACGAGCGGAGGAATTCGAGCAATGAAAAACAACGCGCGGTGCCGGGGTGATAACTCGCGGCTCGCATTTAAAACAACGCGATTCTCGTTGTTCGGGGATGCGTTCTTTTCAAAGAGTCCCGCCACGTTTGCGTAATTTGCGCACGGAACTGACGCGCCCGGCATTTCCAAGTCCATTAAGATCGTGGCCCCGCGTAATTAGGAGGACAATGTATCTTGGATCGCGAGCCCCGGATTAAGCGACGCGCCCGTGGAAGAGATTAACCGCGCACCGCGACGTTTCTTCTTTCCGTAGCGGTAACTTACAAGCCGGCCACGTACGCGAAATGTCCGTCGCGGTGCCCGAAAGTCACGGCGCAGAAATTACGCTTCGCGAGGAGGGGAAAAAAACGTGATACCAGAGAGAGATTTCGCGCTGCCGCCGCCGTCCCTCCCGTGTGGGGCTCGCCTCGAAAATCACGTTAGGACGTACGAAAAATTGCGACTCTCCGAGGGAATAATTCAAACCGAACTCACCTGCCGGTCTCTACACGGTGCCCGCGTAACGGTGCATTACGGTCGGTATATTTTACGATCCAGAGAAAGGCCGACCCTCGGTGGAATAGCCACGCGCACCGTCACCGTCGTAAAATATCGCGCGAGCTTAATTAAACGCAAAACCCCTTTGAACCTGGCTGGCTGGCTGGCTAGCTGGCTGGCTGGCTGGCTGGCCGCCTGCCTGCCCACCTGCCCCCGTAGGCCTGCCTCTCCTTCTCCAGTGATCTTGCCGCTGACCAATCACTAGCGTTACGACATCACTTCTGGACTCAAGCATTTTTAATTTGGGAAACGTGGATTTACTTTTAAATGGATATCGGAGAACGTATCAGGGTTGACGCGAGCCTGGTCCGGAATTGAATGAAAAAAATCGCGACTGCTTTTCTACGTCGCGGCGTTGACCTACACAGGGGTTTAGGACCGAAGAAGGGAAGAAAAGGAGAGCGGGCACAAAGGACGACACAATGGAGTTTGCCGAGCATTGTTTGAGCATCTAGTACATCCACTCGCGGACGCCCTTCGTGCCCTCCACCCTCTCATTCGATCGAGCTGCAAACTTTCCAAGCTTTTCTTCGCTACGGTGGAGTCTGGTTCGAATCGACCACGCGAAGGTCGACGATTTCGGTATCCTTCCGATGAGTACCGTTTTCTTAATGCCCATATTGTTCCAAGTGGGTCAAGGATCAGAGCCCGGAAAAAACGTAAGACCGGCGTAGATAGAAAAATTGTGCCGATTAAATACAAATAGTGTGTGTCCATTCGCTGACGAATATCAAAATGCGTTTAATCATCGTTTCATATTCTGATATAATGATATCTTACTTATTGGACAATATTTCGCTTAAGGATGTATTGGCTACATAGTCAATCCCAAAAGTTTATGTACCTTAGAAAAACGCATTTCCTATAATTAAAAAGAAATCAGACGTCGGAAGAATAATGCTAATAATAAATAGCTAAGTGCTAAAAAGTATAGAAGGAAATATCCAGTTAAGTACNGCAATGTTCTTCCGACGTCTGATTTCTTTTTAAAAAATGCGTTTCTAAAGTGCATAAACTTTTGGGATTGACTGTATAGCCAATACATCCTTAACTTCGTCACACTGGTTCTCGTATCTAAAAGAAATTTGTTTTCTCTCTCTCTGTTGCAGTGGCTGGTCTCAAGTTGCTTCGCATAACCGTCCCGGCGTACTCCGTCAGGGGCAAGAACGCGCTACTCGAGTGCAGGTAAGAGTGCTCTTGGTGCAACGTCGAGCGTTGGTCGCGTCGTCAAAGGGAGACGATTCCCTCTGAGCCTGTCTTATGTTCACGATCGATCTCCGCGCCGATCGATCAACCAAAATCGTAACCGGAATCTGACCGAAATCATTGTCTAACGGTCGTGTTGCTATTCATCAACTTTCAATCGTCGGTTCGACGTTGACGGACGCGAGATAAATCGGTTCGTGCCCGAGGAGAAGATCCATATGCGTGCACCCCTATTCATGAATCTTAGGACACATCGTAAAAATGTATTACAAATACAATCGTATTCAAATTGTTCATGATTTATGGTGGATCGTCTGTCACACGAATTAAGTCATTGTACGATCTTTCAATTAGAGTATTCTCTGACTGTTTTCACGATGCATCCGGAAACTTGAAAAGTGGTGTATGTAAGCATGCGTCGGAAAATAGGAAGCAGCGGTAGCGCGAGGACGGGTCGTGTACGATTTTTCTCGGTTATTTACGGTAGAGGAAACTGGGCGAGAAGAACTCGTAAAGACATCGATAAGATGCCAGCCAATAACGTATCGAGTTTACGCTTAGCGTCCGAGCCGGACAGTAAATAAGATTAAAAATAAGACGAGGGAGAAGAGGATGGATCGGCGGCAATCCCTTGGAGCTAGGAATCTCGATATCTTTCCGCTCTCCTCGCGCTTTATTTATTTATACTCCGCAATATCGTAGACCGCAATCCGAGCGGGAAAGCTTCTTCCTCTTCCTCTACCTCCGTTCGGTTTCTCGCCTGAAAAAGATGCTTGCCTCCGAAAGGCATCGAGCCGCGCGCGGCCCATGATCTTTTTCCCAACTCCCGCGAGATCTCTTTCGAACATCGTTCGCGGATCTCACCGCGTGTTTCCCGTTACCGTCTCACGGATTTCGTAAATATTTTAAACGGAAATTGAAGAACGTACCGAACTTCTATGGTTCGTTCCCTAGCTAATTAGAATACGCCTGCCTCCTGAATTACCATCCATCATTGGTATTTCTGCGAGCGAGCCCCGTCCCCGCTCGCTGGGTCGCGTCGCCGTCCGGCCGGTAATTGCACGAGTCCAGTTAGTGCGGAATCAAAGTTTCTTCCGGTAGGAAACGACGACGGGTTTCACCGAATCTCTGTTAACGAATCTCGATTAACCACGATTCATGGGAACTGGCCAGTGGCACCAGGGTGTAGATCGGATTCTGAATTCCGGCCAGCCGTTATCGCCCGTTTCAGTCTTTGATCTTTCCAAATATGCACAATGTCTATTGGAAGACGAAGGCGAAAAGGGTCGATACGTTACGTTTCCTCGTCGCGAGATCTCAATTGGTTCTTTAGATATAAAATGCCGAATGGCGCTTCGCGTGGAATTCCTTTGGAAAAGGTTTCCACGAAACGGATGCGCGTGATCGTAATAGTAAAAACAACGCGATCGACTCACCATCCCGGCTGACCGTTCCGCATAACAGATGCGGAACAGCTCGGTTACGTAACAGGAAAAATTCGATGACACGAGCAGTCGATGTTAAAGCGTTTGAACGTTACCATTTCGAAACGATGATATCTCAGGAATGTAACGTTGCGTCGTGGCGGCATAAAACCGAAGTCGTTCCGCGGTAGCTCCTCTCCATTTTCTTGGCGAGCTTATTATCGCGCAGCACGAGGACAAGGAAAACCTTCGTGTAATAATCGTACAAAGTTTTAGCTGCTTTAAATACGTTACTCGGAGCGAGTAACCAAACACGTGTTATTCCATTATCTTCGCACGCTCGCATTTTAACGCAATAACCCCGTTAACAACTTTTAACCGAGCGGACAAACGTGGAATTTCGACGGGATAAATGAAATCAGTGGAAATATTCGATAAACCGAATCGCGTTTCATGCGAAGCACAACGCTTTGTATAAATAAAGCGCGGTACGTATCGGAAAGGATCAAAAGCCGGGTGCCTCAGGCTTTAACCCTTTCCGCATCCTCGACGGTGTTCCGCGAATCCTTAAACCGACGGCCACGTGCGCGTGCTCGTACCACCATGTTAATTAAGACGTAATGAAATTATGGCGTAGCATTGCGCGTCCTACAATTACGGCTGGTCGCGGAATATGCATTCTAATTAGTGGCGGCACGGGGCTCAACGACTTTTCACGAAGCAAAATAAGGTCGGCCGTTGGGTATCGCGACTCGTCTAAAGAGTGCTCGGCGCGAAAAACGGTAAGGAAAAAAAGAAAAGGGGTCGCGGGAATCGGCCGCGAGATTTTTACTTAAAAATCATTCTGTTCGGGACGTGTCGTCGACCCTCCGCGGCAGATCTCACTGATCGTACATCGCAAATTGGACCGAATCCGATCGATTGAATCAACCTTCTGATCCCTTCTCGTGAAATCCTCAGATTAATTCGAGGAACACGAAGTCATGACTCTGCCCGTCTCTCGAATCGTTTTCAGTTTCCTTCTTCGACAAACATCTTTTACTGTCGCGCGTTCATTTGAAGAATGTTGCTGTCTCAATTATAGGTACGGTTCATTTTGTTGCAATAGGATCGCGCGAAAACGAGGAGTGAATAAGAGTTGGGTCGTGGGAAGTCTCATAAGATTTCATAAGGTATTATCCTCATTGCCGATATCTTCTCTGAAAGTTTTCGTTATCCTTGGTCGTCGATCGATTCGCGTCCCCCGGGACCCGAAGAATATCGCCCGGTGGAAAGTTTGCCCGTCGATTGAGCCGCGCGTACTCTTTCTCCGGACGCGAGGCGACGCAACAACGAGCGTAGTAACAGAGAATCCTTCCTTCCATTTCGCCCCGGTATCGTACGTCAAAGCGCGACGCGACGGGAGTGTGCAGTATGCTTTCCACGTAACGTCGTAAACGAGATGCTGAAAAGTGCACGAAGCGTCGGCAAATTGGAGTGCACGCCTTTCCTCCTCGGCGTGTGTGCGTCTCAGCGATACCTCGAAGGAATCACACGTAAAAAGGGGCAGGCTGCAGCGGCTCGTCGCCTTTGCACCCTTCGATCGTTTGTTCCCTTCGCTCGTTCGCTCGTTACGGCACGTGCCGTAACTGAAGAGCATTCTTTTCGCGAATCTAACGTTGCACACTAACTATTTGCGCACTTAATTTCGTCTTAGTAGACACGTGTCTCACGTCTCGATTTTCGAACGTCTGATCGTTTCGATCCGAGCCGGGGCGGATCGCCGCACCGAAATGGAAGAAAAAGGAGAATCAGAAAAGGATGTCAAGCGACGTGACAGGGACGAGAAGCGGAGACGAGTTTAGTAATTAACGAGGTTCGAGGCCGAGTTGACGTTCCTCGCTTCGAACGAGAACTTTGCATCTCTACCTACCTACCTACCCGCTCTCGTAAACTCCGAGTCGGCGTGATTTATTCAAACGGAACCCGGCGAATCTCACGTCCATTCAGAGAGTCGTCCGTCGTATTCGATCGAGACGATCCTCCTCCCGTAGGAAGAGGCGGAAAGGGTTGAGAAGCAGGGGTCCCGTACCGTCGTTTGTTTAACCGAGATCTTCTATTAGAGCAGAGTTATTCGAGTCAGTAGGTTATATCGAGCGAGACTCCTTACACTCCAACGGAAAAGGAAAATTATTTGAAGTATTCAAATGAAAAGCCACGTTCATATTACTTTGTCATAACAGACTTTCATTGGAAATTCCAAATAAAGCTAAATGTTGATGATCTCTGTTTTTTCTCTTCCGGGAAGATAAGAAAGATGGGCTGGTGTTCTTTGATATTAGGTGCCAGCCGGGCACGACGGGGTCGAAAGAGAGTGACAGAGAGAAAGACAGAGAGAGAGAGAGGATGGGATCGTTCCCCGGCGTAGGTATAAATTGCAAATTAGTTTACCGTCCCCGGCGAACGCTCGCTTGTTGGTTTATCCGGCGTGTCGCCTCGCCTCGTTCTGTCCTATTTCATCCTCTGAAGCTCTTGACTCTCGATGCGCGCGCGACCGAACTTCGGCCCCGTGAATCTGGCCGCGGATCTCCTTCCTTTCCTCTGAATTCGCCATGAAAATGTCTGGGAAATTCGCGCGAGCCGAATTCTTCCGAGCACGACTAACCGTTGAACAGGATCTCCTTCCAGTCGAAAGGCGAAGTCCGAAGAACGAGCTTCAAAGGCATTTGTTTCCGATGTACTGCTGCAACCTCATTCCCCTGTTCCTCCTTCGTCTCCTTCTCGTAACTTTTCCCAGTCGACGCTTTCTTCGTTACAAATTCTGCCACGAGCTTCCCTTATTAACCCTCCATCCGTCGGTTATCTCGAGAGCACAAAACGCTCTCCTCGATCTTTGTCGGCACTCGGATCCGGGATCCGGTCGGCCGGATTCTCCTACATCAAAGAGTGCCTTTACGCGAATGCGAACGAAACGCAGAATTAGTGCGCGGCGCGTTCAATAAAGACGAGACACCTCTTGCGTCGTGCCGGACCTACTCGTTAATTGACGATGGAGCCATGCTGTTGTGTACCCCTTTCTCATTTCGTCAAAGAACCGAGTTCTTTCAACCGTGGATACCGTAATACCGGTGCCGTGACAAACAGATCCAAGTGCAAAGGATGCCAACATCAAGTGAAAAACAATGGCGATAATAATTAATTGCGAGACTAATCTTGACGTCTACGATAATTAATTCTCTCCGGTCGTGCACGACAAATATAATGCCCACTGCACGAATCGAGGCAGAAAATTTTCGCCTTGAGTCTTTACGTCAGAAGGAAAAATAAAGAAGCAGGCGCGACGGTAGAGAAAATTGGAGGGCTCTGTACGGGGGGTAGGGAGAGCTTCGGGAAAGCCGCTACAAAGGGGAAAGAAAGCGAAGAGAGAACGGAAGAGATGGAGCGAGTTCCCGCAGGACACGACCCGGCAAATGAGCCGGAGGATGCAAATCAATCCCACGACGCAACCCTCCAAATTGTGCACCTACGCTCGAATGCGGCAATCCCTTTTCCGGTAGCTGCAGCTGGGAACTAGGGAGCTTCGTCGGCGACGACGGCGACAGCAAGAGAGAGGGAAAGAGAGAGGGAGTGAGCGCAACCATGACCCCCCTTGGGTAACGTGGATGCGACGATGCGACCGTGTCGCTCCTGCAACGGTGCAACGATCCAACTGCCATGCCGCGGGTATTCTCGTTGCTCGACTAACAGACTGCACGATACGTCGTGCATCCCACTTTATCGTACTCTTAATCCTCGTAACCATAAACCGAAGCACACGTATCATCAAGTTTAAAATCAAGGGTAATATCTCATACGAGCATTGTACGTATAAAAGACACACAGTTATAATTATGTACAGTGCTTAATTGGAGATAAATCTTTCGACACGTGAGACACCGCGTGACGGTTTATTCCCCCCGTCAAATCTGTAATTAACTTCAGGAATGTTTTACTGAATTCTTTCATTGGCCACTTGTAAGAAATATAAAATTGAATCGCCAGCGGATCGACGGCTTTGTCATCGAGACGATCGCTGTGGTTAAACGAGGAGAACCGGTGTAATCAAATTCGCGTTCGAAAATCCCTCGAATTATCCCGGACTCGAGTTTTCCCAGCGAGACAAGTTTCGCCCGGGCGTATTAACCGTGGTCATTTTGGTCGAAACTGTTGCCAGGAAGGGACGAGAGAGACAGGACATCCCAAAAAGGTATGCGAAGCGTTGCATCGCGACGCGTCGCGGGATGACTCCGTCGCCACTCGCAACGTAAACGCGTTAGTTTAATTACTTTGCCGAATATTAATTATCACGCGGATTACCCGAACCACGAAATCCAGGCTTCGCTATCTCGCACGGGCGGCGAGTAGCCTGTTGCGCTTCGCGATTTTATCGTCGATACGATCGCTGCGCTACGCTTTGCCGGATCGCGTCGCTAATCGCCGATTAGGCAGACCGTCAGTGTTTCCTTACACCGAAGGAAACTGAGTCAAGTGTCTTAATAATCGTCCAAATTCAAGCTCAAATTCTATATTAATCAGCCTTAATCTCGTGAACCAGGTTAACATGACAGTAGCTTAAAAATTTACCCCCATCCACTTAGTACCAATTACCAATCGAGAATGTTGTTTTGATTGAGGACAGTGAATGAACGAGCATAAGAATTTCATAATTCAGGATAGAAGGGATTGAAGACTGCAATTTTCGTTCGATTCAAATAATCTTTACCCCCTGGTGATCCTCCAGGGATTTTTCGCTGTTCCCAGTCAAGGGAATCGAGGACCGAACGGAGGAAAGGACTCGATTAGCAAATTGATGCGGCGCATTTCGCTTCGATCGCGGATGTTGATCAATTACGGTAATTGTTGTTCCCCCTTGTCGGGTAGGTAGCTAGGTAGGTTGGCAAGTTGTCACGCGACAGTGGCCTATCGCGTTCCTTCCTTCGTGCCGGCCGGGCATCATAGCAATCACGTTAAAGCGCATACCTACAAACTCTGTGCAACGGTCGCTTCCCACCCGTTTATCCTGCGCGAGAGACTCGGATCGTTTTTTACCCCCGCCCATCGACAAGCTCGATCGTTTATCCGTAGACGACGTTGGATTAACAAACGTCGAATCGTTCGATTCGGTATTTCGGATCGGGGCGGCATTTTTCGAAACGAAGCGAGGCAAGTCAGGGAGAGAACGATAGAAAGAGAGAGACAGTCAGACAGAGAGAGAGAGAGAGAAAGAGTGGGAGGTGGGCTGATGAGATTCCGCGGGAATATCGGGTAAACGAGAAAAATCTCCGATATGTAAAGGGAAGAATACGTCTCCCGATAGTCGAGGTATACATTGTCGGGAACAGTTTCCATTACTCGCGCGATCCGGAGCCCGAGACTAATCGAGAAACGATTCCGCGGTCCGTGCCGCATCGTTTCATCTCCTTCCTCTCCGCTCGCAATCGATACTAACCCTGCAACGACACCGTCGACTCGCCGGTGAAACGACGATATCATAAATCTGTCGACAAAGCAAACAATTCGCAGTGTATCTAAATAAATTTTCATCTTCAAAGGAGAACCACAAATTGCTTATATTCTTTCTTGGCGAAGGAAACAAAATTTGTCGGTGCGCGTTCGGTTCGTTATACGTTTAAATGATAGATGCGTTTTCGATCGGACGATAAGAGTCGATGCCCCTTGTTTCAGGTACGACCTGGAGAAGGACAAGCTCTACTCCATCTCATGGTACAAGGACCACGAGGAATTCTACAGATATGTGCCCAAATCGGAACTCACCAAGCACACCTATCGCGTCGAGGGCGTTAAAGTTGACGTGAGTCGAAAGTCCCCTCTTCCTCACCCCCCACGGCTCCGCTATCTGATCTGCTTCCGCCTTCTTGCTCGGCGTATGCGATTCCGGTTTAACGTGCTTTTTATCTGCCAACAGTCGTTGGAACCGGTAGGACATCGCGTAACAGATAAGATTCTCGTTTTGCCGTAAACGGCTTTTGATAATCAAAATCAATGTGTCGGTAAAAGTGGAATTTAGAAGTAAGATGCGAAGACGGTGCATCGACCGTTGCCTTACGATTTCGAGAATCGGTTTGAAAAAGAAGGAAAAAAAAAACGAAACCGCCGCGTATTCGGGGAACTAACAAAGCGAGTAGAGCGGCATTGGCAGGAATTCCATTTACGAGACGCTGTTTGGTAAAAAAGTACAGAGGGAAAGAGCGCGCGCGCAGTTACCCCGGTTCTTTTTATCTCGGCATCCAACTTCAATATCCAACGGTGTATAGACTTCTTTTGTGCATTACGAGATGCGCTGAAACGCGCGCAATTACCCTTTCACGAATATGCACATCGGCAGAGATCGGTTCCTAAGGTAAACGCACGCGCTTTTCGACCCAGCAAAATTGTAAATCGTAACGAGAGAGAAAGAGAGAGAGAGAGAGAGAGAGAGAGAGAGAGAGAGAGAGTAAGTTACAGTCATCGCGGCAATATTTTTTTCTCATTCATAGCACGTGGAACGTACGGTAGGCACACCTCGCGCAGTTCACAGAGTCATGTACGATCGTTAACGCGCAAGAAATTGGCTGAGCGATCATAAAGGGGTGACCGTTTAGTCGAACGAGCGGGTGAACACCGCGGCGGGAATATTCGCGTTTTTGCGAGCCTCGCGAGAGAGAAGAAAAGACGTGAAGCCGACCGTTTCCCCGGCTCGTGACGATAAACTAGTAGAGTAGTCGAATATTGAAGCGCCGCCTCGTCGCGCCAAACGTAAAGTTATACCACTGCCGGCACGTCGTTTCCAGTTACAAGCCGGGAACGTCGTCCAATAATAATAATAATATTAACTTTCAATTAACCGCGCGTACATCATTTTTACGATTACGAGCCGCTCAAGAACCGTGCCCAGCTGTCGCCAGATCCGTATTAGACTCCGACGCTTAAGGACCGGAATCGCCCGCGGCTTTGAACCGAGAGCCCACTATTCAATTTTCTCCTTCGAGTTTTATTCGACGTCGCTATAAAAGTATTTCATCGAGCCGAGGAGAATCGAAAGGAAGATAGGAGCAAGGAGAGCATATATAAAGTTCGCGATACCGTTCCGATGTATGCGCGTTTGTCCTCTCGCGTGGGCGGGAAGCGGTCCGCCTTTATCGTCGCGAATAAATGTTTGACGAATCGGGACGTCTGCCGAGTTCCAGTCGGGACGAGGCGAGGACGTAAAGTTGAAAACCCTAAACCGCCTTCGGTTCCTAAAATGTATCGCAAAGAACGTGGGAAGTCAGACGGTGCAAAGAAGTCATTGATCGTTGAATATTACAGAATCGTGAAAAATTCAATGTCCGATTCGCAATTGGGATCTATATTATTTTTCCACGGCTTTCGTGATAGAGGGATCGATTTTTGGGATCATGCGGTCTCGAGGAACGCGCAGCGGATCGCGGGGATCGTCTATTCTCGGTACGATACGTCCGCTTCCGATTCACGTTTTGGAAGGCACGAAAGTTCCGTTTTCCTCGACGCTCGTTAATATCGGCCTCGAACGCGTAACGAGCATTACGTGAGTCGAATCGGCTCATCCCTTTACTCCGGCCCGTTTCTCGAGATCGGGCTGAAAGAGAGAACGGTGGGGCGGTGGGACGCGGACGGAGAGAGAGCACGGCTATTAATCTGGCTCGGTCCAATGGCTCTCCGATATCGACAAAGAAATTTCTCGTGGACAAAAGCGAGCGTGTCTTTTCGCTCCCGCACCGTCGTCGTCCCACGGCCATTCCTCCGCTCGGATACGCTCGCTCGTGACACTTATTGGAGTAGCAGGAATTAAGTGGATTTAGCGGGCGGACTCTCGTATATTTCTACTTCCCCGGCTCCCTCGACTTTTAATTTTCCCTCTCGTTCGCCCCTTTGCCCCGTTGCGTTACGTAACGCCTCTTAATTTCGCTATCTGAAAATTTTAAACCGTACTTTCCTCGACGTTTATTCGACTCCGCTGCCGCATCCGAGTTCCCTCAGCGAGCTAATTGACGATCGAGACAAAGGTAATTAACCGCTTTATCGGTCCCGACGATACTCCCCTCACGACTAATCCGCCGGTTGTTAATACGTCTGTTTGCCAAGGGCGGTGACTTCACAATCGTCTTCGAGGAGCAAACTTCTCGAGCGACGAGAGAACCGAACTCTGGCGTCGAACGCTCCCACCGAACTCTTTTTTTTCAATTCCCTACTTTCGAAACTGACGGAAAGTTTGTATGAATAACTAAATTTATTGAATATGCAAAACTAGTTGAACGAGTTTGTCCGAGCAACTACACGTGAATTCATTCCATCGTTTTTTAGTCGTTGAATCGGTCATTGAAGTATCGTCTACGCTCTACACGTTATATCGATTGATTTTAGTAGCGACGCGATTGTAGCTTCGCGCGAAACAACAGGGAGTCACGTTTTACCGTCTCCCATGGCGCGCAGGCAGCCACGCGTTCCTTCCTTCCTCCTTTCGTCGACCTGAATCGAACGGTCGCGTCCGCCGGACAAGGTAATGCGATTCCCGCGGAGCATTTCGACATTCCTCTCACTTGTTTTCCCGCAACTTTTCTCGCCCGTGGGCTAAATCGATTTGTCGATAAGCGGAAACTTCGCGACTGAATAAACGTCGACGTTTCTACTTGAGAGAAAAAAAAAACGGGTGAAGAAGGCCCATCATTATTTCTCGTTTCACGGTTTTCGAAAATGCCAGACAGTAGCCCCTACGAGCTGTTATCGCTATTCAGAATTATTACCAACGCGTATTTGTGTCTCTCAATCGAAACTAGCACGACGTGTTGAAAAAACGACGAGCTCCGCGGACGCGAGTGGAAATTCAGGCGAATTGAAATTGGACGGAGTAGCGTAACGAGCGTGGAAACGGGAGGAGAGGAGAGGAAAGAACGAGCGAACACGCGAAAGCGAAAAGACCCGCGCGCACCGGGATAAATGGATTATCAGCGTCGCGATTCCATCTATTGCGGGTCTTCTCGTTCCGTGCTCTTTTTCCTCGTTCCACTCGCCGCGGTATAAAGTAGCAATCGTGTGTCTATCGATACCGCTCTCCTTGCTTTCTTCCAAGCCAAAATCATCGACGCGAAGTTAAATAAACCTCCCTTAAAATATCACGATATAAACCAGTCAGGATTCAGACTATTTAAGATCTACACTGAATTAATTATTAAATTCGTAACGTCGCTCTTAATAAAATGATTAGTTGGTTCATACGAAAATAGGCGAAACGTGATATTTCTGATCTATTTTGCTGGTAATGTTCGCAACGCCGCATCGGACACGCGAATCTGCCCGTTCTGTCCACATCGTCAAGGATTTTCGATGCGTAGTCTTTTCGCCAAACTCGCGTGGTTGAACAAACAGTGCGGTCGGACCGAGGCGACGCCGCGTCGGATCAGTGACGCAGCTATTCTACTTGGCCCGCCGCCCCATCCATCTCAGCGAAATAACTTTCGGTTCGCGGGAGCCAGCAACTATGGCAATAAATCGATCTAAGCACGTAAGCCTCTTACCCATCTAGAGGCGTAATATTCTGTCTATGAAGAATAATTTGAAGCGCGTCGAGGGAAACGAGACAAGAAAAATCGGTAGACGTTCCCCGCGTCGACACCTCGTCTTTCTCATCGTCGTTTAACGGACGATCGTAATCGAGGATTTAGGGGAGGTGTCGATTCTGTTTCAGCGCCGCCGGTCGGATCACCAACAGGTCTTGCTGCAGGACGTCAGCCTGCACAGTAGCGGGCAGTACAAGTGCGAGGTAAGCGCCGAGGCGCCCAGCTTCAACTCGGTCAGCGCCGAGGCCAACATGGAAGTTCTCGGTGAGCGAAAACCCCATGATTCCCGTACCTCGTATATATATTCCTACTCCTGGTTGCTGCTAATTAATAATCCTTTGATCGCGGCTATCGAACCGCCATAATTTGGGCAAAGCTTTCATGGTTACGAGAGAGTTTCGGGAGAAGGAGAAGGATCGTCGGGCCAAATATTTCCCGGGATTGCCGGGGCAAACGGAATTACTATTTTCGAGAGAGGGAAAGGGTGATCCTGGCCCCACACCCGTTCCTGTTAACGAGTGTCGACTCGACTCGGATCAAAGGAGAATCGATCGAGCCGAAAACTAGATTAGTGTTTCCGCACGCGAAGGTCGTACCCGAGAGTCTCGAAACGAAAACGGGAACAAACTGGTCGTGCGCGCCGCCTCGTGAGGCTTCGCTCCAAGGGTCGTCGTCCACTTATCACTGCGATACGTGAATGGCACGAAACCGGTGTTCCGACGGCATTAAGACAACGATATCTGCAAACGTTTTTACTGCGACCGTTTAAGACGTTCCGATATTCATCCACGTCGACGTTCGTTAATATCAAATGAATTTGGTGAAATAGTCAGGCGGTAATACAACGTCGTTCGACGCCCTTCGCCAGACCTACGGCAAGAGGAAAGTTCAATTCTCTCGTTCCGCGTTCCGAGAGGCTGTTCAAACTTTAGTATCGCGTAAAGTCCGATAAATATTACGGCATCGTAAGTTCCGAGACATAACGAGACGCGAGCGGTGAACCGTTGGGGAGGAGGTGAAACGAAAAGGAAAGGCTTCTCGACCGTAAAAGCTTCGACGCGCGTGTCTCCAGCCTCTCGCATCTTTCGGTGGAATTCCCTTTTCTTTTTCTCCTCTCCCAATGGTCCGGTCGATCAATGAACTTGCCCAGATCCACCTCCAACGAATATGAAGATTACGTCCACTCGTTATTACAGCTTCGACGTTGCTCAGATGCTTTTTAAATGCAAAAGGCATTTATCGTTTCAGTCTGCCTCTGATCTTTGGGGACTTGAATGACTCGCTAATATAGGTTTCTGGTTTTTCATTTATCGCGAACCCATCGTCCCATTTAATTCGTGAAAACGGGAGAGAGGGATAACAAGAGAGGAAACCGCGTGCCACGGTTTCTCGAGTCCTCTTCGGGAAAACGTTCGCCCCGCGTGTCTAGGGTCCCTTAAGCGGAGAAGTTGCGCGTTCCTCGTAAATTTCAATTTGCCTGCTGCTCGTTCTCGCTACTGGTTTCGAAGGATCGCCTCCGAGCTCGCGCGCAATACACGGCCAACGAAGGTACACTACTTAACGTCAATCCGCAAACGGTTTACCGCTCGTAAACGGGTTATCCGAGTCAGCAACGATCATTCCGTACAATGTCTCCTCCGGAATAATCAAATAATTTCTCACTGGATCGCAAAAACTGCATTTAAACCGTTGAGACTTCGGTCGTTCCTTCGAGTTCATTATTTCGTCGAGACGAGTACCAATATTTTACGCAAACAAACGAGTTTCTCTTTACCAAAGACTTCTTTTACGACGGTTCGAGTGAAGGAACGGCAAAGGGTTCCCTCGTTAAATCTCCGTTGACCAATGCACAGAGGTTGCGAGATTCGCAGAAGCTCGCGGGAGGGAATCGATCGAACGACGAGATCCGGTCGTTCTATCTATCGGCGGAGCATCTTTGCGCGAGATTTTCCGCGTTCACGACCCGGGATTTAATCTCGACGGGCCGCGGGACTCAAGGAAGGGTGAAACGACGCGGATCGTTTTCGTGAGCGCGCACGATCGCGATAAAAGTTCATCCCCCGGCCGATAAGCCTCCGGAGAAGCTGTCGCGACAACCCCCGCTTAGAATATTCAACGAAGCCATTCGCGACTGCTACGGGCCGGATTGATCTTTCCCTGCTGTGCTACGCGATCAACCTTTCGCGCGTGAGATACGCGACGCGGATTACAACGCCGCCCCGCCTTCCGTTCTCGTCCTCTTACATATAATTATATACGATACTCAGAAATAATATCGAAACCGACGCTGACAGAGATTAAAAGTGAACAAATAAAGCCTGTACTCGTTGGTACACGAAGTTACGATGGAAAAGCGGAATTGTGTAATTGCAGTTCTACCACAAGGCGGGCCGAGGATAACCGGGGAAGAGAAGGTTTACGCCACGGGCGACGTCCTCGGGCTGAATTGCACAAGCGGCAAGTCCCATCCGCGCGCGACTCTCAAGTGGTTCATCAATGGGGAACAGGTGAGTGATATATAAACGTGTTTGCTCGTCTCCAGGAAATCGTCTGACAAATGAAATCTCTCGATTTAATACGAAACCAATTATTCTACTATGATCAGCACTTTCGTTGACACGTTTCAATCCACGATATTTCTTCATGAAATTCTTATTGGCCTCTTAGTTATGATTCTGGAGTTATGAAATTTTGAGAGCAACGTAGAGGTAAGGGAACACGGGGTCGTTAAAGGTAAGCGAGACGGGTGAAGCTTAAGCAGGGCCAACGATATCGTCGACGGCAACGATGCTTGATGAGCCAAAGGTTCAATTAACGAGCGCCACTGGAAGCCGTGGCGCACAACGCGCAGTCTGCATAAACATGCGACCACACCATCGCCTAGTTTCTCTTCCCCTTCGCGTCGAAACTCGACTCGACTTTTCCTTGACTCCCGGAAGAAAGAATCGAGATATACCGGGTGGATTCGCGTCGCGAGTGAAACAAGTCGGGAATAGACGGTGGGAACAACGAAACTCTGTTAACTGCTAATTAATCCTCGCCGCACGTACTTACGCGAAAATGAATCGAGTTACACCGGTCGGATTCGGTTGAGATTTACATATTGGATTATCGGAAGAATGATATCAGAAGTTTATTAGTTTATACTCGGATCTTCTCGCTACACGAAGACTTACAGAGTAATTGGATGGAATTAACGAGGTAAAGCGATAACGTTATTTTTACACGGCTGAGAGCGACATTAATTTCTGAACGACCCCGTATAATCCGCAAAGTGGAGGCGTTTGAGGCGGGAGACGCGCGGACACGCGCGAGCTTTACACGCTTTAAAGATTACTCCGATGAGCGAGCCGTCGCGACTCTTTCGGGGCTTCACGGCGAATCGAGCTCGACGGCGCGAAAAGTTTCCCTCTCCCGGGCGAAAACTTGCCTCGGCGATGTCCATTAAGGAGTTGAGCGAGTTTCTAACGCGCTACTTAATGCGCGCGGCAGTACCGTTCTCGGAAACGTTCCTAAAAAGATTCGACAGGCTCCGACGTTTCCTCCGGTGACTCGCCCCCAGGCTGCACTTAATCTTCGATTCTCTTTCAATTACGAAGCCCCTCGCGCGCTCTATGTCTGTAGTCGAATCGATGTTTACCGAAAATCAATATCCTGGAGTTGAAAACCACGGACGAGCAAAGAGACAAAGCGTATTTCCTGTCCAACCGTGTTTTATTTTCTTTCTATCATCTCTGTTCTTCGTATAAACAAAATGCACGTAATAACACGAATCCAATTGATACCGAGTCCGTTCATGTGCAGCGTTATTGCACGGCGAACCGCGTTAAAGGGTCGACCGTCCGCAGAGGGGGGCGAGGGAGCAAAGAGATGGATCAAAGGAATCGTCCAGCTTAAAAATGATTTAATTTCGAGGCTCGTTTATCTCTCACCCTGCTCCCGGAAGAAGATTCCAGACGTCTGGTTCACGCGCATTGTCTTCCGCGAGGATTCCGAGGAATCGCGCGCGAACGATGAACGAGCAAATTTTCCTCGGCAAACCCGGAGCTTCCATTTCGCGAGAGCGCGACGGGAAAACGGAAGACGAGGCTCTTTGCCCGCGTGGCCCGCGGCAGCGAATTCTCGTTCCCGTTCACTCTCTCCGAGGAAATCTCGGAAACGTCGCGTAGCGCCGCGCCAACTTGCCACCCATTACCTCGCCGCGAGCCATCGCGTTAAATCGCGCGAATCGTATCGTTTCGCCGTTCCCGTTCCTTTTCCTGATATTATACGGCATCGTCGTAACTATAAAGCGGAGTACAGCTACCTCCTATACGAATATTAACGGGACCGTATAATCGGACAAAAACGACACCCGCTGATTCGTATTTTCCGACGAACTGCCGTTTCTACACAAGGAATACACCTTCCCGTATCGTCGAATTTCTATGAAACCAATCATACACGTGTTGAACGTCACTGATTGGTTTTACAGTTGAACGCGCAATAATTTCGGAACTGTCTCACGAACTCCGGTCGCGATTGCTGCTCGCACTCTCGCGGTGCTCACGCGTTCCGTTTCCCGTTGTTTCGTTCCAGGTGAAGCCCGACACGGAAATGGTGTTCGAGGAACACGGACTCTACTCGGTGATATCCAGTTTACGACTTCAGCTGGAGCCGGATCACATCGCCGGCGACAAAATAAACGTCAGGTAATTTCGTAGCCAGAACGATCTCTCACCCGACCACCGTCGCTATAATAATATCGTCATCGTCTGATTAACGCATCTCTATAAATTTTCAAGGTGCGAGGCGACCATGGAATTGAACTCGAACTCGGACGAGCCGTTCGTAGAAACTCGGAACACGGAGTTTTTTGGTAAGCTACGACGAGACTTGTCCACTCAATGAAACGTAGACGACACAGCAAAACGGGTATCTATATCAGATGACCGTCAAATCAAAATGTACAAAGTCTGAAATAGCGAAGTGCTTAATTAACATTTCCTTGTTCGACTATCCATGCCATCTGATTTGAATGCTCTGCACCTTCTTACTTTTCCACTTTTTGCGACCCGGTGTTGCTGGGAGGGAAAAGGAAGAAACGGAGAAGGGAAGCGTCGAAACGTCGGACGCGTTAATTAACGCGAGCCTGACGGCACGAGGAACGATTACCTCGTTATTTCCGTGCGAAAGAGGCGCGCGCGCGAGAGAGAACGACGAACGCAAAGGAGAAGGAGCGGTAGGGGGGAACGCGAGGAGTCACTTTCGCAGGATATTAAGCATCGCCCCCCGCTCGCTAACGAATTAAGGATGCTTTACGATCGGCGTCGTCCGTGGCCGCAGAATCTACCTACGAGTTTTCCCTCGAGACGAGCGCCGCGAACCACCGAAATTAAAACAATAATTTACGCTCGTTTACCTCTTTTGCCTTACCTACCCTTCTACTCTTTCTTCCTTTTCGAAACGGGAGCGATCAGTTCCGCGTTAGTTATGCCCGATCACGTCGTACGCGAAATCGCGTTGCTACGCGATCCCCATTTGAATGTAAATGAAGGAAAAAAGAAATAGCGGGGATAAATTAATCGGACGCGATAGCGAGCGCGAGCGGACGCGGCGATCGATCGCGGGAGGCGAAAAGGACCGGGAAATTCGGTCTCCGGTCTATGCTCGGTCGGACGGCGAACGAAGGCGAAGGGTAAACGTCGGCCCGAAATCGCCAAAGGGGACGGACGGAGAGGAGCTTCGACCGCGGGAGAAGGAACGATGGTCTCGCGCGAACTAGCAGGAGAAAGACGGCGCGTGTCTCGACGAAATTGCTCTTAACGATCTTCGATTTTCTCGTTAGTCCGAGTCGTTCTTGGAAGCGACGTACGTCGCGTTGCCGCATCTATTCCCCGCCTCCTTTGAATCGTTTCAGAACGACGTCGAATTCCCCCGCGCGAAACTTTTCCATCGCGCGACTATCGAGCGAAAGAGACGACCTGGCCCGAAGTTTCGACGCCGTCGTTTCGCTTCCGAAACGAAATTTCTACGATACACCAACTCAATTCTCACTCTTTATACCGAACGTGTAAACAGTTTTGAGAATCGATCGAATCACCGGCTGTCCCTTCTCCTTCCTCCGCTTGATGAATCGTAGCAGGCTACGTCGTCGTTCGAGACGAAGCAGGTTTTCTATGACATGTTACAGTGGAGGGACACGCGAGCAACGCGGCGCCTTCCGTCTGCCTGACGGTGGCCAGCGCTCTGCTGTTACGGCTACTGCCACCGGTTTAGGAAAGAGAGCGACGAACGCGGCCGGCCGCGCTCCTGCGGGAAGAGAAGAAGAAGCTGATCCAGCGAGGGAAGAAGATCAGAGAAGTAATGATCGTCGGCCGATCGGTCGTTCTCGGCGGGAACGAGGGAATCGACGGCCGCGACCCGAACAGGAGTCTGTTCTCGATCGAATCTCCACGGCACCGTGAAGTCAGGTTTTCATTCTTTTTCTTTTCTTTTGTTTCTCAAAACACAGGTATTTAATCGGTATCGTCACGGGACGAGTCCGGAATTAAAGGTCGAGGTCGTAGTTTAAGAGACTCGAATCAACCCGATCGGCTCGCATCGATCTTGACGATCGATGCCGAGAGGATTATCGGTCCGCGTGTTCATACGGCACGCGACTCGAAAATACGATTTACGAGCCTGTAAGCCGATTAATTTGGACGATTCGACGAGCACCACCGGGGGCCAGGGCAAATATTTGTTCGAAATCGCGTAGGGTATTCTTTTAACGCGACGCACCAAATTCTGTCCCCGGTCACTCACTCGCTCGCTCGCTCGCACGCGAGCACACCGAACAGTTGCGCCGTGCGGCTTTCGCAGCGCGTAGATCTGGATCGCGAAGCGTGAGCCGCGACCGAGAGCGATCCGCGTCTCGACGGCTCCGACACACGATCCCCTTGCGGCGCATATCCATGTTTCTCTCGCATGACGCGCACCTTCGCGTAGCACGCAACGATACCTACGTGTACCTACCCTGTTGTACGGCTTCGAAGCTTCTGACCCTCTGTTGTACACTTCCGTAAGAAGACGAGCGATACTCGCGCGGCTCACGCTCAAACCCTCGCGCCTATGAAGTTCCGCCCGACTGTCGGCTACTCGAAATCCTTGAGAAGGATCCGTTTCTGTTGTTCCGTATACCTTCGAGTAATCGACAAGCTTCGGTAATGAGGACCTAATCTTAAGCTTGCGATCACTGTGGACGCGAATCCGTTCACGCTCATTATTCTGACGAACCTAATTAATTACTGGGGCCTAACGTAGACTCGATCTTCAACGGATTGAATAATTCCTCGTTCTATTATGAATTTGATTTAAGTACGTGATTTCACTTGTTCGGTGTTCGCGCGAGCGGATTCGCATCGATCGCGATCCTAGACTTCCCTCTTCGCTGACACTTCACTCTCTATCTCTGTTTGTGTATACTTTGTAAATAGCTACGACGCGCGTATACACCTGCCGTATCTACCACGTACCTTGTCGAACGAAAAAAAGAAATTAGAAAAAATTGAAACTGGACAAACATTGTTGACGTTGAAGTGAATTCGCGAGGAACTTTAATCGTGCTTTCCGTAGAACTTAGGCAAAACGATTGGCGCAAAGAGAACCGCGCTGATCCCGAAGCCGCCACTCAGTCGACGATCCCGAAACCCGAAAGTCGGAAAGAGATTACGTACTTGTGTGTATGGCCTAATGTATATACATATATATATTTCGCATATTTAGTAAATAAATCGTATTTCATTAAAAGCGATTACCCAATTCTTCCCCCGAGATAGTTCGTAATTTAGATCTTAAGTAATATCGTTTATATTTTCTGTTAATTAATAAATTAACCTTCGTTTGCACGTTAATATCAGGCAAAGGCGTTTAAGGGAACAAAGGCAAGGGCTCACGGTGGGTTGAATAGATAATTGGTGTGTTTCATTAACAGAGCGATTCTTGACCCCGTTTCCCGGGCTAAATAATAATATCCATCGCCATAGCCATTCGGGCAAGAAACTCCATTCGCGTACACAGCCAAAGGGTCGTTCCCTCCAGCCTGCCGCACTTCTGGCCCCATTATCTCTACCCATTTACGTGTACGCGGAACGGACGAGCGCGATTACGAAGATCTTCGGTAGCTCGCGAGGCAAACGATCGGCTTTCGTTAGTCGGACACGTCGGTGGATCTCCGACCCCGCCGTTTCAGCTTCGAACCGGTCGTGAAAGAATTAATGGTCGTTCGTGCCACGGGACAATACGGAGCCAAGGCGCACCACCGTCCGACCTTAACTCGATACTCGGGGAAATTCTCGAGAGGATAAACGGTCGGTCGACGCGCGGACCGACTCTCCCGGAAGACGATCGATGCTAATGGCCCGTGCCAGACCAGACGGCCACCCTCCCGTCCTTTGAATATGTATCGGCGCGTGCTCCTTTCGCCCTGTGCCTATCGAAAAACAGACCACCGCTAAGATATCAAAATTGAGACTCCTACTTAGACCCCCGCAAGATATTAAAACGGATCAGTGAGCAAGACAGATAGCAGGAACGTTAACAAGGTTCCGTGAGACTGGGAAGCTTCCGTGAAACCGATATCGAAATTATCTCCGCTCCTGTCATATTGAAAAATATTTTTAACTAGAGATTTGGGATACAGGAATCAGATGGGACGGCGGGACGAAAAGCTATGTGACAGGGACGAGCGGAGCAGTCATCGAATCGTGGCGCGGTGAACGATTAACAGCGGCGCCGTGTCGAATTCGGTTCGATTTGTAAGAGGACGAGTGTGTCGGACGGGCGTCGACGAAACGAGAGACGGGGCTTGGCATCGAGGAGACGAGGAAATCGATGCGCGGCAATTATAACCGTGTCGTCGTTTCGTCTCTCATCTATTTTCCCTCTCGCATAGACGGGATCATCGGGTTTCTGTTCGTCAGTGTACATCGAAAATATAACGGGACTCGTAACCCGGAACCACGGTTTTAGGTCAGGACGCAGGGCCGCGAAGCCCTAGAGTCATCTTTCTTCGAAGCATTCTCGTGACCCGGCCTCAGGAACTGAAAATAGATGGAAGGGACGGCCAAAAGGATGAATCGCTTTATTAAAATTATTATAATAGCACGAGACACCACGCCGAGATAATAAATTCCACGTTTCGATCGGGATTGAATTGAAAATTTCAAATTGAATCCTACCGGAAGAGGGTTAATCGATATTCCGGACGCGCAGCCTCGTCTTACCGACTCTTTAATTAACTTCTTCGCCTCGGAGGATGCCACTTTCACCCGATTTTTAAACTCCTCTCTTCCGCGACGGCATTAATCTCGATCGGCCGTCATTTTCATGACACGCGTGTACGAGTTCCTTGAATCGAGACCGGAAAACTTTTTACTTTGCAATTATCCAAATGAAAACGTCTGACAAAGCGATGAAGAAGAGTAATCATAGGAAGAGCACTAGACGTTTTTAATATCTATTCGATAGGCATTAAAAAAATGGTGAGGCAGGTCGGATTCTGGGTCTCGTTCCGGCGACCGAAAATCATCGATATGAGCTTTAAAAGTTTCGTGCCGCACGAGAGTACAGCCGACGATCATTCAACGTCTCTCCCGTAATTTCTTCCGTTTCTCGCCCCGCATCCTGAATTATAAAATGTCGAGCGAGCCAGGCCGGAGCCGGGCTACTCGCGCACCTGCTCGCGAAAAACCGCACTCGGATCGATCGGATCTCCGACCACTGCCATACATTTTAGACGCCTGCCAATCCCGATACTGTATGCAGAACAGAATAGTAAAGTCAGCCAAGGAGATAGGTTTACAAGAGATGCAACAAATTCTCCGATCTCTTTTAATCGATTATCTTTAAACTTGACATCGAAGGGAGCACGGCTGTAATTACAGCAGGAAAGTTCGCGACACAGTTTCAAAGGTGTCCGAAGATAAAGGTAAGTGACTGCGTGTCTATATAATAATGCTCAAGCGTCGTCGCTTATCTCGCGGGAAGAACTCTAGAACGATTGGTCGACAATTTTTTAAAAGCAGAAGTAAATACTCGTCCCTTGGAGAATTTAAGAACCACTGAGGTCTGGGCTTCAATTTTTTCCGAGTGGCGGAGGAGAGAAACGTTTTAACGATCCTCCAAAGGAACGCGCTTCATGGAAGCGTTATTAAATTTACGTCGAATCGAATACGCGTTGCGATTAAGAATTTGAAGATAAAAAGACGAAGATCGCGACAAAGAGTTAACGTCTCTGTGACACTTGGAACGCTAATCTCCTTCTCGGATATTCTTTTACGATAAGCGAGGCTGTGAAGCGCGATCAAGCTGAATTGATAAGTCAGAATCAATCAGAGTACAATTTCCATGGAAATACCTTTGAAACTCTTCTTCTCAGATGCCCGGGAAACTTTCAAAGCCGTGCAATTTAAAGTACAAGATAATTAGCGTACGCGGGAAACGAGAAAGGAACTTTGCCCAAGGAGTAGAGACCCGATGCAACTGCCGCAATGCGCCTAAAACTAGCTTCGTCTATTCTCGGCCAGACGTTACAATATTTTTATAGTTCAAACAGCTTTCCGCCTGTAAATCTGCATTATAAGAAACGAAACACGAACGTTGATAATCGACGAACCGTTACTCTAATTACGGAGGATAAGTTTTCAAAACCGAGCGGCTGGAATTATTCCACGCGAATTCGGATAGAATTGTACAATTTTCGGAAACACATTCAGTCTTTGTTTCGTATTGATTAAAGCACCGAATCGGAAATAAACTACGCGAATACGATAGTAGACCATCGTCATTGTTTAATAATAATAAATTTCCTGTTCAACCCTTTCCGGAACGATTTAATAATAAAATCAATGATAAGCTAAACTCGTCATTTTACCGGACGGGGTTAATAATAAACATTACGATACAACTTCCCGAAGATTTTATGTAAGTGGATTTCCGACCACTGTACGACGATCGTGCATATTCGTTTTGGAAAAAGGCCGCTTTTGTCCGAATGCCGAAAACTGCAGCGGAGCGTTCGCGGGACGAGAGGAGAGGCGAGAGAAAGGGTGCAATTAAGCTCGCGTTCTCCGTTTATTTGCCGTGTCGCAGGGGATACGCGCGCGTCTCGACACAGGAAACGACGGAGGGAGGAGCGAACAGTGGGTGAAAAGCGAGGGCCGACCGAGAGCCGTCGCGAGACCGAACCAGACCATCGACCACCACTGGCTCCTCGACGAGGCTGTAATACATACACGATCTCCCGCGATCCATAGTGGCTAGATTGCTCAATAGAGCTGATTATGCGACCACGATCGGCCGCGGTTCCACGCTATTTTGTTCGGCGCACGCCCACGTCGTTAGACCGACAACTTGGACCTCCCTTTTCCACTCTTTAGCCAGCTAGCAAGTTATGCTCGTTCGTAGGGTAATAAGCGAGCAGGCTTACACGACAGCCGCGAACTACCGGTTAGCTCACCTGTAATTAACTTTGTATAAAGTGCAATGTTCAAATCCTGTGCATCGTTTATTTTCTACCTAAAGCATTTACTATTCTCAACTATTTTCCAAACTTTTTATCTCTAATTTGATGGATTAAACTTTGGAATCGTGTCAAAAGCAACAAGTTAAAAAGCCCACGACGTGTGCCTTCGTCGGATCACGAATTAGTTAATTTTGTGATCCTTTACACGATGCCTCTGGCCGGCGTCCGAAGGTGAGAACCCGCAGGACGAGTCGATAGACATCTGACTTCTCAAATGGACGAGATAGGAATCCCAGGTGGAAAGCGTAGCTTCGAAACAAACCGCGAAAAGCCTTTCGCCTATCTATGTTCTCGAAGATGCTTCGACACGATTTTCCTCAGAGTACTCGGACCTTTTCACGAGCTCTGAAAAGGAAGGCGACGCGGCAAAGAGATTAAATCGAATATTTTTTCATCTCCCTTCAGTGTTGATAAATACTCTTTTCGGTTTTATCGATTTTGGTTGCATTGAAGTTACTCGGTACAACTGTATTTCCCCGGCTCGAGGATTCAATTCCCCGGTAAACGTACGTACGTATAGCTCGAGGAAAACGCGTCCCGAATCCACAACTTCTCAAATTATTCGCGCAGCCTCTAATTGTAAGTAAAATAAGTCTATGATTAAATTAGGCGACGGTCGCTGCCGGCGAACAATTAGCATTAGTTCGAATAAGGAACAATTAAACTTTTGGCCGAAGTTCCGCTTAATCAGTCGCTACTTGTCTCGAGCTGAATCAATAAACATCAGGCAATTTGTCAATTCCGGACGAGGCTCCTTCCGCAGAACTTTGATTCTTTGTCGAAGTAACAAAAGGTCCTTGAAAAAAATCGATCGGAAATCGTCATCCTACTTTAACGAAAGAGTCAGAGGGGGGGGGGGACAAAGAGGAAACGTAAGAGGCCCGTGCACGCTCGAAAGATTTCGATCGGTCGGATGAAGTATTCCGTCCACGCGGGGCGAGCCGGAGGGTGGCGAGCGCGAGCGCAAATATTGATTTTCAATTACAGCATTCGTGACTTCGCGCAATGTCCCTAACACAGAGATAGAGGACGCGTGTAGGCCTCGACAGCCTTGGCATAAAAGAAAACCGCAATCTCAAGGTTCATCTCTGGCTGCAACGAAGCGTTTCCTGAGCGTTTGCCGCGTGCGCTTTCGATCTGCCTTTGCGCGGGAACCTCTCGTGACGAATTAGATTCGAATTTGAGTCGTCGGTTCATAAAATAGAAAATCGTTTTTTTACAAAACGACAAATGCTCTGGTCAGTAGCGATACGTGAGAGGATCATTCGGGTGAGTGAACACGGTATCCTCGGATAAACAAGTCGGAACAGAGTTGATTAAAGAAGGAAGGAAAAGAAGTTCGATTAAAACGGCGAAGTCAAACGAGAGGATATACGCGATTTCCCTTTGAGCCAAGGTCCCATCGCCCCTGTGACCGGATTCTCTGTCCGGGACTGGACGAATTGTTCGTGAAAAGAGGGAGAGGATCCCTCCGTCCGAAAAATACGATCAACCGATGCCGGTGGTAGTCTTTTGGTGGTTCGCGGCTTTAAGAGCAACCTGGGAGCCTCGCTTTGAGCCCACGGAAATCGAAGATAGACCGGGGAAACCGCGAAGGGTACAAAAGGCACAAAGGAAGAATATCCCGTTCGTTGATAATCGATCGGCTTCTCGTTCCCGCAGCTCGCACGCTCGATCGAAATTACGTTAAAAGTTTGTCGAACAAACGAGAGGGAAAAACGGGACGGAAATCGAGGCGGGGAAATAAAGAAGATGGAAGGAAACGGAAAAAAGGGATCGCGATACCTGGGTGTCGGCTGTAACCGTGGAGTGTACTCACGACGAACAGCAAAGAAGCCATGGCAAGAAGAACCGCGGGCGCTGAAAAACATTAATTAATTCGTGCTGCCTTAATTGCTGGCGGTGGAAGTTTTAAAGGGGCCGCAATTAACGCTCGATTCCGGTAAAATTCTCGTTCCAGCGGACGGACCACGCTATACCGAATCAAAAGCATTTTAGATAAAATAAACTTGGACAGTATTCGTCGGGTTCTTTCCACCACGGCACCGTAGCGTTACCCTACCTACGTTCCTTAGTTGTACATATATACCGTTTCCGTCGTAATTTAAATTTTCCTTCCGTCAAGGGAAATCCGACCAAAGAAGCAAAAGAGAGGGAGAGAGAGAGAATGAAGCGGGCCTCGATTTCGGAGGAGGATCACTCGTAAAAAATATTTCAAACTCGGTACTACGTCTGGAACGATATAACGCGTTGATAACTAATAAAATTTATTATCAAAGTTGAACCATTCCTCTCGGTTCCACTAAAAGAAAATTCTTACCGCTCTTAATTCGATGGCAAGACTCACGGTTCCCTACGGTCCATGAGCTATCGCCACAATCCTCTTAACGTCCATCCAATCTTTTTCCCTTAAAATTTCCCGGTAAACTGTGTTTGGAAAGAACTCTCTCCCTCCCACCGAGATTCCTCGAATCTCGAGACGCGTGGCTAATTTACGAGCGACGTTACTATCGTCCCCGTCGAATCGGCCGATTAAAAGCACTCCAATGGCGAGGCGCGATCCTCGTGTGACTATAAAACCGTTCAAGAGGAATGTCCGCTCTTTGTGCGGGGGAATTTTCGATTTTATGGAACCCGCTGACTGCCGTGTCGAAAGTTGTTGAGAAGTTATCGCGGAACACGCGAACATCCATTGCCGCACGCGGGACGGGATGACGCAAACGGCGACCTCGAATTAGCCGAAAACAGACGCGCGAATCTAAGCACCTTGAATTACGAGTCCCGACACGAACCGCCGAGCGTCCTCGTGCCAGTGGAAAAGGTCGAAGATTATCCGAGGGGCGAGCCACGCCGGGCTAAAACTATCGATTATTCGATGACCCGTTTGGTCGGGTATCGTTCGACGAAACACCCGAGCGCAACCTTAATTACGGGTTTGTTTTTCCTTTTTTATTTCGTCCTTTCACCGGTTAATCGGACCGAATCGAAGCGGCGGACGTTGTCGCCGCAGCCGGTGGTTGCCGATCAAATTAAGAACCGTGGCAGGAAATCTATATCGTTTTGCGCGCATTGAAACAGTTCGTAGTGCCACCGGCAAAAACTTCATAGTCGACGATCGACGTGAGACAATATAATAACAGTGCACACTGACGAACTAAAAGATGCATGAAACCACTGGTTTCCTGTTTTCATTTTTTACGTATTTATGTTCGATATCACAAGACACGTTTGCACGTCGACGACTTCGACGTCTGAAATTGCACGAAATACTCAAGTCCATAATAGAGACGAGATGAAATTTAATTTTTTATGAGATCCCGTCGTTAGAAGAATGGTTTTAAAGCGAAACCGAGAAACCGAGGATCCGATCGGGGATCGTTAAGCGAAGAGGACCGGAGAGGTGGTAAACGTAATAGAAGGAAAAGGCAGTTTCGCGAATGGGGAAAAGCCCTTCTAGCCTGCGCGAAAATGCTTAGCCTTGCGAGAAAATCGTTCGATCGCGTACGGGGCTTAACGAGATATCGTTAACGTCGCCGGTCGGGAACGAGAGAGGTAGATACGTACGTGCGCAGCGCGCGAGAGGAGAGCGCTCGTAAACGACGAGTCAGTTTACGGGGGCGATTTACCCGCTCGCGGCCCGCTATGCAATGGATGGCCCCTTCGCACCTTCGTGTTTACAGCCCTTACGATTATGAAAAGCCGAAAGGGGTGTCGACCCTCTCAGACGGGAATACTCTCTAATAATCCGTCTTCAAAATATGTTTACGTTCGTTCTTCGTCGCGTGGAACAACACGTGACTCGTAAGTAGTACGAGGTAAAATGGATCAGACGTTGTAAGGCTAATGAAACGGCAACATCGAAGAAGGCGTCGCAAGCTCGATGTAGATAGAAAATTTGGAATTTGATACGGGAGCACAGCGACTCAGCGATTTGGACTGGTCTGTAAATCGGGAAATTCTGCGAGGGGCGGCGGCGATTGTTCGTCCGTGACTTTTCTGTCGATACGGGCGCACGCTCTCGACTCCGGGAGGGCTTCTATGGATTACGCGCGAAATTGCATCCAAATCCTGTTTTTAATACCCTCGACCCTGTCGACGTTTCCTGTCGATTACTTTCAATCGGACCATCGATTGCTCTTTAAATCGTAAAATATGAAAACTGTCGAACCGTATCGAGAGCACGTGCTCTCGTCCATGCACGTACGAGCGCGTGGACGAGGTCACAGGCCCTATTTTGCGAAATCGTCTGAGCACAGGATCCCGAGGGAAGCGTGCGCGTTCCCGGAGGTCTCGCCGTTTTCCATTAATTTACGTTACGCTAATTTAATCGGCCACCGACCGCTTTGTATAGCATTAAATTCGACCCTCGAGGTGCGACGGAGTTTCTCCCGGCTCAAGGCGGCTACTTAAAGATACAGCTGTTAAGACTCCTTGTCCCATGTAATAAAATAGTATTCGCATCAGAGGAAACGAGTCCATAGAGTAGGGATCGTGATCCTGCAAAGAACGTGGGACCGTGAAAGAGTCCTGAAACTTTTCAAGAACCGAGGACAGACCTTGGTAGTCGCGAGTGAAACGAACAGAATAGACAGATAGAAAGTGGTGGGTGGGTGGTTAGTCGAGAGTCGCGAATCGAAAGAGCTATGACACCGAGGACGGGGCTGTGTCCTTTGTGCGCTCGGCCCGATGCATCCGGTCGACGAGGTAGATTGCGCGACTGTCAATAGCAGAATAATTGAAAGACGCGCCCTTAATTAGTATCCGGCCGGGAGTTTTGCGCTCGACTGCCGCCGTTCGGGCTTATTTCGATAAAGAGAGCGAGAGAGAAGAAGAGGAGAAACACGAGAGGACGGAGACGAGCAACGTTTTTCGCGGGATACAAAGACGACGAAAAAAGCGATCGAAAAGCTCGGAAGGGAAAGGAGGTTGGAAACGGTCGTATTTCGCAGTTGGCGCGAGTCGCGCGCGACGAGGACGTGCCGTGAATTCGAGACGTTTGACTCGCGGTTACCTGCGCCGTGTCCAACTTTCTTCTACCCTCCGCCGGCCTTTGCTTCCTACCCGCGCGCCTTTGTCAACCTTCTCCTTAATCGCGTTAATGAAATTTCGTCACGGTTGGATACCGCGTCCGACGCGACACGAATTTCTCATGGAAATAAATCAATCGGAAACGCGAACGTCGAAACTTGCTGCTCAATGCGACGCGAGAAACAGAAATGCACTGATGAAAGCTAGTTACACTCGTTGATCATTAAATTGTTTTATAATCGCTGATGGAGAATCACGTTTCGTATGAAAAAGAGCATTTGCCCATTTGTGGGTGAAGCATGATTATTATTATTAAGAGCACAGAGATTGTCTCAATCTTCCCGTAGTTCGAAATTAATTGCGCGAACTCGCACGCGAGGGGGGCGCTCTCAAGCGGAACTTCATCGGGTTCGCGAGCCAAAAGACGAAACGATAAGGCCAGCGGAATCTCGCGAGGCGACGTGTCGTCGGTTTTCGAAAGTTCGAAGTGTGCTCGCTTCGAACGGAAAGGGAGTCCGCGTATAACTATAGCCCCAAGTTCTCTCGGTGAACTCTCGCGAAGAATATCAAACGGCCCGCGGCGTCGCACAAGAGGAAATTTGCATCGAATGACGTTGCGATTCATCTGCCCGCGGGGCTGCCCGTTGATCAAAACCGAAAGTCGATCAACGTAGAAACAAGTACTTCGCCGTTCAATCTTTGTATTCGCCAAAGATCGGATTAAAATTATTCAAGAGCCCCTGTCTGTTTGAAAAATATTGTCGTGAAATTGATGACGAGTGGACCCAGTTTTAGGCGTGTAGCGTCGAAAGTCTAGAATCTCGCTAAACGAGAAGATCGAGACATGGAGAGGTTCGGAATCTATATTGTTCATTTGAAGAGTGGCTCAACCGGTGGTCGAGTTTTGTTCGTCGACGAGGGAAAGAGCCGCAATATCACGCGAATACGTGTATATTACGAGAGAAGGGGGCTGGAAAAGTGGAGACGAAGTCGCGTTAAAAGCGGAGCGCGCGCATGTCCAAACGCAGTATATCTTCATAGACGAACTCCCCGGAGGTAGCTGGATCACGACCGTTCCGGGGATATTTATTTACATTCTAGCAATTAGTCGGGCATTAAGTCGCGTCTCCGGGGGCGCGAATAACCCGCCGCGCGACAACTTTCGACCTCGATTCTCATCTTACTTTGGCCGAAAACTCACAGCCCGGCTGGATTATAAATCGTGGATCGTCCCGCGAGGTTGAACGCAACCGCGGATTTTCCATTCTCCGCTCGGCTCATACGTCGAAGAGTGTGTCCGCATAGGAAACGACCCGGTAAGGAACCGCGGAATACGTGGCAGAAGGGCTAGACAAATGGAAACTGTCGTGAAAGTTTCGAGGGCGGAAAGCGGGACGAGCAACAACGCTGGGAGGTGTAGCCGGTTCGGTGCAAGAAAGCGAGAACACCGGGAGAAAGACAAAAGTGGACGAAGAACACTTAGTTAGCGGCGAAGTCTCGAGAGTACTCCTGGAAGTAGCGCACCGTAAAGCGTGACGAAAAAAAAATGCTCGAAAATAGAAGAACTCGAAGCGGAGAGAGAGGACGACTTTGTCCAACTCCGGTGCTAAACGCGCGAAAGAAACACCGCACGATCCTGCGACTTCTTGACCGCTCCCGGAAGCGAAACTCCCAACTCGCAGACCATGGAAATCTACTTTAGTTCAACAGATTCCATCGATAACTCTTGTACCGATTCACAAATATAATTAAAATTATACCCGGCCCATTACTTATCTCACTCTATTTCCTCGACTGAAAAGACGGTCTCAGACATTAACAAAGTTAAGTGAATCGGAAAAATCATGTAGTTAAAGTTATAAACGACTCGAGCCATAAATTTCTGGGAACGACATTCGTTCGTTAACGGAAATAAAGGGAGAACACTTTTTCCTCCGGTAAATTATACACGGTAATAGTCGGACGTGAAAAAATTTATCAAAGTGATTAAAATTTCTGAATCGCATTCTTGCCAAATCGTGAATAAAGACGATCGTGGCGCGTCACGCCAACGGTATTCCATAGCACAAAATAAATTAGATCAGGGTTGACGGCGGGCAACCCGATTCTAGCTCGCGTTAAGTTTGTCTCGGGGCAAACTTGAGACTCGCGGACGGGACGAATAACTGGAGGAGCTCTCCGACGACGCGTTTCGTGTCGTTACCTAAAATTTATTCCCTCCGCTCCCACCTGTTCCCGGTTCGTGTAAAAGTCGCCGGGAAGCCGGACGGTTCGGGAGCGCACAGCAGGCACCGAAACAGGCGACGCGCAACACGTCGCAATGATTTACGAGATTGCGCGCTACGCGATCCATTTCGCAGGCCGCGCCGTGCCGTGCCGCGCCGCCGAAATCCTCGATGAAACGCGAGATATAATAGATATTTTTCCGGCCGAAACGACATAGTGTCAAATTAGAATCTTCCCGAAGCAAAGAAATTTATAATTGTTTACCGTAACATTTTGATTCACGCTCGTCGCACAAAACGATGCTCTGATCTCAAGTTCGCGGTTAATCAACTGGGGTACTAAAAGATGAAAGGGCGTGGATCGCACGAAAGAGATGGGGGACATATTTCGCGTCGTCGTAAACTGAAGCAACGTCTAGGTCGACGGACCGCGCCATCCATCACGCGTCGCGTCTAGCGAGACGTTATGGTAAGGGGACGTCGGTTCGCGGGCTCGAAATCCTTCGCAGCAAGAACGAACGAAGCGAGGAATAGGATGCGAGGAAAAGATTATTCGCTGGAAACTCTTTCGGTGACGGCCGGCGAGGTAAAGAAAGAAGATGAACGGCCGCAGCGATAGCTACTTCGGCGTTGCTGATAACGCGTACGCGGGTACGATACGGCAGTGGTACCCGGAGCCAATATTCCCAGGCGATGCCAATTGGCTCCAATTACCCGAGCTCTAATCCTGTCGAATAATTCGGGAATACATTATCCGGAGAACAAATATTCGCGTCACTGCTGTTAAATCCGCCCGTAAAATCCCCGCCTGCCTAAATCCATCATAAATATTTTAACGGAGGATCGATTACTTTAAATCGTTTCAATTCTCTGCGCTTTTGTCTCGGTTCCATTATCGTTTCATTTCCTGATTAAAACACCAACAAATTCTACCTCTTTATCTCTTCCGGTTGGCAAATTTAAACCGAACGAGGGTTCGAAACCGTTTTCTAAACAAAATATTTCTCGTAACGCGGGCAAAAAAAAAAAGAAAAATAATGGAAACGCAAGCCGCGCCGCGGCGACCGTAAGCTTTGCTCGTCGACGGTTGATAAAACACGGGAACGAACGAACGAACGAAGGGCGAAACCTGCAGGGACGAATGGGACGGACAGACGGACAGGGTTGTAAATGGGGTCGGGCCGGCCGGAACGCGTATAAAATATGCCGGGCCGCGCTATCTCGCGGCCGATTGCCTGGAAAACTCACGCGAAAATATCGATCCCCACCCGCTTGGTCCGCTTGTAATCAGATTAAGCAAGACCAACGGCTCGACCTGGCCATACCTATAACCCTGCACGGCTCCCTCGACACCCCGTGTACGAGCGCGCCTCTCTTCGAACGAAGAGAGAGCACACGAACGTTCGCACCCCTTCGTCGTGCACCCTCCTCTATCTGTATCTCTCTATCTACGCGCGAGACGGTGTACTCGAGCCCCGTTATGGGAACAACTCCACGGATTCGAGTATGTTTGCACGCCAGCCCGTACGGCTCGACAGCGTCTACGACCTACGAGTTGCCGAAGTAGTCGAGCTCCGGTTATGCTCAGACGCTCGTCCGTTTCGATCGAACGCAACCGTAGACGCGTGTCCCTGTATGGTCCGACGTTGTATAAACAGAAACAATAGTTTGAGCACGTCATCGTCGGAATTATTCATTTATGCTCGTCTCCCAAGGCACAAATGAAGATGAATCGCGAAAAAGGTCAAGTACAAAAAGGCATGGAGATAGTCGTGGTGCAACATGGCGTCCATTCATCATAAAAAGTTGTGCGACTATGAAAACTGGGACGAACATCGAGGGATTGCCGTCAAAGAAGCGTGGACAGCCGAATCGGGTATAGCGAACTGGCTACATTCGTTAGAAGGGAACAACGTATGTCGAGTGAAAGAGCACACACGAATCAGGGCGAAAAGTTGAAAGGGAAACGAATGTCGAGTGGCCGGTCCAATAGCGGAGCCACACAATTTAATTTCCATTAAATTTCGCTGCTTGTACTTGGACCGGTGTGGACTTACTTTGCAATTATAATTTCTGCCCTCGAATAAACTCCATCCGCGTAACTATCGATCCCATCGTTTTTATAGAGTCAGGTAAAAATAACGTTTCAGTGACATATAAATTAACTCGCTATAATAGTACGCATAAAATCCTTTTTCAATCCTCAAGTAATAATAATGCTGTTCATAATAATCAATTACGTTACAACGTTGACCTCGTTTCAGGGAATCGTATGATTTTAAGCTAGCAATATACTTTGTAGCCGTTGGGAACGCGTAAAAATCAGTGTGCAAATATTTTAACAGGCGCACAGTTAACCCGGTTCCCGACTTCCAATTTCTGCCGATAATTTAACAGCTCCCCGTGAATGGGCCATCGTGCATGTATACGTTCCTACGTCGCGTACATATATTCCGGGTACTAATCGGAATAATCGGTTATCTCCGTTATCGAGCCGGCTTCATTGCCTCATGAAGATTTTAGCGTTCGTTGCGTTTATCCGAATGACTGAAAAACCAAACTTTGTTCATTTCCGTGACAAACGCTACCTTCCCCATTGAACTCCTGATCTAATCGAGACCCCGGCATTTTCATTTCCAGTTTTTGTTTACAAAGATCATCAGATTCTTTTGAAGATCAATGAGTCGCAGTCAGAATTGAAAAGAACGAACGAACCACGAAACGACTTGCACGATCGCGATAAGCGGTGACCGATTCGATGGCACGTCGACGGTCGTCACTGCTCGTCAGAGATACACAGAATTACGAATACTCGCGTCAGTTACGAGGCTGCGATCGAAAGGATTTTTGCCGCTCGGCAAGGGAAGCGAAAAACGTACAAAAAGGTACCGCAACGCACTCGATGAAAATTGTTCGAGGGTTTATCGAATTACGAAAGAGAAATAATGAATTTAATCCACTTACCGACGATAGAAATTCCCTCTCTATTTTTTTGTTATACAGTTTAGCTGCGAGGAGATTCTATACGCCAGCCGAGAAAAAAAAGCACGTGTACGCGTAGGCGTACGCGATGAGGACGACGCGACACGAGTCGTTCTCGTTGTCGAATCGAACAAGCCGTGCGGTCGAAATCGATACGAGTACTCGCGAAACATTTCGCTCGTTATTATCCGCCTCGCCGGTCGAGATTAGCGAATGCACTAGCTTTTAATGATCCGAATACGAGAGCCGCGCTCGCGTTCCCGCCGAACCGATCGCATCGTTAATCGCACCTTCTTTCGCATCGCGAGCGCTCGATCCGGCTTCGAGTTCGAGAATGCCTTCAAAAGTGAATCTGAAAAACCGAGTGGAGCGAAGGAGAGCATAACGCGAGGAGTACGTTTCCCGTAAACCGGTTTGGCGGAAAACAATTTCGTGGGGAAACCGGTGGGTATCCAATGGTAGGATCCAATTTGGATTATCGAAAATTCATGAGAGCACTTCGTATTCCTGTAGTCCGGCTGGAAGACGCGAGAGGATAGCACGCGTACCAGCTGGAACTGCCACTGAGAAATATACCGCGGATAATATAAAACGTTCCTTCTATCGCGACTTCCAACCATTCTTGTCCCCGCTTCCTCTCATCCTTTTTTCACCTTCTTTCAACGAGCAGAACGAATTTCTGCTTCTTCTTCTTCTTCTTCTTCTCCTTCCTCTTCTTCTTCGTGACGTTTGCGATCGCGTAAATTTTATTCGACCCAGAACGAGAACGCGTTGACCGTCGAAGCGAGAGGGGGACAGAGGGACAGAGACTCCACCGCGAAATGGGAAAGGCGCGCGTCCAGACTCTGGTTTAATGAAAATTTAAGACGGGTCCTGGGTGGTTTTTCCTCTCGCGATATTCGTCGTTCCATAGTCCTCGATCGACTGCATACCCCGTCGAGTGCATGGCACCAGATCAACAGATATATATGAGCCACAGTGTTTCCCAACCCTCTTCCTCTTCCAGTCGTCCCTCGCATGCTTCGCTGTTTTCAAAACCGTAACGAATATACTCGTTTATTCATGCATTAAAATAATTAAAGAATCTCAGCGTCAATATTCCTTTCATAATCGTATAATGTATCACCGTTAATTACCTCGGCTCGAGGATAGCACGCAAATCAAATGAATAATTCCATATGAAAATAATTCGTTGAAGGACAAAAACTGGTGTCGACGCTCTTCGTAATTGTACGCTCCGGTGACCAAGCGGAAACAGTTTGTCCATACGGAAGCCACAAGTTGGGAACCCGATTGGTCATAGGAAAGTTGTATTCGCGGATGAACAAGCGAGCGGACAAACGAACGGGCAAATGCACGCGCGTGTACGTATCGGGGGATTTTCAACTGCGAAATTTATAGGCGCCTACCTCTACTCCAGAGAGGGTACCGGCCCTGGTCACGACGGGGGTGGAGGATATAGATTACGTACGGCTCAACTATGGAGCAGTATTTTCCTCTGGCTCACGCCCGAGCGAACGCACGTTGCGACGCGACGCGACGCGGCAAAGAAAGAGGAAAAAGTCAGAAAGGAAGACTTTGTATTCCCTGTTGCGATACTTATCTCCTTACGTACTCGCATTTTCCACGACTCCAGTTCACGGAGTCTCTCCCTCGCTCGCTTCCTTCCTTCCTTCCTTCCTTCCTTCCTTCCTTCCTTCCTTCCTTCCTTCCTTTATTCCTTCCTTCCTTCCTTCCTTCCTTCCTTCCTTTCTACCCTCCTTCCTTCCTTCTTGCCGTCTCCCACTGCCTATCGGCAGCGGCGTAGGAACGACGATATCGTTTATTCAACCTCGACTCGTTTGTACAAACAGTTTCAATGATTCCACCACTTCTGTCTCGCTAACTCGAGCGTTTTTGAATGGTACTCATACGATTACGTATGAGAATAATCTTTCACGATCGTGTGCGTGTATGTGCGATGAACGATATTGCGAATTAAAATGGCAATTACCAAATTCCCTGTACTCCGCGTGCTCGCGAGGGTAGAACCGGCGGAATCAGTGAGATTGTTTGTACAACCGCGCACCGCGCTCTCGGGTAAAGACTCGGCAACAGAAGTCTGATGTCCCCGCGGAGAACGAGACCCGGTTACCGTGACTTCAATTAACCGATCGAAGAATAAAACTCGATGAGATCTATCTACGCCGCTGTTACAGTTGTACTTTTACCATTCGTCTACGTACGTTGGACGTCGACCTCGTTGTATCTCTTCCACCGGACCGGCACGCTAGCCAAGATACAGAAACGGAAGAGACGGGAAACTCGCAGAGAAAGTTTTTCCGCACCCGTGACGTTGGCTATGCAAAACCGGGAGAAAAATATTTTTCCATGCGCCTCGTTGACACTTGCCCGCGACGAACTGGCTCCTTCTCCGCGAAGAGCGTAAGAACGAGAGAAGAAGAAAAACAAAGTGTTCCACGAGTTTTACCAGCTTCTCCTCCTCCTCCCCCCCCCCCCGTCGTCGTGAAACTCACGCTACGCGTTTTCTTCCGTGTAGCTATCTCGCGATACAAGCATTCGAGGCCCCGCGATCGTTGCATACAAAGTGCTATCGAGAACGAATTCCCTCCTTAAAAAACAGATAACTGCCACTCGTTCCTCGCTTTCCGCTTCCGGTTTTTCCTACCATCGCTCCATGGAGAACGAATGCCTCTGAACGGCAATAAGCGGCGTCCAACTTTCGTTCAGATTCTGAATACTTATTATCTTTTACTTACGAAAGGATAATAAAAAAAAAGACTGCATTTTTATTTATCTGTCAGCGAAAGACTAACGACGAAGCGAAGAACATTGCGACTCTTCGTAAAGCCTATTATCGCATCTGTTGCAGACGGATTAAAGATCGTAATTAAATAAGTAAATCACGTCAGATTATGTTTGAACGCGAGTGCGTACGGTAATAAATAATCGTTTTCTGGACCGGTGCATACGCGCGGAGGAACATGGCCAAGGGGAATAGATAAATTACTCGGCCGGTGTCGGCCAGTGGAAGAAGCAATCGTTTCGTCGACCAGATTAAAACGAATCTCGCGCGTCGCACTCGCGTCGAGCTACCGGATTATGAGAATCGATTCGCCATTAGCACTTTGATTCCTCCGTTGCCGCGGCAGAGGCGCGCGCTTCCTCTCGCATGTATCGGCAAACATTTTCCGAGTATTTGCGAAAGCTCACCGCTGATTATCCCCGCGAAAGCTCCCTCTGTTCAAGCAGCGTTGTCCGAATAGTTATATTTCGACGCCCATAATCCACCGTCGAGACCGCAAGGGTAATAAAACGCAACCCGGTTTCGCTGCGCCCCGTTCAGTGGAAATTTACCGATCCACGAGCGCGGTGCAGGTAGGAAATTTCCTCTTCTATCTCTGCCGTTCTTCGACGTTAATATCGCGGGAGAAATCCAGTCAACCCTTTCTCAGGTGTTTAACTTGGGTATGCGAGCAGCGGCAACTTTCGACACGCGTCCCACGAGTTTTAACCCGCGCGATCAATCCACGAGAAATCAATTCGCATACCGACCGCCGACCCGCACAGATTTTCAACTAGGCGAAGTAACCCAGGAAGCAGCGGGATGAAAAAAAAAATACAATGTGTTTTTGTTTCGATCGATTTTGTATACACGCTGCGGTTAACAGATCCTGACGAGCCTCCCCCGAACCGGGCCTCGGCTAGTACATATTCTATCGGAATTTCGTTTTGTTAAAATAAATCAAAATTCTCGCGCGAGAGCCGGGACAGTTACGCGAGCGCGTCACGCGTGATGATCTATATAATAGTGAAATATGACGCGTGCTTGATCGATTCGGAACATCCGAATGATTTTATTTCCCGACCCGTGATTAACGACGTTCACCCTCGGCATTCATTGTCCTCGGATATCCAGTTTTTTATACGTATATGTATACATTTTTTTCTGAGAGAGCGTCGCGAGATACATCCTGCCGTCTTTAATTCGGTTCTACACGAAACGAAGTTCTACGAACGTTCTCGTGTCGTCCCAACTAATTGTAAAGGGAGCAGTACTAATTTTTTTTATCACCATTGGACTCGCGGCAACAATACGTATCTTTTTCACCTTCGCCGCTTCTTCGCCCGATCGAAACTCTCGATTCCCCCAAGGCGGGTATCGCAAAAACGAGAAGACTTTCTGTCTGTCATTTATTTCTCAAACAGTTCACGGGAGAATTTCGAAAGAAACGAGAAGTCCGAACGGCACTCGGAGGGAAAAGATGTAAAACGGGAGCGATAACCAAAAGAATATATACCAATCCGGGATAACAGCGTTTGGCCGTAATTCAAGATTCTCGTCGCGGCATAGGCAAAACCGAAATCGCGACGCCCCCGGGCAAATCCGTAAGGGTCGGCACGGAATACCGGACCGAGAAGAATGAACGGCATCTTCTACGACAACCTCTCGGAACGATGTCCATTCCTTTGCCGCTCTTCTCAATATTTCTCTTTCAAGATTCGATAGTCGTGCCTCTGATCTTGTATTCTTCCTCGATCGTGCTCGAACCTTTCGTCCGATCAGCGAAACGAAACGCTCTCGACCAATTATTTTTTATGTATCTATCGTTTTCGTGTTCTTCGCGACGATATTAAATTGGACGAAACTGAGCAGAGGGGAGAAGTCGCGGATCACGAAGGGAAGATAATTTCCAGCTGGCCTCTTCATTCGACTCACCCCGGTGCGCAGTCACTCTGCGTGCAAAGAACAAACACGATCCTTCTTTTTTTTTAAGACGACTGTCCTGCTTACCGTCGGTGGTCGATGGCGAGCGCAGTTTGCCAAGCCCTCGAGAAATACCGGGTCGCAATTTCGCGTAACGAAAAACAAATAGCCGGCTATCCATCGAGCCCGCCGGCGCTGGAAGACACCGCGTACTGCACGCGAGGAGGGAAGAGTAAAAAGGGCAAGACGGGTGGATAAAAGATATCATGAGAGCGAGAAAAGACACTTACGCTTTTATGTCTATCCGAAAGGAATTTTTCTACATTTTCATCTTCCTTTTTCATCTCGTCTGGAGTCTTTCAGGAGTTCATCGATGATTCCGGAGTAACGAACGTTCCGGCATTGGATCGTGGCAGGATCGTGGGTCGATATACTGGCAAGTTTCTCGAGAAGGGAAAAACTTTTTGGCGAGAGAGAGGCACCGTTCTCAGTTTGGTTTGGTTTCGTTTGGTTTACCGGAACGTTTCCGTAAATATTTGAAAGTCGTCTTTTCTCTTGGAAGCAACTCCCGCAGTAGTTGGCTCACGCTCGTCCATGGGCAACAATCGGTTTTTCTCTCGAATTTTAAAATCGTAATGCCCCCTCTCTTTTCGGCCGCGCTTCTATAAACGCGGCACGAGGTATCGGACTGTCGGCGTTAGATCTCCCGTTCAAATATTAACTGTCGAAGAGGGCGAGTTTCCGAGTCAAAATTTAAACCGGCACTGTTTCCCAGTTTCTCCGCCGCGAAATTAAACAGCTGCTTCTTCGAATTCGAACGTCGCAGTACCTTCGGCAGCTCTTACGATTTCGAGAGGAAACCGATACCGAGGGAAACTAATGGATAGGACGAAGATGGAAGATCGCATTCGAAACGTGGGAATTACATCGGGCCGCGGGAAACGCGTCAAAGATAGGTTGCTGATAAAGACCGCGGGAAGCGCAGGGCGATCGTCAGTCAGCGCGTCAGTTCGCATTCTCATCGCGGGAGGAATTTGAAACGCGGAAGGATATACGCGAGACACGCGCGCGGCGCAAAATCGTTGAAAATCCTGCTCGGAGAACCCTGTCGAGTGCCCTGGCAGATTGCCATTGTCGCCAGTACAATTCAATCGCAAAGTTAGCTGGCTCCCTGTAGAAATCACATAATGTGCGGTTACCCAACCACTCCTCCGTTCGTCCCTCTGCGTCGTCGTACGCCCATGGTTTTCACCCCTTTTCTCTCGCTCGTGCACGCCGTGTCTCCCTCTCCCCCTCTCCGTTTCACCTTTCGACTCGTCCAACTACCTGCGCACGTCATTCTATCTGTCTCGTTTTCTCGCAATACCTAGCCACCCTTTTCTCTCCCAACGGTCGGCTCCCATGGGGGCCAACAAATCAAAAACACCCCCAAAGAGCCGCCCCGTGGAAGTTCTCGAGCCGCGACACCGAGGACGGCGACAACGACGACGGCGAGGACGAGGACGTAGTAAACTCGGGAAAGGAGCTAAATTAAAATACATCGTGAGACGACGAGTACTAGGAAATTACGTCACTGTCTCTTGAAAACAGCTAAGAATCAAGGCCACGGAAAAGTGTATGCTCGCGTTTCTCGCTTTGACTCCTTTCGCCTCGGTGATAAATTGAAACAAACGACTGAACGCGCGAATGGGGTAGGGGACGAGGAACGAAACGATCCTCTCGACTTCGCCGATAAATATCTTAATTACGAGCCTCCTCCTCCGTCTACTCTGAGACGTCGAAATCCAGCAAACTTAGCAGCTATTCCACCGACGGGGATTATGCAAACCGCCTGGTCTCGACCGCTCGAGAAGCGATGAAATGCATTTCGAGTCGGTCGATTAAAAAGATGGTCGACTTTGTCTCAGGCCTCGTTTCATCTGGTAGCTACGTAATCGCATGTGTCGCCCGGGTTAAAGAAGAAGAAAAGAAACGGACGTGGCATCGTCCAATTAGAAGCGGCAAACGTTGGTAGCGGAGGAGGGCGAGGAACGGGAGCTTTGAGCCGTGTAGAGTTTGTAGGTCGTGGGCGGTGAGTAGAGGTACGTACCGTTTGACTGAAGCAGGTGTTTAATTTAGCGGTACTTGGTAACACGCGTTGTACGCTGTAAGCCTAAGGCGGACGGGGTGGGAGGGTCAGAGGAACGGGGGCAGGCGGTGTAGAGCCTTCGCGAAAGGTGAAGGGCGGACGAGAAGAAGAAGAGAGATACGGGCGAAAACGAAGGGAACGAGGCGAGGAACGAAAGAGAGACGCGAGACGCTGGGAGAAAGAGAGGGCAAAGTGAGAGAGTGCTCTTGGCTGTAGCGTGCAGGGCCTGCCTGCCTACTCATGGTAATTAAATGCCAGGCAATTTACAGGGCATGCATTTGCCGAAGGCTGGGGCCACCGAGTTGCCTGCTTATACTCGGCGAAGTCGCACGCTCGCCTCGCCCTAGCTTCGAGTTCCAACTTCTCCGTAGAAACGGCAACGGGAGAACCGAATGTTTTGCGAGAGACCGGCTCGGTTACTCCGACCGCTTCGGCTAGCCCCGAGTGACCCGGCTGTTGGCCACCTCTCGCGTACACAACACCCGGTTTACGTTCCCTGACTCATTCGCCCCGTCACCGTTCCCCACGTCCGTCCGTCCATCCGTCCATCCGTCCATCCGTCCATCCATCCATCTATCCATCCTACCAGAGCCCTGCCTGCCGTCCGCAAACTATCCGGTTGTTTCCTTACCGCGATTAATCCGAGTCAATTTACGTCGCTCCGTAAGAACGATCGCACGTCCCGTGATATCGCAGTCAACAAAAAGTCCGGTGCGTGCCGAACGAAAAACGAGGGGACGAGTCTTCTTCGTCGATGAGGTTTCGAGATATCAATTAGAGAGAGCGTACAGCAATAACAAATGCGATGAGGGATTGGAACGTGTTAAATCGTTTTTAATCGAAAAGAGGTGCTCGTAGTTTTCAGTCACCGTTCATAACTTTCCTTATCTCGAGGCAAGCTTTTATCGCGAGCACGCCGGAGTTTTTGCTACTTTCCCTTCCCCTCTCTCTCTCTCTCTCTCTCTCTCTCTCTCTCTCTCTTTCTTTCGTTCCTTGTCACTTGTTGATGTCGCGGAGTCGAGGGTTTCCGGCGAAGGCCGGCGAACACGGCTACCACCTCAAACCCCCGTTCACGAGGGGTCGAGCATCGTGTGCGGCGTGCTCGAACACCCCGGGATAAGGAGAAAATTCTAGTTCGACGGACGCTTCTTGCTCCTAGCCAGAGAGAGCCAACTTTCGATCTGTGCGAAGAAGCGTTCTCGAACGACGAAAGTTTACTCTTTCGGACTTTTTCCGCCGGACTCCTTCCCCGTCGAGGATAACTTCTCGAATCGTTCTCTCGCGCGCGTCACCGTTAACCTCGGTACGTCGACGTCGCGTCGTCCTCGCCCCGGAATCCATATTTTTAAATTCGCTCGACGAATTCCCATTCCCCATTGGCCGCGACGCGAAAATCGAGGCAGCGATTTAAAGAAGTAGATGAAGTAAAAAAACGATGGAAAGAAAGCAATTTCCGCGCGCGCTACGAATCTTCGACGAATGTACAACCGGTGAGAGGCTGGGTCGTTAAAATAACTCCACGGTTATCGATTCCTCGTGGCTTTCGTTTCGGGAACCGACGAGAATGGAACGCGGTGACGCGACGCGGTGATTATTGCCGCGACGAATGAAACCTCTCCGGGCCTTGAACGGTTTCGAAATTACTATAGGGATGGCTCAAAGTATCCAACCTCGATGCTACCTACACCCCCGTCCATAAATCGTAGGGCATTCCAATAATTCGTCTGATAGTTGTTGCAATCCTTTGTAAAATATTTCATACGAAATTCGACACGATATTTCATATAGTATTCAATAGAATAAATCATCTCATTTACCAATAAAATTATTATACAATATTTTTATTATATTTTATTTGGAACATTTCACTGAAACTATTCATGATTCTTTATATGGGTCAATCAGCTACACGATTGCGAGCGTAATCTTTTTGTAACAATTTCGCGGCTTGTCCTAAGACTTGGACAGGGTTGTACCTCATAGTTTTGAGTATGCATGCAGTTAAAAGAAGGGAAATACGATTCGGGTTGACTAAATCCGACTGGAAATCAGCCGAACGATCGTTCGTAAACGATGGAACGAGGTACATTGTCGGAGCGGTCGGGAAAAGAAAGTGGAAAGAGGACCCGGGGGGTCGGTTCGCGGGGCACGACGATCGTTGTCATCGTCGTTCGACGTCATTACCGGGGCTCGGCGAACCGGATATTCCGTATCTCGTCGGAGT
>NW_017172225.1:1282859-1290821 GCF_001652005.2 Ceratina calcarata | reverse complement strand
ATTGCGAGCGTAATCTTTTTGTAACAATTTCGCGGCCTGTCCTAAGACTTGGACAGGGTTGTACCTCATAGTTTTGAGTATGCATGCAGTTAAAAGAAGGGAAATACGATTCGGGTTGACTAAATCCGACTGGAAATCAGCCGAACGATCGTTCGTAAACGATGGAACGAGGTACATTGTCGGAGCGGTCGGGAAAAGAAAGTGGAAAGAGGACCCGGGGGGTCGGTTCGCGGGGCACGACGATCGTTGTCATCGTCGTTCGACGTCATTACCGGGGCTCGGCGAACCGGATATTCCGTATCTCGTCGGAGTAACGCGTAACAACGTCACTGTTTACCGTCTTTCGGCTGTACACGCCGTTATCCCGGCATTCGCGGCTAGATCGCTGGGTTTATCGATCCCTCTTGCCATCTACCTCGCAAACTTGAATTTTAATCGGCGACGCGCGCTCGGAGATTATGATCGGGCCGACGAATTAGAAGAATCCGCGGCTCATCGCTTTTATCTTCTATTCCCTACCCATCGATCGGCCGCCTCTCGTTTTTTCGTTTCGACGTTGTCAAACCCGAAATAAACTCGCGCGAGGCCCGTCTACACAAAAATTGCGACCGTGTTTTCGTCCGGTGAATATTTTATGCGGTTGCATTTCGCCGGATACGATCCGACGTCGAGGTCGAACCCTCCGTTCTCGGACAACCCCGATCATAAGTCTCGAAACGAATTAAAATTGGAACTATCCGTGTTGTACGATTTATTTCATGATCTATTAGATCGTTATGACAATACGATTCTGCATGATCTCTAAGTCGAGGCAGCCGGTGGTAATTTCCCAATGCGTTTTATGACTTATGCAGGAGGGTGTACGTACTCGGTGGATGTATCGAATTTTCGACCATTTTTCCGGTTTGGTGCGCGCCTGCAAAGGGGATGACGAGAAGAAAAGGACTTTTTACATAATGGCTGATACGGGCCGCTTTTCGACAGACACCGTCGGGAATACTCGGCGCCCGTTCTCTCTCCCCGTGAAAAATAAAAGGCCGGTGCACGTAACTAGCGCGTGTTAAGCCGATATCGCGGTAGACGGGCTCGTTTTATTTCGTTTCGCTTAAATCACGCGACGCGACGCGCAACGCCACCCACGAGCGGGCATAGCGACGCTTCCTGATTTCCTGACGCCGTACAGTGCGAATTCAACGGTCCGTTGCGAGATGACAACCTACGGATGAGCGGCATTCTCGCTTCGCCGGTCTCTCCCGCGTCCCTTTTTAAATATGCTTTCGACGCCGCGCCGTTTCCGATCCGGAAATATTCGTCGAAGGGCGATCCTTCAATACGATTCCACCAATAAAAAAGACCGCGAAAAAAATGTCCAGTAGTCGAGTCGTCGAGTGACGACGTCGAGGACGAACACTGAAAAGCTCTTATTCAAATGAAATCGGAAGCGGTACAAAAAGTAATGGATATTTACTTGCGCGACTAACAACATTTGGAACTGATTGAATTTAAAATCTACTCGAAGAGTATGCGATTGGTTGATTGAGATTAACTATTCAGGATAATCGTAGAGAACTCGTGTTGTAGAACGCGGAATTTCGCTGTGTACAGTGGAACTTTGACAAAGTAAAATGGAAAGGGGAACAAGACTGGAAAAAAAGGGAAGAGGGAAAAGCGCTTAAGAAGGGATACGACTTTACGAGTTTCCGATCACGTTCGACCAACGATTCAATTGACGCGCGACACGCTCAGACTACTCGAATTTCCGGTTTCTCATGACCGGGGCTTTTAAGGAAAAGCCACGCGAAGCGATATGCCCCCTCTCGTTGCCTCGCAGCCAATTACACTCTCTACACGTTATCGCTGGGCATTAAACCTGCCCCGCGCGGGCCCGCAACATTTTAATATATTAACCAAGGAATATCTGACACAAGAAATTACAACGATTCGTTACTTCATATTATGGTTTCGTGTAGCCTCCAGCTTGGTGCTGGTAAGCGTGCAAGTTTGAGCTTTTGTTGCCGCCTTATCGATTCTCTAGGCGCCTGCGACTAACCTGCACGCTGCACAAGTAGTAAGCCTTAACGTAACTCGATACGGGGCTCGCGGTTACGCGAACTCTGCTCTCGTAGTCTACCATATTCTCAAACGGGCCTGAGCCGGGATGCAAAATCGATCCTGACGATCGTGCAAGCGAATAGCTGAACTTAATATCGCGATAGGAATGATACTGCAACAAGTCCGAAGTTCGGACCGATCCGGTACGAACGATCGGTGGGAGGTAAGAAATATTCGAGGTCCGAGGCGTGAAACGCGAAATGGTCGGGGCTGTCGCTCGTCGTAGAAGGAAGGTCGTTACCAGCGGCGGAAGAGACCACGATCAATCATGGGGCAGAGAAAGGACGGAAATCGATCGATCTCGGCCACGGTAAAAACGCGACACGAGAGCCACGGTGGATCCGATTGTCGGCGCGTTTTCTCGCGCACGCGACAGGTCGAGGACGAGATCGAGACTTTTCAGAGCTGCACAAACGAGAGGGGCTCTAAGTAACGGGCAGCCCACGGCACCGCGTCGGTCGGCGTCGCGTCGCGTCGTAATTTCCATCGAGCGGATAGAGGCGGGCGGGTTGCGCGCACACACGATCGATGGGATCGCGTCCTCGCGTGTCTAACCGCAACTTTGCCTCTCTACGACTGCAAGGACGACCATGTTTCCTCGCGGTCGACTCCGTTTTGCATGAGAGCGTTTCGCTCTTCCCAAACGCCTTCACTCGACGAGACAGGAATGCCACGGAGGAAAATTTCAGAATCCGCGGTTCCCTCGTAGACGTTTCGTTACCTAGGATCTCCCGGCAAATAGCCAATTATTTTTATAAACATTCCGCCTTGATACGAACGTTTCCCGAGTCTCGAGAGGATACGATCGAGAGGACGGGTCGTAGGGTCCCGAAGCTTTTTCGTTATTGCCGGGCAACCCACATGCAGAATCCTTTCGCGAGGCGGTTGGTAATTTCCCGCGCGGCGAGTCGGCAATGATTAAGCTTTCGCTCTACGGTAATTACGCGAAGCACGGAAACACGGCCGAGGTGTATACAACAACGCGCATTCACCCGCGGCCACGGCTCCCTCGCTCTTTCCCGCTCTCGCCGCGGCGGCGGCACCGCGAGGATCTTCCACCGGGTTGCGCTCCGAAGTTAATAATAATTGCGTACACAAAAAAACTCTCGCGAGCGCAGCGATGAGAAACCGAGATGAACGGTGCATGCGAGCACCGCGAGCGGAAAAGGGGCGCGTTAACCAAGAGTAAATCGTATAAATATTAAATTCAAATAAAAGCAGTGAGTCTCATGAAATTTTCTCCAGGCTCGTTCGGTCGGATCCATTTCCGCGACAACCGCTATTTCGCTCCCGGGGCAAGAACGCGGAGGGCAAAAGGGTGCATTAGAAAAGCGGCGTTTAAGGAGGGCAGAGAGGGTCTGGCCCGAAGAAGAAGAAGAAGGGGGGGAACGGGGTGATAAGAAATGAACTTTCGCGGGAACGTTCTTGTTTCCGGCTTTAGCTCCGCGCGGTACCATTGCTGACTATGGTGGAAAACATTGCAGCCATTTTCCTCGGCGCCTCTTCGCGTAGATTGCGGTCTTATGAAATTACGCGGAACGACTTCGCGGCGCGACGGGCGAACGAAACGTTCAAGCGGAAGGAATGAAATTTCGGAAACTTCGTAGAACAGTCGATTCTCGTCCCGTTCAAAAATTGATCCTATCAACGTGTAGCTGCTTTACTTATTATTAAATATAGAGACTAACGCCTCGGTTTACAACCGAAGGATGCAACGTGATACGAGGTAAGGAGCAAGAATCCTGTACGAATCGAGGCACGTACTCGCCGGCTGCCCGACAGCCTAATCTATTGCCATTTACATAATAGACAAACGAAACGAAGGGAACCAGCAACGTAAAAGCGTAGACGTCTGGTGTGTCGTTGGGTAACCCGACTATATGACACACCGGAGGAGCTGCAAGTTATAAAACGTTAGTCCCGTGTCGCGATCTCCAGGGAACATCTAGCTGGAATAAAGTCTCGAAAAAGGAGGGATAACGCCGGTCTCTATTACCGAGACCCGTGCGTTCCCTACGCGAATCTGCCAAAGTAGAATACAACGATTCGTTTCTAGAGTTTAATACGTTCCACCGCAATGGGCACGATAAACCAGGATGTGAAATAGTCATAGCAGAACAATGCACGAAGGAAGGAAGTGGTGTATCCGTGAAACCAGTGCGCTTTTCAACAATTACCGCGATAAACCAGAGGGAAAGTTCGTGTACCCAGATTGCGGGGGCAATACAGGACGCGGCAGTGGGTAGCTGATGGGACGCCGGGCTAGAATCGGACTATCTGGCGATCCGTGCCTTCCGCCATCGAATTGTACGGTGAGCAAACTCGGGGACCCGGGCCTTGCGCGCGCTGCGCTGCGCTAGCGTGCCACCCCGTTTACCCGGTAGGATAGCACCTAATGTAATCACGATAATGGCCATGCCGGGTCAACCAAGAGCTCCACGCCATCGCTCTCGGCATCCCAGACATTCCTGTATCATCGCGTGATCTGGACATGAAAGGGGAAGAGGAATGGGAATAGAGAGGCGGCAGGAACAAGAGGCGTGGAGGAGGAACTGCGAGAGAGGAGGAGGAGGGCGAGACGATACTCCCGTGGAATCCCGATTACTAACGGGCGCTAACGGGCTTCCGAACAATCGTCGTCCGTCGATGCATCATCGTTCATCGACAGAATTGCAACTCCTCTTTCGATCGGTGAAAAATAATTCCGTGGTATCGCTCCGCCCGGTTATTCGAAACGAAATCCGCTGGCTCGGAGCGACGAACACCTCGCGGCCTTAACTCGTTCTTGCAAAACTATTAAAGATCGATGGTACGCGATGAACAAGAGTTAAAATTTTGAAAGTTGATCATCTATGGGAAAAGTTAATTCCCGTCTACGCCCGAGCTCGATGCCGTCGCCCATTCTCATCTCAGCCACGAGGCCGAGGAGCAGAATACTTTCATCTCAGCCATTAAGCCGAAGAGCAAAGGCGGACGAGGCAAGTGTGAGTTAAAACGAGAAACGAGCCCGTTAAACGAATTAACGTTCTCCGCGGTTCTCGGACCAACTTCTGTCCCGGCTGTGTTTCGACTTGGAAGGACACAACCGAGCCATCCGTTTCGTCCACCGAAACTTTTCCTTTTACCGACACGGCATTCTCGTTGCCTTCCTTCTCTCGCTCTTTTCGGCGCGGGGATTTCAATGCACCGGCTGTTCTTTGTGCTAGTCAAGTAATCTGTGAACCCTCGTTACATTCGTGACAACCGAGTAATCTCCGAGTCCCTCCCCAAACCCCCCGCCGGTTACATTTGCATAAGAAGTCGTTTCTAACAAGCGCGTTTAAAACGGATCTCTTCATAGAGTAAATACCAAACGAAAGAGCTTTATCTCCTTGTTACTTTAACTGGCGAGAAGACGGGGTAGTAAACTCGAAAGAAGAACGAGTACAATCAGCACCTGCCGAGCGGTTCGTAAGTCAAAAAAGGTCTGCGAAATATCCGACGCGCTTCGGTTGCCAGAAAAAAAAAAGATATTGTATAGTGCTCTAGGATAGACAATTGCATTTGTAGCGATCAGAAAATCGAGAGGGAGAGAGCGGGTCGTGTATAAATCGGTATGCATGCATATTTCGCCTTTGATAGTTACGTTCATTTGCATGCTCGCGAAACTATCGGGGCACCCCCCCGGCGCCCCCCTCTCCTAAATCGATATACTACATTCGAACGCAGCAGCTCGACACGCGTCGAATAACCAGAGGAAAATAACGCGGGGCAGGAGCAGAGGTTTCCTGGCGAGCCAAGCCTCTCGTTACTCGCCTAAACGCGAAATCGGTCGCGATTACGTATGGCGGAGCGAAGGTTATCGCTTGGTGTTTCGCTGCCTTAATTGCGTGCAGCGTCAGCGGATAATTGATGAAGTAACGCGATTACCCGTATGGTCGGATAATTCTGTGGATTGTTACGAAACCGGCCATCGCGCCCGCGTTTGATAATCGATTGCGCGTACCTACAATCTGTCCGCTCTATCGTGCATGGTAACGACAGTATAACGAAGCCATACCTAAACCCATCGAAATTGTTCTCTTGTCCTTTGACACGCATACGCGCGTTTTCAGCCTCCCGGTTATCCCACGAATTTTTCTGCCACCCGCGGATGAGAGCGAACGCCTCGCACGGTCTTTTATCGGTTCCTTTCTCTCAAGTTTTCCGCTGCCGGTGAGCCGAGAAGTGCGGCCACAAAGGAATTCCGCCGGAGACAAATTAACTTGCGCTGGTTCTTTTTTATTAATAAACCGGCAACTTTGTTAGCGCGACGTGCGACAATTCCGCTTTGAAAATTAGTGGAGTACACTGTCCAAAGACAAAAGGCGAGCTTCTTGCTGCCGTAATTAATTTTTTTCCCGCGAAAAAAGGAACAGGTGGATTACTTATGGGTTCTTGGAGCGTATAAATTTTAATTCTCCCGACCGCCCACGAACTAGTGGAGTCATCTCTCAGATACTCGTCCCAGTCTCAGACTCGTTCTTAATCGATTTTCGCTACGATGAACAGATGCCTGCGACCCTCGCGCGGGCGTGAACTGATCGTGGGACGGTACCGAGAGCGTATATATCGTGCTCAGACAAGGCAGTTCTCGTCGTTATCCAATCGAAATAACGAAAACTTCAATGTATTTTTCTTCTAATTTGGCTATTTAACGAGTTAAGTACGTTTAATTGGCATTTTATTGATAATGACAAAATCTGATCTTCTCACCGTCGAAATAGCGAACTTTTGGTAAAAAGTTTCGTTTTTCCTCAAATACTCATAAACCGTTGGACCTACGGGAAAATTGCATACGATCTTATTTGTAGCTGACGATTAGAGCTACAATTTTTATCGGAAACATTTCTCGTTAGCAACAACAGGTAAGCAGGTATTTGCGAAAAACGAAAATTTTTCACAAGATTTGAAGGGGATCCCCTTAACGAATTGTCAGAAAAATTAAAATTTTTATTTAGTCAGAATTTTGAAAAATTCTTTGAATAAAAGTTGTAGGTAATGATATTACCTGTAAAAGAAGGTCGTATACAATTTTCTTCTATCTCGAGTACTTCAGAACTAATCGATTAATGATTACGTTCATCGTCAATTACTCTTCTACTACTAACTTTCCAATTACTATTTTATTATGTATTTCAAACCATACTTTTAAACGAATATATAAAACCAGTAATTATTCCTAACTTTATTCTTATAAGTGACATTAATAAAATAATTTTACGTATTTTAACTGACTTAAAGGTTTCTGCGCTGACCATCGGACATTCGCAGCAATGCTTCCGGGAGGCGTTTCTCGGCCAGGTTCTTTGTTCCAGGAAGATGAGAGTCGAGTTGACTCTTCTCCAGCAAGTTCTGTACACCTTCATGTTGAGCAATCAATTTAGACAAAGGCATGGCCTTCTCCTCTAAGTTTTCCGCGCCTGGTATGGATGGGAGAACCAGTTCCGCGTCGTCATAAGGAGATTCTGACGTTTCAGGAACGCCAGCAGCCGCCAGAGCTCCAATCACTACAGCAAAGATCACGATGATCTGTAATCATTCAAAATTCCTTCCGATCATAAACAAGAAGATAGTTTGTGTATACAAGATTTAAGGATGTAGAGGCTATACAGTCAATCCCAAAAGTTTATGCACTTTAGAAACGCATTTTTTAAAAAGAAATCAGACGTCGGAAGAACATTGCTAATAATAAACAACAAAAAAAAATTTTCGATTTTTCCGAGATTTTTCCAAGGGGTACCCCTTCAATTTCTTCCAAATTTTCGTTTTTGGCCAATAACTCCCAAACCGTTGGATATACGCAAAAATTGCATATGACCTTTCTTGTAG
>NW_017172225.1:1260617-1282729 GCF_001652005.2 Ceratina calcarata | reverse complement strand
TAGCTATTTATTATTAGCATTATTCTTCCGACGTCTGATTTCTTTTTAATTATAGGAAATGCGTTTTTCTAAGGTACATAAACTTTGGGATTGACTGTATAGCCAATACATCCTTAATTATTCCGGTGTCACACATATGTACATGTGTTTGTTTTGCATTGTAACATCGACAGAATAAAAATACGCTTTACGAATTTGATTAAATATGATAAGATTTAAAGATCTGTTATCGTGTTATCAGATCGTATCCCGCACGACTTCTTACCTTGATCATGTTCGCTCGAATAACCACGTACAACTGTTCGCTGATCGGAGAACGCAACCGATACTTTTATACGATACGAACAGCGTGGCGACACCGGTCCCACAACATGAATCGACGTTTTATTTCGTCGAGCGCCAGAGCCCCGCAGGCGTCGAGCTGTTTTTCTCCTTTTTATGTCTACCTGTTCTCACGCGTGGAACCGGCGAGACTCGAGGAGGATCCGATGATGGAAAAACGATAAATCACAGAACTTTAGCTATCGATTTCCGCGAGATCGGGATTTATTGCTTTCGATCGTTTACGCTATCCGATAGTGTTTTTTGATACCGGCACCGAGACGAATCGCTTAAATAATAATAATGTCAGTTACCGCGGAAAGTGCACGAGCGATTGCGAGGTAAATATTATTTCCCGAGAGGAAACAAATTATCCGCGAGATCCGTTTTACGTCTATTTATCTGAAAAGAAGGTATCGGATTCTGCGAAATCGTAAGAAGAAACATCGTTCGAGATGCTTCCTCTCTTTTTTTTCTCTGTTTCTGATACCTACGCCGGTACGGCGGATAATCAAGTGACACCTACGCTACTTCTGCGTCTTTTAAGGTGCAACGACATTTACGGGAGAGCGAACGCGCCGCTACGGACGTGTGGTCACCGACGGGGAAATCGACGTCATTTTAACCCTCTTCCAGGCGATTAACCCTGGCTATTATAAAACTATCCCTCGATGGCGTAAACCTCGAGTGCTCTAAGGGGAAGCGTGACGTCACGATCTTTCCGCGTGCCTTGACATTTCTCACGTCACACCTAACTTTCTTTTCGTTACTCAACGGCGGTACGCGTTTCTTCGCCCTAAGAAAATTTGATCGACGTTTCTCGGTCTTTCCAAAACTCGTTAAAAATAAACGGTTTTCGCGCGCCTCCATCAAACACGCCTACGACACGCGCGTGAAAACAATTACGTCTTTCCTTCTACCATCGATTAAACGACCGGCCTCCGCGCGAACACGTGCCGTCCTGATCGAATCCTTGTTCTGACTATTACACAATGCATTTGAAAAATATCGTGTTAGAATCCGCAGTTTCCCAATGCGTGAACACATTAGCCAGGGGAACTCGGTAAACGATTCCGAGCGTAAATCAACCGATGCAATTCTCTAACGGTGACAGTTTGGAAATTGAAACTGTTACCCGATTTAAAGTGTCGCGCAACCACCGAGCTATGTGTACATAATTAAAATATCACGCACACACGTAAGGCGTCGTTCGCTGGTTTCCGTTGGACTCGTCGCTTCATAACAACACCGGGCGACCTAACGATTTCAAGTTCGAAGGTAACGAATCGTGATTCTTAAATTAGTCGTTCGCTCAACACGTCTCGAATCGTTCCGGTTTCTGCTTATGCTTGCATCTCGTTTTCGCCACGAAACAGGGAAAACCGAAAATACACGCACCGGTCCCGTTTGACGTAGGACCAGGAGTAGTTTCGAAGTAAACGAACCGGGCGAAATCGATCTGCCGTTTGTTTGGAGAATCCAGCCGCGCACGTCTAACGGTGGTTGACTTTGCTAGTTTAGTTTAAGAACGGCTTCGGATTCCGTTAAAGCCCAGCGTGCGGTCTGATCCTTGGTTTCCCGGTTTTCACAAAGTTTTATTTAATCGCCGAAAATGGATAAGCAACCGCGCAAGGTTCAGGGAAGAGCCTCGATGTCGTTTCCCGTACCAGACGGTGTCCTCGACGTGGACCAGCTCTTGGAAGTTGATCCATGGAACGAGATAAACGATTTCATCCAGCAGAATTTCGCGCAAGATGTTCTGAACGAATTCAACGAACGCTTCAAGCTCGATCCACAGTTCAAGCCCCCAGGTAAGTGTAAGTTTTCTACGAATACATTACAGGATATTTCATGTCCGACGTTGACTGCAGAAGACCAAGGGAAAAAGCGATCGCCTCGTAAAACTCCAAAGAAGCAAACGGGTAAAGAGAAACCAGAGACGGAAGCGACAGACGACCATCTGCAGGCAGACGGTAATCCAAAACCAAGAAAGAAACCAAGAAGGGTAAGATCCACAAAGGTCGACAAGGAGGATAAGACGGTTCCAGAAGAGAAGGAGGATAACAAGGAAAATACTGCACCTAAGAATAAAGGTAAAAGGCAGACTAAGAAGGAAGCGAGTAACGATGAAAATAAATCAACGAATCGACAAAGGAAACCGAGAACGCGTGTTAAGAAAAATTCAGCGCCGTTGTCCACGAGCAACCAGGAACAAGTAGTAGAAGCTTGTTCAGTAGAAAACGGTATCCAAAATGAAAGTACGAGTAAGAATGCGAATAGAACGGAGAGTGCAGTATCAGTCAACGGGAACTGCACGATCTCGCCGGTCGAACCAGTAGATGCATCTTCAGTAGTAGAGAATACTCAAAATGAAAGTACGAGTAAGAGTACGAATAGGAGAAGAAGAGTACCAGTCAACAGGAACAGCAAGAAGTCATCGATGAAAACAGTAGTAGATGCCTCTTCAGTGGCAGAGAATACCCAAAATGAAAGTACGAGTAAAACTGCGAATAGGAGAAGAAGAGTACCAGTAAACAAGAACAGCAAGCAGTCATCGATCAAGCCAGTAGTAAATGCGTCTTCAGTAGAGGAAAATACACAAAATGAAAGTAAAAGTACGAATAGAAGAAGTGGAGTATCAATCAACAGCAGCTGCAAGAAGTCACCGATCAAACCAGTAATAAATGCTTCTTCAGTAGAGGAAAATACCCAAAATGAGAGTACAAGTACGAACAGAAGAAGTGGAGTGTCAATCAACAGTAGCTGCAAGAAGTCACCGATCAAACCAGTAATAAATGCTTCTTCAGTAGAGGAAAATACCCAAAATGAGAGTACAAGTACGAACAGAAGAAGTGGAGTGTCAATCAACAGTAGCTGCAAGAAGTCACCGATCAAACCAGTAATAAATGCTTCTTCAGTAGAGGAAAATACCCAAAATGAGAGTACAAGTACGAACAGAAGAAGTGGAGTGTCAATCAACAGTAGCTGCAAGAAGTCACCGATCAAACCAGTAATAAATGCTTCTTCAGTAGAGGAAAATACCCAAAATGAGAGTACAAGTACGAACAGAAGAAGTGGAGTGTCAATCAACAGTAGCTGCAAGAAGTCACCGATCAAACCAGTAATAAATGCTTCTTCAGTAGAGGAAAATACCCAAAATGAGAGTACAAGTACGAACAGAAGAAGTGGAGTGTCAATCAACAGTAGCTGCAAGAAGTCACCGATCAAACCAGTAATAAATGCTTCTTCAGTAGAGGAAAATACCCAAAATGAGAGTACAAGTACGAACAGAAGAAGTGGAGTGTCAATCAACAGTAGCTGCAAGAAGTCACCGATCAAACCAGTAGTAAATGCTTCTTCAATAGAAGAGAATACCCAAAATGAAAGTACGAGTACGAATGGAAGAAGTAGAGTATCAGTCAACAACAGCTGCAAGAAGTCGTCTATCGAAATAGTAGATTCTTTTTCGATGGAATATAAACCCGAAAATGAAAGTACGAATAAAAGCATGAATAAGAGAAATGCACCATCAGCCATCAGCAACTGCAAGAAGTCGCCGGTCACCACGAGCACGCCGAAACGCAACATTTCACGAATTAGCAACTCCACTGAAACGGAGACTGTTATCGCGAACTATGACTTATTGGCGAAGGATTTTTCTGTAACGAGCGATATTTCCATGAAGAAGCACCGCGAGATGAAAGAAACTAGCGCAACAAAGAATCTGAATAACAACAATAACACCGAGTGCGCCGAGGCGAAATGTCAGACAGCTGGTAAACGAGAGAAACAGCGTATGGACAACGAATCAAAAATATGCAAAAAAAGAGGAAAGTGCAACAAACATCGGGATGAGAAAACGGCGACGACAGGTGAGCGCGGACTCTCCCGTTGGATTATTACGCCGTTTTGGTAACTGTTTGCTTTCTTTTTACAGAGAAAAAGCTGGTCGGAGCGTTCGAGAAACGACTGATCGAACACCGAGAGAAGCAGAAAGACAGAAGGATACGTCGGCACGAGAAGAAGGCTGAAGCGGCTATGGAAAAATTCAGTCACCACGTCATACGCATCGTGAAAAAAATGGGTTATTTGCCAGGTACTGCAAATTATATGATCAGTACGATTCGTCATGTCTTAAATCAGTGTATCGTATCGAATTTAAAAATATGACTTTTTATTTTGCGAAAGAGAATTATGATCCCGGATCGAAGTCCGAGACAGAGGAACGTTGTCACTGCAGTGACTCGTCTTTCAGCGATTCGTCTGAATACGATTCCTGCTGTTCAGACGAGTCGTGTTCGTGCTGTACCTGGAGCACCTGCTCATCGAGCATGAGCGAATACACTATATGTTCCTGTGCCGACTGCGAGGCTGCCTGAAGCCGAGACGAGAATTAGAACAGACGTCATCCACGGCTTAGCTCATCCTCGCGATCAATTTTTATAAACAAGACCAATTCCAATTTTAAAATACGACTGATTTTTGCGCGCGTGGCGCTGTTCTTATATTTAAGTTCCGTTCGCTAACCCTTCCGAATAAAACTTTACTTTCGTGTATTTTCTCATGTAACATTTTTAATCTCGTTCGTAAAACTTGCCTCCTACTAGCGAGCCTGCCTGCAGAGTCGTATCGATTTTATTATATTTCAAAGAAGATGTTTAGTAAACGTGAAATATGTATACGTAGAAGAAATCGAATAAAGAATGTTTTTTACGCCCCACCCGAAACAATTATGTGGCAGAAGTATTCTAAGATTCCTGTTCTCCGAGTTCCAGAAACTTCAAATCTACCGTAACGCATCTTCGATCGCACGGTCTAATCTAATGACTAATGACTCGAAAGCGAAACAGTCGACGATACATCGTATTACCTAGTTCCATCGTAACGGTTTTCTCTATTTATATCTCCGATATCGTCGCACTGGTATGTATGTATGTATGTATGTATGATCCCATCCCTATGGACATCGGTATACTTGACACACATTTTAAAAATAATATCTGGTTTAAATTAAATTTCACCTGAGGAGTACGCGTATCATTCGGGAAATCGGTATATCCGTCGTGCGTGTCGCGAAATCCTCATCTAAGCGTTCTATACGCGCTGCTACGGCAGCGAGCCTGAGATCGCTACTTTTGCACGTGCTAGGGGACCACTCGACAAACACGAGTGTGTCTACCGGAGGAAAAATCGTTAAACTTATCTCCGATCTCGAGACCACCAGTCACATCCTAACGAGCAATTACCTCGACTCGATCTACGGAAAAAATCAGCATGAAGTCGATTCTGCCCGTCACACCCTTATTTTATTTTCTCACTGCGTCGCGCAATTATTCCCGATCGTCCTTCTTCATTCTAAATGTTTGAAAGAACTGTTGCAATAACTGACTAGACCTCCAAGTTTAAAGGGTCGTTAAAAATTGATGCGCCTGTAACTATGAGTTTTTTATGGCATATGTATTAAACCGTTTAACTTGTTACTTTCACACCCGGGTGCTTCGAAGCCCGGTCTACCCCACAGACTCTGTACGTCTGCGCGTCTCGGCCCGGTCTATAAAAGCGACCCAGGGCGTCGCGGCGGCTCCAGAGACGCGAAGTACGCGCATTGCTGAAAATGTGATCGCATTGAGTACAGTTTTACGTTCCATCGTTCGACAGTTTCATTGCGAGATCAATTAATTCAGTGCTTCACGTATCGCGACACGTCGTCGCAGCGAAAATGTAACTGAGAGGAGTCTGAACACAGTTTGTGACAAGTTACACCGTCAAAATCTCGCCGTGAACCGTATCCCATCTGTGCGCTAGGATTCGTACCTACCGGAAGGACGATTATCGCCGTGGTAAGTTCGCTTAAAAATCTGTCTAACGATCTAACGAATGAACTTGACAGAATAAAAATTAGAGTGTAAATGAGACGAAACCGCTTTGACATACCCTCAATCCGCCCGTGACGTTCATTGCTGTTCTCCCTCTTTTTCCCTTTGAACTCGGCGTTTCTCTCGATTGTACGGAGGGACACACACATAAACCAAAATATTACTTCACTAATCTCCGGCAAGCGTTAAAATAGACCCGGTAAACAGAAACTCTAAATATAACCGCGTCCGCACAGCTTGTCACAGGCGAACCGGTGAGAGCCGACATAGATGTTAGGAAAGAAAGAAGTAAAAAAATAATATAGGACTGGGAATTCTGCGAATCGAGGGGTGCGCGATTTACGTAAAGAATCACGAGCGGCATAAAAATACTGAGTCGTCGGCGCGCGGACCGAAATTCGGAGAGGAAGGATTTTATTTCGGTGCGAAACGACCGGCAATAAAATCCAATCGCGTAACCAAAGAGTATTAAAAACATCGATTGTTTCGCTTCCGAGTGAATCGACTGCTTGAAAAAAGAGCAAAAGACGGTAAAACGGATTCGGAATGACGTACGACATCGACAAATAAACTTCTTCCACGAATCGTTACTTTTCTCGCCTCCGACGCGATCGGTGGTATACGTAATAACTATGTCCGAATTTATTGTCCGTTTACAAAATCTGTCCCATGAATCCGTATTGCTACTGTTTATCCCATACTACTGCGAACATATGGTTCATTCTTTATCACGTTTCTTTTTATACAGATATACACGTTAGGTAGTAGTAGAATCCTAATTGAGACAGTGGCGATATGAAACGATAACGGAACGGTTTGACGCGCGTTGCCGCAGCGAAATCCTTGCTATTGATCTAGTCAGCTCAAAAGGTCCTGGGTTCACCCGGCCAACCTCCACCGTCCTCCTCTCGCCCGACCGCCCTCCATTTCGTCCTTTCACACGCCTTATCAATACGTTTTCAATTTTCCCAGGACTTCCTAACAAGAAAATTCATTTTGCACATCGTTCCCGGAGTCCAACCATATTGGCGTGAATGAAAATTGAGAGACCCATTTATCGTGACCCTTGATCTTTAAAAATCATCTACTGGATTCACAGGCTGCGTAATAAATTTGATTCCATAATAAAATCGCGTCCTGTCGTGACTCCTAGATAGAAGTAGCGAGCGAAATAACGAGTGAACAAGTTAATTGGACAAAAAATGAGATCTTGTTTCATCTTTCGAACGGGCAAGGGCAAGGCTGATTCTTGAATCGAGGGTTCAATGCCCTCTCTCGCTGATAAAAACCCGTGCAAGTGTTAAACGCGTTACACGCTCGATCGGTCGTACACCGTCACAGGATTTACACTCGTATGCGCCGATGACGCAAACGGAAAAGTAGAAAGACTTTTCCCTGTCGGGCGTTTACGATCGCACGCGAGGGGAACGAGTAGAGGAGAACGGTCTGACGGAGATCGATCGATCTCTCCGAGTTATCTCTAAAGAAAGATCTAGCAGCGCATTAATCTAGAAGCTAGAGCTATTGTGGGATTCTCGAGCACCCAATTTGGCAAAATCGATTCGAATCTGTTTAACGTTAGAACTGAATCATCGAGCTTCCATCAGCCATTTATTAATTGACAGAAGTTCGTCTTTTTATAGAATTTCGAATTAAACGTCGACTTCCAATGTTCAATTGCAGATGAAACTTCACGAGAAAAAGGAGTCCGGTATTCACAGAGTGCAGGAGGTTCCACTGGAGGAGTTGGACCTCTCCAAGGAGTACGAAGTGGAGAAGACTCTCGGCGAGGGTAGTTTCGCGAAAGTTTTATTAGCGACTCATCGCGCGACGCGAACGAGGGTCGTCCTGAAGGCCGTTCATCAGGAGTTAACGACGGAGAAGGACTTTTTCCGCGAGTTTCACTACTCGTACCACTTGAGCCCGCACCCGAGCATCCTGTGCTCGTACGCGGTCGCGTTCAAAGCCGAGAAGTGTTTCGTTTTCGCGCAGGAATACGCGCCGTACGGCGATCTCGCGGGCAACGTGAGAGCCGGAGGCATCAGCGAAGACGCGTGCAAAAGGATCGCGAGTCAGCTATGTTCCGCGCTCGACTTTATTCACTCCAAACAGCTGGTTCACAGGGACATCAAACTGGAAAACGTGCTCGTATTCTCGTTGGACATGTCCAAGATCACGCTGTGCGATTTTGGGTGCACCAGGCGCGAGGGCACTTTGGTGAACAAGATCCGATGCACTTGGTTACCGTTCGAACCACCAGAGATCTATGAGATGGTGAAGAACGAGAGGTACCCGTGCAAAAGGAGCGCCGACTGCTGGCAATTCGGCATCGTCCTGTTCGTTTGCCTAACGGGGAATCCTCCGTGGCAAACCGCCGACCTGATTCAAGACCCAGATTATTCGGCATTCCAAAGGTGGTTGAAGAGAAGGACCACGAAAGTCCCTCCTAATTTCAGGCGATTCACGCCTAGGTTGCTCAGATACTTCAGGCGGACGTTCGAGCATAAGCCCGAGAAGAGGCCGCACGTAACGGAGATCAATAAGTATTTAAAGGACTCGTGGTGCGTGAACAAGATAAGTCACAGCGCCAGTTCGACGCTGGTCGACGCTAACGAGAGCATAGCAAGGAGAGGAGACAGTTTGCTCTATCTGGACACGGTTCTCGACGATCAGAGGAACGTGGACGAGAACAAGAACAAGCTGAGGAAGCTGTTGAACAGTTACGGCCTCGAGACGACGATCGATCAGAAAGTCGTCACCAAGAGGATTTGGGAGTGGGTGATGCAATGTGATTCCAACATCGCGGAACCGGCTTTCCCCGGCAGCCTCGGTACGGAAAGCATGTGAGGGATGGTCAGGGCTTCTAGCGAACCTTGCCTGAGAAGCGATCGCCGCGTACGGAAGTACAGTTTCGGTGGTTTTGACGCCACGCGCGAGGAACGCGCTCCGTCGCTGAGATGTGCCAATGTGACGGCGTTCGAGAGGACGGCGTCGGCCCGACACTTCCACTAGGGGACGACGCCCTCGCGTCGAGTCCTCGGACGGTGACCGGACACGAACGTAAAAACGTCTGATAATCCCTCCTATCATCTTCCTCATCCCCTTCTTTTTCAGTCTCAACCACCCACACGCATCTCTTTCTTTTTTCTCTTCAATCTCCTCTACAAGCGGACCAATTATCGAACGCGTATGCGCGTACGTGCATACACGTACTCTCTTTCTCTTATATGTATATACATTATCGCACGAGCATCTTTCGTACATTTCCTTTTACGACACACAGCTTCGTGACGGGAATCGCCTAAAGGGACTGTTAACGAAAATGACAGGCGGTTCCCCACCATTTTCCATGAATACGAAACGAATGTGATAAAAACCAAATAAAGAACTCGTTAAGACTGCAGCGTGCAGGCGGTCGGTGTATTCGTTGTCGACTAATTAGAGACAATAATGACTGCGGATTTCCTAGTAATTTATTACGTTATATGATAATCAGGCTGCGGATTTTTATGCAAACATCAATGCCAGTTAATTAACCGAATACGGATTGAAATTTATTTTATCGTTTAACCATTCGCTTCTGATGTTTTGTATATTTTTATTCACAGCGTACAACGTTTATTATTTTTGTATGAACGCGTAAAATCTGCAGTCTACTGATAATTATATTATAAAATTAACGAACGATAACCGGTAGGAGTCACTGTACGAGGCCTTTCGTAAAAATCGACGGGTCCGTCCCGCTTGTACAAAGGCAGAACGGATCTCTGAGAAAACCTCGAACAGAGGTTCAGGCGGTATAATAGTGTCGTTAAGCGATAGAGCATAAACATAGCGTGCATATATTCTTCTAGCAATTTATCGGTAGAAGATTGGTGGTGCATACACAATAAGGTAGAGCTATCTTACCAGAAAACAGCAGGCTATATACAATACATATACATACGTAACACTGTTCTTCCCCTACGTGAACATTTGTAAATTAGCGAACACGTAGAGAAGTAACGAGTTAAGAATTATTAATAATGGACGTAAACGAAAGGGAAGAATTGTGCGACATCAAATCGCGTTGGGCCTTCGTTAACGCGAAGCAATGTTTTCTATACGTATAAACGATATCGAAATAAATGTATTAAATATGAAATGTTCACAGCATTCTGTCCTTCGACGACGAAGATACGGATCCTACTTAATCCTTTTTTCTTTTTCTTGTCGTCCTTCGATCCCTGCGTCTCAAATGGGAGAGTCGAGAGGACAGAGGACCATCGGGAGCACCTGACCTTCGACCTTTCTCTCTTTACCCTGTTCCACAAGTCTCGGTGGCATCGCGAACGTGCCACTTGTCCGATTTGACACACCCTTGACCCGCGACGCCTATTTTCCTCGAGGGCCGCGCTTATTTACTACGTTGCACAGGCAACTAGTTACACGTAACCGTTCGGTTTTCAAAAGAAACTCGTCCAGCATCGACGTTCCCCGAATCAATTAGAAAGCGTCCGTGAGACGAGGTAAATTTTTAACGAGTAACGGTACGAGGAGCCCGAGTTTAATCGGAAATACGTTTGCGCAACGTGTTTGGATTTCTTTGAACGTGCGAAACCAAATTGGAGCCACAGAATTTATCACGAGATTCGAACGATTCGCGGAATCGTTGGCAAGCCGCGTTTTAGAGTATCGTTCACCGAGCAAGACAGTAAAGGCTCTTTTCAGCGCAGAAACAGTGGATTTTCCCTCGGTGCGATTGACGTTGACGCGATACAGAGAAAACCGAATTAGCAAACGTCATGCGGCGCGCATCCGGCTTTTATCCTATCTGGATGAAACGTGTATTTTGATCTTGCGCGCATCTATTTCCGCGCCTCACGCGGCTATTCTCGACCGCGCACCTTCGTTTTGCTTATGCACTTACCATCGCGCGATCCCAAAACCGTTCAGGGAAATGTTTAATTACAAGCAATTAATTAAATATGTATAAACACATGTTCACGGTGAGACCGTGAATTCTGCGGACAGAAAGTAGGGAAAGAAAGTTGTGGACGGCTCGTCGTCGTCGGGAATCTCGTCATCGATCCACCGGCCCGACGTCTATTTCCATGCAGGCTGGTCTATTTATAATATCCGGACAATGTTCCACTTTTATCGGCTAAGAAAGTAAGCGATCGCGCGCATCGGCAGCATTTCCGAAACACCGATTTCAAATCTCTCGCGTCTCGCTTGTTGATACCGATCCTATTCCCCGCAAGTATTTCTGAACGTGTTATTACGCGCCTGACGCGGCTGCGAGTTTTACGACCTCTCTTTCGGTTTGTTTGACGTCAAAGGAGCTCTCGAGAGACCAGTATAGTATTTCGCATTAGGAGAGAACCCGGCCGACAGAAAATCGAATTGGAAATAACCACTTACCAAAATTATAAGTTGTCATCGATCGAAGACGGTAAATTTGGGGATTTTGGGGACGAAATCCGGAGAATTTGGGGACGAGTGCCACAACCGGTCGAACTCGTCCACGAACGGTTTCACTAACCAATTTTGATTAGAGACTATCAGATTTTCCCAATTCCCAAAAAATGCAGCCATCGTCCAATTCATGCTACCGGTAATTATTATCTCTCTGTCGACGATCAAGAACTTGTGATGCATCATACCGTCGATCCGTTCTAATTTAACGGGGATTCCTGCAATCATCATAGGTTCAATTTTTATTCAAGGTTGAAACGGATCTGTTAGAGCATGTGTCGCATCGCTTGTTACCGTTAGAATGAAATGCCGCAACGTCTGACGAACGATTCTCAGCCGCGTGCGCGTCCAATATTACTCGCACGAGTACACCTCGTTTGTGAGCGTTTACAATTGCCTTTACTAACGACTGGCAAGTTAGCATGTATATACAAACGTCTAAACTGCGGCCTGCTTGATTTATGCAGCTTTCCAACTTTCTATAACGTTGTAGGTTTTCGTTAAATTCATTTAGATTCATTCGGGATGCGGTTAACGATCTTTACCTCATGTAGCGAACGGGGCAAGTGTCCCTGTCGCAGCTCAGGTCTCCGGAAACATGTACGCGGCAACTCTTCGATTCTTTAGAGAAAAACATCACCTCTGCGATGTTTCGTTCTAATTCGCGAACGTCACGGTTACGAATCATACGAGAGTAAAGTTTTTTAGAAAAATACCAAACAATCTCCGAGACCAAAACCATTACTCCTCCCATAAGAATTTTATTGACTCTCATTTTTTTATATGCGATGAATATGTTCCTTCAGTTGTCTTTGCTCGGGATCGATTTGTTGTGTGGGAAACAAAGGCTACGATCTATAGAACAATAACCTTCCTTAGCATTCAGAAACAGTATCCAGCATAGCCAGCTGGGTTTGCTCGCCAGGTATCAGCTGCTACTAAGGAGGGTCTCTCTCTCCATAGTCCGTACTTCTGTATAGTACATGTTCCAATGTCGACAACCGTTCACCATCAAATTCTCTAGCATACAATTTGTAGAAACGTGCGTAATATTGCGTACGTTCTTCATCCCATTTCATTCGTTAATTCGAATCCGAAGGAAAATTGATGGATAAAAATTGAATATTTTTCTTTATTATATCGTGTATAAAAGACATGCATGATAGAAAAGGCTTTCAGCTCTGGCCCATTTGTTTAGATATGAACTCTTTATCCCTGTTCCACAAAATATTGCATATAGCATTCAATTGATAAGAGCAATCGAACACTTCTGACCTCGTAGAGGGCCTATTAATATCTATTCTGATAACTTTCACTTTCCACTTGTCCTCGAATTCTTTTATCCTTGCGTCTTCTATTGTAGAAGTGGACCAAGCTTTGAATCTACAAAATGTCAATGCCAGTTAACTGTTCCTACTATTACAGAAAATAAAGAATCCTGTACGAATGAATTACTTTGTTCCTATCACTATGTTTGCCGGTTTCTCTTTTATAGCTGACATAGTATTCATCAAATATGGTACATCGTTAAACCCTGTTGCATCGTCGAAAGAGAACACAGAGCATATGGCATCTACTTTGTCTTTACAAGCCTAGAAACCCAAATGTTCCTTAAAACCTGCGATAATACAAACCTATCTACATTGATATCTTAATATTCTACATACAGGCAATATGTGATTGTACTTTTTAATGCTCGCTTCCGAGGTATCCCAAAACTGTAACTTGAACAACACGACTTTATCCCATATTTTAACTGGCCAGAATACGTTCGTCTTTTTTATTCCATTGGTCTCAGTATAATTTCCATATTCAAAAGCACCAGCAAGCCGAGCCACGACCGAGGTTTTTCCCACTCCGGATCTACCAACCATGAATATTTTATATGTAACTTCCTCGATTGAAGACGGCAAAGGTGGTCTTTCAAGAATACCTATAAGATTTTATAAGAATAAGTGGTTGACCAACGAAATTCTAATTGTTCTTCCTATTTGTATCCTACCATAAAACCTTCTCTTCTTCGATGTATTTACATAAAAGTGGTGCATCAATGATTCACCCTCCACTGAATGCAACCAATTTGTATTTATAGCGTTCATAATAGATAGAAGAAATTGAAACTCGGTAAATCATCAACAGACAATGAAGGTAACTAACAGAATACCACGTTATTCATAAAACTGAAATCACCACATAATGCATAGAATTTTATAATTTACATATACAATACATCGAGAAAAGATAAAAAGGAATCAACGAATAATCTTCTCTCTTTGAAATAACTAACGACTGCTAATGACACTGAGAAAATGTTATTAACCTGAAGTTGGTTGATCCCTTGAAGACTTCCGAACGGACAGTATGGGGACAAATAATTCCGTTAGCAGAGAAGTTGGCGACAGTTCAAATAAATGCCACATTGACCAATAAAATCCATTTACAACACGTAACGCGTTGTTTGCAGTTGTATCGCCATATTGTATATTTAACGCGGGTCACTGGCGCGTTTATGGGCTTTTCATGAGATTTTCTGCCGAGTAAAAGTGCGCGGACTAAAGAGGTAATCGTGATACATAACGCGAGATGGATCCGGAAAAGTTGAAAGTGACTGAGTTACGGACAGAGCTCGCGAAACGTAAACTCGACACGAAAGGCGTCAAGTCAGTGCTTGTCGCGAGACTTCGTAAGGCGATAGAAGAAGAAAATCCAAGCCGTAAGTCGTCCCCGCTCTATCCTCTGATCTCGGGCCGAACAGAATTCTCGACGGCGCGACGTTCCTCGCGCGACGATCGACGTTATTTGTACACTTCAATGTTGACAAACATTCCATTCAGGCGGCAATAATTCATTCGTCTATCTGTCGCTATTCCTTTCCAGTCAATCATCTTAGGACGGAAGATAATAAGCACCTCTCGTACTATTAATGATCAATCAATAGCTGGGTTTAATTCGTTTCCGATGTTTTCGAAACGTCGCATTACGTAGGCGCGAACTGTGCGCACATTTCATGTGTTTACGTGCCGAACTGTACACGCGCCGCCGCTAAACGTTTCTTCTATCGGCAACTAATTTTTTCTCGCTGTTCGCTACGATTATCTTATCATATGTTTGTTTAAATCCATAATTACAGCGACATGGCATTGAATCTTTTATCTGAATCGACATTACTATAATTATTTCATTTTTTCACTTAAATTCCATGCCCTCGTTTTTATTACATTAACGTAACACACTGCTTTTTCATTTTATAGAACCAAATCAGGAGAAGGCAAATGCCAGTGGGAAAGATTCGCAGGATGATAATGTTCAAGAGGATGAGGAGAAATCGTCGAGGGTACCCCAGACACTGAAAAAGTCTCCTAGATTGTCGAAAAATGTTGCTACTTCGCCACAGAAAACCTCTCCTGCAGTGACGAGACGAAGAACTTCTAGCAGACCTTCTAGTTACCTCGGTAGGAAGATGTCTCTAAAGAAATCAGATCAAAGTGACATCTCTCGTGAAACATCTCCGGAGGTATCAGACTCTGTTTTACAAGATGAGTCTTCTATGCAAGAGGATACTATGCCAGAAGAAACAAGCACACAAGATGAAGAGGCTCCTATGCAAGAAGAAACTCCTGCGCAGAGAGAAAAAACTCCTGTAAGAGAAGAGAAACCTGCATCTGTTGAGAAGGTCGAAGGGAAAGATGCAAAAGATTTGTTACCAAGTGCTGGAAATGAAAATGCTGTTTCTATGGAAGATATAAAAGAGAACAAAGCAAAAGCAACTGACGTTGCAAAAAGTAATGAAAATCAAAATACAAATGTTTTACAGCCATCGCCTGTAAAGTCACCTGTAAAATCGCCTGTAAAGTTGCCTTTAAAATCGCCTGTAAAATGTAGCAATACTGAAGTCCAGATTCCGAAAAAATCAGAGGATGATGACAATAGAATTGATCAAAAACAACCAACCACGGTGATTAAATCACCTCAGAAACCGCAGAACGTAGGTATTGAACAGAATGAAAGCACTGCTTCTGAAACTGATACAGTGCCTGGAATTAATGATACCTGTGATAATAAAGATGATATCGAGAAAGAAGAAGTAGACATGCAAGAAAAGAGCGCAGAATCTGTAGATGATAGTAACATTGTAGAATCAGTTGATGTTAGCAAAATGACTGAGACACCAGATGATGATAATACCGAAAAAGTCGTTGATGCTAATAAAACTGATATACCAGTTTATACAGTCGAAGAAGAAGAAGACGAAAGTATGGACATTAATGAGAACGATAAATTAAAGAACGAAGACCAGTTCGAGGGCACCAAGGAAACTTCACCCGTCAGCAAGAAAGAAATCGACAGTAGCGTCGATGTCAAAGAAGAAGGACAGGTATATTTTATAAATCAATTTTTAATTTTCACGACTGTGCTCACATTACCCTACAATTTAGATTAATCCGCGATCTCAGTAAAATGTAGAGAACCCGATCGTAATTCGTAACTTGATACTTGAATCCTACATTAAATTCAGAACGCAAATATGTCGGCATGCACCATAAGATCGCGGATAGTTTTTGAGGATTCTCATGTCCTCTACATTTCGTAACACGAGCACTATACCTACAGGAAATATTATTTTAATCATTGACATATTTTCATTTACGTGGAAAGGACGTAGAATTGAGCGAACTAAAACACGACGAAGATACAGATGTAGATATGAGAGAAGAAGCCTCGACCGAGGCCGTGAGTGACAAAAAGCGGAAGAGATCGCCTAGTCCTACGGAAGAAGAGCGTCACGATTCACCGCTGCCTATTTTTACCGAAAACGAGCCAGAGATTGACGAGTCTGCTTTGATTCTATCCTGGTGTACGTTGACGATCGAAAAAAATGAGAATTATTAATGAATCAACTCGTTTTTCTAACTTCTACTGTTTGCTCTTTCAGATGATTCAGATTTGAATTTGGTCATCGACAAAAATGGATTCTTTACTGCTACTCCCATGCACAACGACGGATTCTTGAACATGTGGGCCGGAGCGAGAGCTTCCTACGGATTTCTCTGCGGGAAAGTTTACTACGAAGCGAAGATAGTGGAACACTGTACCGCGGAAAACGAGGATCAACCGCATGTACTTAGAGTCGGTTGGTCTATCCCGAACACGTCTATGCAACTCGGCGAAGAGAAATTCAGTTTCGGGTACAACAGCACCGGGAAAAAGTTGACGGACAATCAATACGAAGACTATGGGACTGCATTTGGAAAGGACGATGTCATCGGTTGTTATTTCGACGCAACATCCGAAAATATTGTCCTCTCTTATAGTATTAATGGACAAGATCAGGGCATTGCGTTTAGCATATCTAAAGACGAGCTCGGCGACCAACCACTATTTCCACATGTTCTAAGTAAGAACTGCAGCTTCGCTTGCAACTTCGGTCAGGAGTCACCGTGGGCAGAACGAATTTTGGAAGGCTACGTCTCGATCGGGAACGTTGAGCCTCAGTACAAAATAGCTGGCCCGCGAAGACCGGAGAAGAAGAACGATTGCGAAGTGATAATGATTTGCGGTTTGCCTGCCTGCGGCAAGACTACCTGGGCGACGAAGTACGCGGCTGATCATCCACAGAAGATGTACAATATTTTAGGGATTAGTAGTTTAATCGACAAACTGAAAGATTCTGGATTATCTTACAAGAAGGAGCATGACGACCAATGGAAGACAATTGTCGACAGATGTACCGACGCATTAAATAAACTGATAGAACTGGCTGCAAGTAGAAGACGTAATTACATATTAGATCAGACAAACGTGTACCCTTCCATGCAGAGGCGCAAGATGAAGAACTTTTACGGATACCAGAGGAAAGCGGTCGTTATAGTACCGTCCGATGAGGAATTCAAGTCACGTATTGCGAAACATAAGCCGATCGATGGCACGGAGATCACGGATTCTCTGCTCTTGGAAATGAAATCAAGTTTCAGAGCTCCAGTCGTTGGTGAATCTTTCGACGAAGTTAATTGGATCGAACTGGATCAAGAAGAGGGCGGCAAACTTATGGAAGCGTACAATAAAGAAGGAAAGGACGCTGGTTACGGTGAACAGCAAATTAGTAAACGACCGCGAATCGATTCTAAATCTGACGACAACAATGATAGTCGAAACGACGCACGCAATCGCGATAACAGGGACAATCGAGATTATCGTGACAGACGAAATAATTGTAAGGATGGTACAGCGTATAAAAATCATTATAAATTATGAGACAACACTTTCCTCAACGAAAATAATATTTTCAGATTCAGACAGAAATCGAAATCCGATTTGGCGCGGCGGGGGCGGTGGTAATATGGGATGGAGAGACAGACCGCAAAGAGGAGGTGGACATGTAAGACATGGAACTGGTTATGGCCCTCCGATGCACCCACGGAGAAGAAGAGGCGCACCTATCCCACTGGTACATCGATCGATGAACAGAAGGGGTGGTAATATGGACAGACGAGGAGGAAATGACAGAGGTCGAGCACTGGTTTCTCGTCCAGGAGTGCGGCCAAGAGCTCACGGGTAATTTTGTTTATTTAGTTATTGATTTGCCATTTATTCAAATCGTTAATTATATTTTGTATCATAAGGAATTATCAAGGACAGCAACAGGCAGTATGGGGTGGCAACCAACAGGGCAGTTGGCAGAGCGGTCAATCCCAAGAAGGCTGGGGCCAACAACAAAGTAATTGGGGATCACAACCGTGGAGTAATAATTGGAAGTCGTACGGCCAAAGTTCGTACAATCAGAACAGTTACAATCCACAAGGTTATGGTAACGGGAATTGGAATAGTTGGAATCAGCAGTATTATAATCAGTATTGGGGTCAGCAGCAACAACAACAGAGCGGGCAGACTACGACTAGCGGACAAGCTTCGAACAAACAATAATCCACTAGGAGATATGAGTCAGAATGTGAGATACAAAGAGGTACGCGAGTACATTTGATTTCTTGTCGTAAATAGATGAAGAGAAATTGTAATGAGGTGAAGATAGAAAATGATCAACGTTAATAACATAGATGTATATTCTTCGTGCCGGAGAAATAGTGAATGTGGTTAATACAAGTTTTTGTTCTTTTCGTTAACACTGTTACTGATATAGCGTTTGTTCTAAGCATAAGTGATCTATTTCGTACGAGTATGTGCATTTTTTTTTCAGGCAGACAGAATGAAAAAGCACAACTGCTCTTATCTAACGATTCCAGAGAGATTTAGAGTTACCCGTGTGAATGGCAAAAAGGGTATATGGGCAATCTCTTGGTCACAGTGCAGTCATTACTGGGCATCGGTTCTGATTACACATAAATAGATGGACAAATTTTTTCACGACAATATATTCACAATCTTTTTTTCGTTCGTGTACTTTGCGATCTACGTATTTTAAAGTTATCCCGATTATGTAACTCGAGCAACAATTTAGATTTTTATCGAGTGAAGGCACCGTTATACATGCACCACATAAAGTTGATCCTTTTTTTGTCGTTTTTGAGGAACGTAATACATACTATATATTACAGGGTGTTCGACTACTGGTGGGAAAAATTTCAAGGGGTAATTCTACACACCAAGATAAATCAACAGTCAAGATTGCTTCCAAAGCGATTAGGGATTGCACCTGATGGTAGGCAAATTTGGCTACCGCCTGATGTCTGTTCTCAAAGACGACGTGTGCCTAAAATTCTGAATATTAAGATACTACTTGTATTTTAGGATCTCGGAAACAATTTTCGTACTCTTGACTTTTGCCTTATTTTGACTTCTAGAATCCCTTACAATTTTTCCCACCAGTAGCCGAACATCCCGTACGTGTAACGTGCGATATGAATTTATCGCAATAAATTATGTAACGACGAGATCGTATTCGTATTACATGCGTAGTTTTAAAATAAAAAAATAAGTAAAAGGGGGTAACGTACAAATGTCTTGTAACGTCTTTCAATTGAAAAATCGGTCAAGAGGAAGGACATCACGTATGGGTACACTATGCAATTAGAATTAAGAATAAAAATGTTTGCAATGAATAGTGGCTCGCGGAATAGGCTCGTGTAAATATGTACAGATTTTCAAACGTTCACTGGAAGTCTGTTTATATATTGATAATAAAATTGTATCATGTAATTCTAAAAAAAGATGTATTACACGAGAGTGATGATGTATATGATTTTTGTCTTATCTTTCTATACTAACTACGATGTACAAAAAGAAGAAAATATCGTCACGAATAAATTATTATTGGATTTTATTTATATGTACGCGCATTTTATTAAACTTCGTGAGATAACTAGATCATGCTTGCGAATCTGATGTTATATTTCGCCAGCTTGCTGTATGATCAACGATATGCTACTGTTACCCAACGTACTTCCTCCTGTTCCCTTTCTCACTTTTCGTTCGCTGTCGATCCCTTTCCTTTTTCGTACCTCTAATACTTTTATCACATAATACCCATTCCCTGCCCCCCGTTCTTTCTTTTACAACGATTTGCTACGTATTGTTTTTTCTCGTTACGCGACAAGCTTAAGAACGAAGCATAGTACCCGTTTTATTTTATGCTTAGCGATGTAAAAATTGTTTCTTCTCGTAGTTACAGGATGATTGTCTTCGTGCCTCCTTTTTCTAAAATACTTTGTACAGTTTTTGCGAGACTTCGAATTAAAGAGCTCCTCGAACATATTCAAACATGGTACAAAATGCAAAGTTTGGACAATGATTTTAAAAACGGAGACGCAGAAATATATTTAAATTTTAACCGCGATTCGAAGTCGACCAAGAAAGAACAAATGATAAAAATATTGTTTCAACAATCTTAAGTCAGGTCGAACCATTGAGCTATATAAAACATCTGGAGTGTGAACGAATGGGGGGGTACGTTCGTCGACGAAGAGGAACCGTGAAGGAATCTCTTTCTCTTTCTCTTTTTAGGTGTATAATGCAGGTTTTCTGAACCTGAACTCGGACGCGTATATGTCGAGTGATTGACAATGTTATAAATTCAAGTGATTCGATAGAATACTGAACTTCTATCCCCACGATAGTTAAAGTTACTACAAGATAATAGAAACAGAGAGAGAGAATATAAAAAGAAGGATAGAGATCCCCCATAGCTTCTCGCTTCTTGGAGCATCGTCGCTACTCTTCTATCTTATGACTTTTGACAGACGCGCACATTCCAGATATTTTATAACTCAATGGGTCGAACAATTGTTTTACTTTTCATGTACCATCGATTAAGAATAATTTCGCAGAATTCTTAGTACGTAATCGGAGAATTTACTTGACAAAAGTGTACAAACTTATTCGTAAAAATAAAAAATATCTTCTATTTATTTGAAGTTTTAAATTATTTACAACCCAGATTTGATCAGCGCAATTACCTGCTAGAAATATCCTGTAACAGTAATTCAGTCTTCACGCACGCTTAATGTAAATTCGTCAATATATGTTATCGATCGTAATCGTTGACCATCGTTAATCTACGAATACCAATTTAAATTAAAAAATGATTCGTGTACATATACGCGATACAGTTTCGTCTATAATGCATTCCGTGTAATTGCGCGGATATTTTATCGTGCATGATTACCGGTAAACCATAATATATATTTATATATATATGTGTGTGTGTGTGTGTGTGTGTATAAGCTCCTTATAATTTTCTGCTACCTCATACAGATTAAAATTTCATGATCCGCTAAAATAATATCAAGTTTTTGCGATTTATTTCCCCCAAATATATATGTAAGATAATTAATGGAAAAAGATGTTATTCTACAGACCTTTGAAATGTCGAGAAAACTTTCGAGACGATTTTATAATCTCATGTTCATCGCGCCCGGGGGAAAAATTTATAACAATAATTGTACGGAAAAAATTGCATTACAAAATTCAATGATCACTCATAAAAATCATTCACACGTTCCGTTTAACAACACCAAATTAGAATTTCAAATTCTACGTTTAGCTTCATAGATTTCTACTTAATTATACGCAAAGGTACCCTCGTTTTGTCATGCTATAATAAAAGATCGATTGCTCGCATTGATCGTACGGTGTGACTACGCTACACATCGGTATGGTTCCTATTTAAAACAAAATTGGATGATGATCGTCGTACCATCTTCATTTGATTAAAATATGATTCGGACAATGTGCAAATTAAAACCGTGTTAACGTATATAATGCAAATAAGACTTATGCATATTAAATACCTTTCAATATTATGTATTCGCTAACTGCGTGATATAATAATAAATACGAAATCCTGCGTATATTCGTCGTCATAGCGGTAGTTAGCCATATTCAATCGCGACAGTTAATAAATTAAATATGTTAGTAAAATTTTATCTATTAATTTAAAGACTTATATATATATTACAATTAATTCAAATAACACTGGGATTATGAAAAATATAATAGTACTTTTGT
>NW_017172225.1:1228305-1260222 GCF_001652005.2 Ceratina calcarata | reverse complement strand
ATTCTAATTATATTAGAATTAATATAGATCTCGTTAGATTTAATTTAACAGATACATTGTCCACCGTGCGGGACCTGATTTCCTCCGTTTCACAAAAACGAATTATATCTCCACGCGATCGAAATACTTACAAATTTTTCGAGATAAAACTCACTGGAATATCCTAAATAAAAGATAATCGAAGATTACCATTCGTTTCAATTAATGCGTCTACCATTTATCTCTCGAACTTCTACCTTAAAAAGATGCCAAAAGGACAATAGAAAATTTCACTCGGTACCTGAGCCCATGGTTCCCTATCGAGTTTCATACACGTTAAAACAACATATAAAATGGTTCTCGATTGATACGACGTTCCTCGCGGAGGATAGCCTTCGCATTTAAGATTAAAATTATACGAATGGACGGGTCATGGTGTAACAAGGAGAAGGAAACGAGCTGTCTCTAATTTCCCTTGTAAAACAGATTGAATGACATCGATTACGTATAACGAAACGAAATAATCGATCGGTCTGATCGGTTTGATTACAGATTCGACTGTGAGAGAAATTAGCAGTGGCACATATTATTAACTGTGTTAGCTATCGTACGTATGTGCGCGCGCGAGTCTGTCTACGTGTGGAGTGTCGTACACGCACATCGCATGTACCTAATATTATAAAGCCTTATTATCGTTCATGTACAATCCAGTGTCACGGATTTAATCCACCTGGCCTCTTACGATTTCGCCTGTTTCTCTCTAGTAAAAACGACAGATCCAGAGGGTCTTTTTTATTCGGCATCTTTTGTAATAGATTGGTTAAAATGCTGTTTAGTCGTCTCCTCTGTTCTTCTCTCTATAACATCGATGTAATTATTAAAACATCAAGAGGTGATGATACGATATTGATCGACCGTAGTTCAATTATTACCTGAGCGAACGACGTCGCGGGTGTAGCGATAGTTAAAATTTCGTTCGACCGTCGTCTCCCCTTACTGGTAGATTTTTGCTGGTCCTTGGTGTGCGTTTTTGCATTGTCGCCCGCTTCCAACTTCTGATTAGAATCGACTTCCTGGGTGCTCGTCTTCTTTTTATCTTTATTCATCTTCCCTCCGACTTGAATCCCTTCCAGACTGTGGGGCTGTATACCAAATAAATTTTACCTCCATTTCTTCAATGGACAATATCAACTTGATACTTACCAAATATGTCCGATAATGCTTGATTCGTTGTGGAAACATTTCAAACGCGTAAGGTTTCGTGCAAACTTGATGCCTGGCTCTGGCAACTCTTGTGAACAATCGAGCAGCGCGATCAACGCGATACTCGCAGACATAAGTATGCTCTGGCGTAGAACCCACCGGTCGACCTTCGTGGAAGCATAACTTACATTTTAAACTACTGTACCTAATAATAAGAAAGCGCAGTGCTGGGGATACATGACTACCTTTACAATACGTGTGAGGATCGAGAACCCAACATCGTTCAGCAACCAAGTCGCACGGAACTGCTTCGTAAAGTGGTGCACACACAACTTCGTTCTCATAAAACTTTCTGGTCGGTTCGTGATACGTTTCGTGCGGTCTTAAATAATGGTGACCAAACACGAACCGCTCGCCTCTGTCGAAGTAAAAATTGTCGAACATCAGCATGGAACTTCGACAAGAATTAAGAGCTAATTGCACGGGAAATTGCACTCACTCGGTATTTTTCCAGAGTCTCTCGATTCTAAAGATATCCATCTGTTCATAGTCGGGTTTTTGTATGGTTTTGTATGTATGTTTCTCGGGTGTGTCTCTCAACACGTACACTGTGTCGCCCTGCCTGAGCTGCAAATCGCCGCGCATCAGAGTGACGTAATGCTTTTTGCCTTCCTCTTCCTCATCGCCTTCCAAAGGAATCTCGAGATCCACTGGGCGCGGATGACACCTTTCGCATAAGTAAGATTCTACGCTCGTATCGGCTTTAACGCAATCGCAATGTTGCCAAACAAGACAGCGTTCGCATTGAATCATCAAGCCTTCGTCTCTGTGCAAGCCACAAATGCATCTGATGACATCTTCCTCGCCCGCCGTAGAACCACGAGGAGGCAAAAATCCTTGAGACGGAGGAGAGCCCATCGCTTCTGTGATGGCATCCACGAAATCGGGTTTGCTTCCTAGATATAGTTTTCTCAACCTTGCCGCGGCTATACCGATTTCCGAGGTTCTCCCGAAGAATCGGACATTGTTATCGAACAGCTTGATCATATCCTGGTCGAAATGCTCAGCAGTTTTGTAATGACCTGTACCGATACACTGATCGATCGTAGTCAGATCTATAGGATCAGATATTTTCTCGTAATAGTCTGGCAATTTTCTCTTCGATGGTAGCGTTATAAACGGTGTGCACAGTGGTTGTCCATTCTCATCGTTCGCGTTTGTTACGATACTATACAAATCTTTCAAAACCTGGAAATTAATAAATTATCGTAGTACCAATGATTAATTGAATTACAAATGAAAAAAGTAAAAAGCGATTTTTCTACCTTGGCCAATTTCGCAGTTTTGTGCATTTCTGGATCGTCCTGCGCTTGAGCCAGTCTTCGGGTTCGTACGGTACGCGTATTTGTATTAGTAAGTGCCGTTAATTGCGAGAAGAATGCGTCAGATTGAATCTTCGCGTCCGCTGGACCTTTTTCTTTCACGGCGTTCGCATTGCCAAACTTGGTTTTACCATTTTGCACTTGGACTTGATTCACTAACGATTTGACGCGTCTAACCTTCTCCAAATTCCTTAACAGGAAACAATGATGTTGTTGAGCGAAGCACCGTTGCTGATGCGACATAGGTTTCAATACGGGTGCGTGGATCAAACTAGAATCGCCCATTTTTCGAGATTTGCAAATGCCTTTCGAATTTGAAGATTGGACCGCGTTAGACTTTCGCATGTTCTTTCTTGGTCGTCCGACCGATCGCCTTTCCGGCGGTTCCAACTGCGGCGGAATAGCAGTTACACTCTTCGAAACCCGCTGACTCTTCCCACCTACGAAGATAACGTTCGAAATGCAACGAGAAAATTTGTTGAGAGAAACATGAGACACTGTACTATTACCAATCACGCCTCTGCAAGCGCTGCTACCGCATCTACACTCCTGTCCTTCGGATGGATTGAAGAGCGCGAAATTATAATCGTATGTCAATTCTTCACCCGGCTTGATATCTCTAGAAGCGAACAACGCCATACGCGGAAGGCCGTGAACGCTCCACTTTTGCATCTCGCAATTGGGTTCGCAAGAGTGGTTCACGAATCTTCCGTCGCCGCCCATACGATGCCCATCGATTACCAAACCACCATCGAGATGCAGGCAATAGTGATGCGTATCATTCGCATACCTATCACATAACGAATCGAAATGAAATGAAATTTCAACACGTTCGCTTGCACGAACTCAACGAAAAATATAATTGACATACCTGGTAGCCATTCTCGATTTAAACTCTCTTTCGGATACTACTTCCCCGACGTACTCAAGAATAAAGACCCCAGATTTTATGGCTTGTTGAGTTCTCACGCCCCAACCCTTGTCTTCGGTCATGAATTTCTGCAAACCCGGTGCCCACTCGTGTTTCTGAATTTTCTGATTCTCACACTTCTCGCCGCAAGGACAAAGCTGCGGGGAACACTCGCTGAAAACCATACGATTGATGCAATCGTCCCCGCAGCCGCTTTCAGGCTTGCACTCGCAAGCTTGAGCTTCGTACAGAGTAGTAGGCTTTACATCGTAATATACATTAGTACGAATTTTCCTACAAAGTATAAGAATGCAAGTTACGAAACGATGAACATTGTAGAGCTGTGAAAATTTGATTCTTACTTATAATTCCACGATGGAACTGCGGATTCTCTGCCAGGCAATCTAGACTGCGTATGCAACCACCACAAATCGTAGGGGAGCTGAAATGGCATTTTCCTCTGTCGCAGCAATTTCCCGCATTGATACGTAGACAACAAAGCCGCGGACTCACTGGCTTCGGACGCGATTTTTTTTCCAGAGGCGCCGCTGTTCTCGATGTTGCCACGCGATTTCCCGTCGAAATCTTTCCCGTACTCCTGCAGAATATCTCCCTGTAAGTAACGTTTCTTCCACCTGGATTGTTTCTTCCTCGTGTGCGTCGAGTTCGAATGCTTGCCTACCTCGTGATCGTCACTAAGGACGTCGTTATTGGGCATGATGTCGTTCTCCGTGTCGTAGCCGGAGCTACGCAACCGCTTCAGGTTTCTAGCCGTCAAATTGCAAGGACTCGAGGAACCCCTGCGCTTTCTTTGATTCCCGTTAAACGAACCCGCGTGCTCCGTTTTTATGTTCGTCTGAGACGTCGCGCGTTCCAGTTTTTTCACGTTTTCTTCGCTCAACTCTGCGATGCGTTGATTCGAATTGAATCTCTCTACGACTTCGTCCAGAGGCGCGTTCTCGTCATAAGGCTTTGCGTCCTGAATCTTTTCAAACTTAACCGGGCACAATTTGTTTGACGCGTTATCGCTGTCCGTTTCTACGAGATCCTTGCGAACCCTCAATTGACCGGAACGAGGTTCAGACGTCTCCTCGGAACGAGCACGGCTATTAGTTTCCGATTTCGGTGAATTTGTGTCACTCGAGCACGGATCAGCTTTTGACTGAACTCGACTCTGAGTAACGTTGTTAACAGGTTTATGAGATACGTCCTCAGCAAACGCTTCTTGAATCTCAGTATTTAGCAAAGTCGTTTTGCTATCGACTATCGAGTCTTCAGCTCCTTCCTTCGTTGAGGTTTCAGCATCAGCTGGAACGTCCGTACTATTCTCACCAGCCACAGCACTCGATGCGTCTGTTGTCTCCCTCATCTTCACGGATTTCTTCTTCTTTTTCTTCAACGTAGGAAAACCTGTACGGTTGATGGTTTTCCTTCTTCTAATTTTCTTCTTAGCTAATACCAGTACTGCGGAGGAGTTCAAAGGATTCGGGACATTAGGACTGAGACTGCTTTGAGCTGGTTTCGTTTCGTTCTCATCGAAACTTTCCGCTGCATTAAATTCTGCGGCATCCACTTTTATATTCTTCTCCAAATGAACATCCGGCGAGATATCTCTTTTCTCGACTTTATCGTTTTGACTTTTGTCGTTTTTCACCAACTTCTCCGTCGCCTTCTCGCTTCTACCGCCCTTTTCCCCGCGACTCTTCGCGCTTCTAGAATCGTTAGAACTTTTCTCAGACTTCTCGGCCTTGCTATCAGCTTTCTCAGCTTTGTCCGTCTTTTCACCCTTCTCCGAAGCTCCGTGACCCTCGACAGGTAATTTCGTAACCGTTACACGTAGATCTTTGACGATCTTCTTCTTACGACGTGGCTGTATTTCTATTTGACTCAATGATTTCTCGTCCAAAAGATCGGAACACGACGCACTCGACTTGTCGGGGTTTCTGCTCTCAGTGTCCCTAAGCCTTTTCTTAGGAGTAACAGGTACAGAATCTTCTTGGAAAGAGGATGCGGAACTGCCTCCATACCTCGTTATGGTCGCTTCGATTGCTTCTTCAATGTGACTCTCGGTGGAGTTCGCTTCGTTCGCTGCTCCATCCGTGCCACTTGCGTTCGAGCTTTGCGAACTGTGAGGACTGGACACGTGATAATGCCTCTTCTTCAATGGTAATCGCTGTTCATTGGGATTCGAATTCGCGTTCGCATTCGTACTGTTTTTCGAATCTGTCCCTGACAGAGTCTTCTCTTTCTTCAAACGTCTTTTTTGCTTCTGGTCTTCATTCGCCGAAACGTCGCCTTTCCTCTTCTTCGTCACTTTCCTTATGCGGAATATCTGAGGTAACTCGGAATAACCAGAGTTCGAATTGTTCCTACCTAAAGTGCACAATCTCGAAAACTCTTCGATCAGCTTCTCTAACTCTTGGATAAGACACGGATGGATCCGTATGGGATTTTTTGGCGGCAAAAGCATCCGTCTTCGATGCTTGTGATGATGGTTTTTGTGACAATGATTGTGTATAGGCTGCGTCGCCTTGTCGCACTTGTTGCTGACATTTCCAACTTTCTCGGCCTTTAATACCTCGCCAACAGGTAAAGATATCAACGTCTGCACGCCAACTCCGTTCGTTGCGAACGCCGTCCCGGCCTTCTTCGTATTTTTATTTTCTTTCAAGACGCGTCGCGTGACCGGCGCGGCATTCTTCTTCACCAATACCTGTCTTTTAGCCAAAGTTCCTGTAGACGAGCTTCTGTTCTCCTTCAGACTTCTCTTACTCGAACTGACCAGTTTCTTGTCATTGGACGATCGTTCGCAAATCGATTGCTTCTGTCGCCGTAACAGAGTCGTAGTTTTGTTTCCCGTTCCAGCGGGCTTCTCTTTCCCGACTTTCTTACACGACCCACCGTTGCATTGAACTCCCTCTTTTCCATATTTGCTCGTAACAGTTCTACTTAGGCACTTGACACGCGCTGGAGAATTTACGCTGTTCCGCTTCCCGGTTACCTTACCCTGCGTGCATTGCTTGGAAATGTTGCAGCTCCGTTTCTTCTGACAAACGACCGGCGTCTTCTCCTTCGACTTCTTTGCCGATTCATTTTCCTCTTGTTTATCTGTCCGGGATGATGAAGCGGTTTTCTGTGGCGGCACCTTCGCTTTTCCCCTTTTGTTCGATTCTTCTTTCGCTACTTTTACTGATTGATTCTCCTTCTTTTCGGTCTTCTCGTTCTTGCCGGTCTTCTCCGTCTTCTCAATTTTCTCAATCTTCTCTACGATCTCTGGCTTCAGCCTCGGCCTTCCCGGGCCACGAGGTTGCGTAGAAACCGTTTTCGCCGGTCTACCAGGTTTTCGTTTAGGTGGATAGAGAACACGATCAACGTTCACCGCTGGCTTCGTGACAACTGGTTGTACCGGGGATTGCGCCGGTGCCGGAGGACTCACGGGACTAATAGCCGAATGCAACGGACTATTGTCTACCGACTGTATCCCTGAGTCTGGAGACACATTCGAAACGCAGGGATATTCGGAATCGTTCACTTTCTTTCCTAATTTACTCCGTCTTTTTCTTGGTTCGGACAGCAGAGCCGTTTTCTCAACGAATTGTTGCAGCAAAGTGGAACTATACACAGGTACAGGATTCTGATCACCGGTTTCACTCGTATCGGAATCGGCACCGAGCGACATACGCTCGATCGCTTTCGATACTAACCGACCGCTCTCCGAATCTTCAAAACCGTCGAACGGAGCGTCTTCGTGCTCCTGGTCCGGCAAGATAGCCGCCAAATCTTCCTGATTGATCTCCTGAAGCGGCTGATGCTGCTGGGGTTGTTGCTGCTGCTGCGACTGCTGCGACGTCGCTTGCTGTTGCTGCGAAGGTGGACGGCTCTGCGACGAGTCAGAATCGTCGCTGCTGCATTCGGATGACTAAACAAAACCAATAGTAAAAGAGATCTACCAACGGAGTTTGATAATTTATCCTTAGTGTAAGTTCGTAAAGTTACCTTCCCTCCGCGGCTCGTTTTAACTTTTTTCGATGCGCCTCTTCGACTTTTCTCGCATTTCACTTTCTCTGATTCCTCCTTTTTTGGACCTTTCTTGCTCAGCTTCAATTTAAGTGCTCCCTACAACATAATTAGAGATTCTATCGATCCATGGCCAAAGTTTTGAAGCCCTAGCTATAATGATTTAATTATGGCACTCGTACCGGTTCAAAATTCGCGTTCTGAATGGAAAACGCAGGCTCGCTGTGGTCTGAGGTGCAATCCGTGTTGGATCCCGTATCTTCCTCGTCGCCGCTACTTTCGTCGTCCGAATCTGAATTCGAATCCGAATAAGAGCAGCTACCCTCGGTACCTCCAGAACTTTCGTCCTCGGAATCAGAGTCTTCTTCAGAATCGACAGAATCTGTACCTGATAAGAGTTCTATATGAAGAGCTGCTTGTTAGAATACGATTACATAATCGAGCAAAGGAGTATCTTATTACCATTAGGTTCAGTGGTTGGCCAACTACCGCCACCCTTTATGGCATCCATGTCGACGGTCGAAGGGAGCTCTCTTTCTTGCTCCCCATCATTCTCTTCCCAATTCCAATTCTGCAACTCTAATTCTGAAGGATGGTGAATAACAGCACTCCATCCTGAATCACCAGACATTTTTCAGCTTATCTAACATCCAATAGGCTCGAGTAGAATATCATTCCTTATAATTTTGTTCAGTCATTCAGTCTCTTCCTAATCGTACGAAGCATATCTAATATGCTCGATGCTCGATCACTGAATCTCTCGATAGAACCTCCATGTTCAGTTGGTAATTTCAAACGATAACTTCTTCATTGTTCCACTATTGCATATGGTTATGCACGTAACCAGTGTCTCTGTAAAAATTAATACAACAGATCTTATTGTTTTGAAAAGCACCGCTCACTGAAAGATCAACACGGTGAGAAGGATGTGCAAGAAATTGATAGAAACTAGGATCAAAATGGAGTTGGGTGTAATAAAACGTTAACAATTAGATCACAGTACAGCGGAAGCGACTCCTCTGAGATCGTTTTTCAATTCCTTATCACACGTATTTAGGGCATAATTCAATGGAGACGAACCGTTTATTTCCGCACTTTAGGGTCACTTAACTTCGGTCCTGCTTGGACCTGTTTCACGCCCGTGTCCGTAGCGCGGGAGAATGCTTATCTACAACCTCGTGGAGAGATCGAGCATCGCGATCGAAAAAATGTTACGCATATCTTTCTCCCGATCTACGCGAATGTTGTCCCACGAATCGTCACCAATCAAAGGCAATGTCATCGAAGAAATGCTGGTTGTTGATGCGCGCCTATTTCAGCTATAGGTGCGTCACTCCGGTGCACGCACAACACTTGTCGAAGTGATAACAGCAGCGTACGGTTGTACGGGATGGTGAAATTGGTGCAGGAACGTTAATAATTCCTTCGTAAAATATCAGTCTGTTTACATCGTCGAACGAAGCACAGAGAAACCTCGAGAGGAATACGGAGTCAGGAAGAGAGGGAGAAACGGGAGACAGAGAGACGGAGAAGTTTGTAACGAGAAAGAGCGAGGGAGATAGAGAGAAGCGGTAGAACCAGCAAGTGGGGACACACACGGAAAAAGCGAGAAGAGCAAGTCCGAGAGAGAGAGGCAGAGTGAGAGGCAAAGAGGGGAGAAAGAAACGTTCCGGATTGTAGAAATCGAAAAAATAAAAGACAAGCACACGTTATCGTCGAAGCGACCGCCTAAAGCGGTAAAAGAGTGGTGATGCGAGGGGGCAGGCCTAGTGCGCCTTCGATGACAGTCACGATATCCTGAAGTCCTCGTTACTTGGCATCCCACGGGTAACGCGAACAGCAGGATCCGTACGGTTCTGGATCGACGATTAACCGACGATATTCCCTCGTTGCGTCGAACAGACAGCTGTTTCTGTTTCTCGGTCGATGCGCCAGGTGCGTCGCCGATAGGGTTCGTGGAAACTCCCGTGTATTCAAGTAGAACAGAACTAAAATTGCCGCGCCATCTGATGCTGAACAGGACCAGCGGATCGACCAAGCAGCGGTTCATACGAAATTTTCGAAAGTATACAGCGCGTACACTCGGCCTCATACGCTTTGCAGGGACCGCAGCTGCGCGTCCGATTATACCTCGTTGTAGGTGGAGCGGTAAAAATGGCAGAGCGTGCAGACGCTCGCAATTCGAGTACACCCTCTAGATAAAACGCGTGCACCGAGACGACGAAGGTGGTAGGAGTACGAGCCTGGAGTCGGGCAATATGGCCGGACAGATGTGCATAGGTAGGGTGTCGGGGTGGTGTTAGTGCCGTACGTTATTTATGTCGAACTACCGCAAATCCTGCCCGAATCTCGCGTGTTTTCATGGGATCGGTGATATACTGTGCAGAAGCAGGAATACGGCTTGCATGAAGGCATAGCATACGCTTCCGAGTCAAACAAACATGAAGTAAGTTCCACGTATACGATATAGCATCGAACGAAAGAGAGGGTCCGTCTCGAGTTCAGTGATACACAGGCACGAGAGCACGATTACTTTTTATTCTGACGACCATTGTTTACGGTTCTAGCTACGTTCGACGACTCAGCATTTCTCGTTACTCTACTTTTCGACGTAAATCGTTGTCCGTCCAGCATCGTTTCGTCGGCGTTTCGAACATCTCGAGAGGATCCCGACCCTTAAGTCCGGGGTAGGGCCTCGCGATGGTTTTTACCGAATATTTCCGAAACTGTCATTGCTTCCACCCTTCCCGGTCGCGTATCCGGTGTTCGCATATTCTTTTCACGCGACCGTCGCAACTTTTTCGGTGTCATTCACCGGAAGGCATCTCCGAATGCACTTCCAAATCTTGCTTCTCGACGCCTTTGTGTACCGTGAACGCGAACGGAACTTCATCCTATACCTTCGCTCGTCCCTTTTACGTCGGGGCAACGCTCCTTGCACACATTCTTTAGGATTATCCTTATCTAAAACCGGACCCGGGCACGCGTGTACACGCACACGGCCGGGAACGACGTTGCACGAAAATTTCGCTGAACGCATTTGTTTATGTTAGACGAGAGATCGACGACACGCACGCGCGTATTTTATAGTTTCTCCCGCGAATAAAAATCTTTGACGGGTCGTGTTGCCTTTATACGATAACCCTTTCTGTCAAAACTAGTATCAATAATAGATATCGCAAGTCTATGAACTGATTCATTCAAAACTTACTACGTATATAACTTCGTAGAAAACAGTTATCAATGAATTCCGTTCGATAACATTTTCATTGCCGTGAGTCACATTGTGATTCATATCGCGTGTTCAGGTAACCGGAACTTAAATTTTATCTAACACTATGACGGACGATCGCGCGAAATGAAATTTCGATCCCCGACTCGATCGAACTCGAATAGCGTCTGTTGTTTTAAAGAGCAGCGAGAGAGCGAGAGAGGAAGTGTTAAGGGCAAGAAGAAAGGGAGTCTCGTTTTAAAAGGGTTACACCGTAACATGATCGTGACGCCGAACCTCTGTTCTACCTCTTACACAAAAACAACGCGAAAGAATAGCATCGTCTCCGGTGTTACGAGAGATTTCGAGAGGCGACTCCACGCATAGTAGATTCTTCCTTCCCTTAAAAAATAACGCTCCTCGAATCGATGGTGTAACGCGCCACGGTCAGATTCGAAAGGAACACGTGTCGCGGATACCCGGCTGTTATCTCTTGCAACTCCGGTTTGTGTGATGGTACGCCGACCGAAGGAGGAAGTGGCAGTATCTTTTCATATTCCGTTTCGTTCTGTTCTCGTTCTGCGAGCGCTGTTTTAAAGCGGTGAAAGTGACACCGAGCGTAACGTTTTGTACAGAACCCGAGTCTTCGGTTTGAAGAGCTCGTATGCGTGAGAAGCCTCGAAGATGATGCGATACTCGCACTCGCGTCGATCGCAGCAGGTCCTTCCGGAAACGTATCGATCGTGGTAGCATTTCTTTGGCTCGTTTTCTTTCAGTGCGAATACGTCTTGCACGGGAGTATACAGAGCGGACGTTAGCGTGGCCTTCTTTGTGTTTCAGCGAAGTGAGCATATCGTCCGCTCGCGCGTCGGTAATGGTGTACGATGATGTTAATAAAAAGTGGGTACCGAGCGGCAGCTCTTCGGGACTATCCAAGGTCCAGTTGTATCACCATCAGGTGAACAATACGTTTCGTGTGGTCGGAAGAAAGCTGCAGGATCACGAGATCGTCATTAATTGCGCGATTCTCAAGGGACTGAAATACAATCAGGCTACTGCCACGTTTCATCAGTGGCGAGATAACAAGCAAGTATACGGTCTGAACTTCTCCAGTAAGGATGACGCGGACGCATTTGCCAAAGCGATGCTGCAAGCGCTCGATGTGAGTCAGAGTCGAAAGGAACATCGGCTGAACGCTAAATTATAAGCCGCATCCCTGATGCGTTCAACTATAATAAATCTTGATGCCCGTTCGGTAAATATCCGATATTTAACGTAGGTGTTGAGCAATGGAAGCAACATATCGAGAAGTCTTGCGCCCGCCTCTGCCACGCAGCAGCAACCCGTTTTTCAACAACAGCAACCGACCAATGCTCAATACGACGAAGACATGGGATACAGGTTCGCCTTCTTTTTACTTTCCCAATCGTGTTTACGTTATAAAACGATACTGAACGATATTTTCTATCTAGAACGATGACCAGGGAGGATGTAGCAATAATTCAAGAGCGCAGAATGTCTCAACAGAGTCAAGGTACAATCTAGTTTAATCTACTTATTTAATCTGAGCGTGTAAAGCCAGAGGAAGATGTAGAAACGACTTTCTCCTTGCAGCAACAAATAGTCCGAATGCAATTTCGCCGAGTTGTCCCGTCGCCTCGCAGCAGCAGCAGCAGCAGCCTCCTTCACAACAGCAACAGCAACCTACTCAACAGTCCGTGCAGCAGCAGCAGCCACAGCCTCCAGCGCCACCACCGCAACCACAACAGCAACCACAACAACCGCTTCAACAGCAGCCGCAATCCGGTCACCATAGAACTTCTTCGGCGCCACCCGCTCCACAGCCTCAGCAATCCGTGATGCAGTCGATGCAGCAGCAGGTAACTGGAAGCATGGGGTCCGGTGTGGGACAAATGTCGAACGTACCTCCGGTGCCGCCTCCTCAACCTCCCATGGCCCCCCCGTGTCCACCGGCGATGATGAACTTTAACGCACCGGTGCCGCCGCCGATGATGATGAATCAGTACGCGCAGTCCCCATCGTCCCAGTCGAATCTACCCGGTCAGTCTCAAGCGCAATCGATCTACGCCAGCAATCAGGGGAACCAGTACGGAGGAGCACCGACCAACGGTCAGTACGCGAGCACCGGCGTGGTCGGTCAGAGTCCGTGTCAGTATGCTTCCGGGAATCAGAACAACTTCTACGGCAACAACGGGCAAGTTAGCAGCGCGTATCCCGGCGGGCAACCGGGCGCTAATGCTGGCGGTAGTCAGTACGGAAGTAGCAATTCCATCGGGCAGTACGCCAGCAGCGGGGCAGCGACGACGAGCCAATACGGGGTAGGTGTCGGTATAAACGTCGGTATCGGCCAACCGAATCAGTCTCAGTACGGCGTTGTGTCTCAGGCACAGGCACAGTACGGGCCCGGTCAGATGCAAGCGGTATCAAGCGCCACGAATCCGTACGGAACGCCGTCGAACGCGGTGAATCAATATAGCAGCGCCGCCGGCGGTGCCAGCGGGGGTGGTGCTGGCAGCGGTCCCGTACCCCCGGTTAATCCTAATATCTATGCTCCTGTCGGCAGTGCCGGTCCTCAACCACCACCCATGGGGCCGTTGACCGGTCCCGCGCCACCTCCGCCTCCGCCTCCACCTGCTCCTAAGGTTAACGCTACCGGCTTGAATCCTCTTTCCGGCTCCGGTTCCACTGGGTCGGTCAGTTCCGTAGCCAACAACGAACCGGCACCAGATTCCAATTCCTTGGCTGCTGCGATTCAAGCGACTCGTCTTAAAAAGAAGCAACAGGTTCGTCTCGATAATTTTCGATCTTTCGCTTCTACTTATATTCGCTTTGTTTAATTCGCGATGTCCTTTTTAGGCGGCACAACAACAAGTGGAAAACAGTGGTTCCAGCACCAGTAGCAGTGGAAGCGCTGGGAACAGCGGAAATTACGGTACGCTGGGCAGGGGCGGGGGCGGCGGTATTGCTTCCATGATGGACGAGATGGCTAAAACTTTGGCTCGTAGACGAGCGGCTGTCGAGAAGAAACAACCCGAGCAACCACAGGTGCGTCCTCCTTGATCCTTGTTTCGTGCCCACAAGTCTTTAAAATATCAATTTTGTAATTGCCATTTACTATTTTTTTAACAGGAGCCTGACAGTTCACCCGATAAGAAATCATGGGACAAGAACAACTCGAACAATAAATTTTCGAACGGTGCCGAGTCGCCCAAATCGGTTCGCAAGAGGTTTGGTTCTGCTTCCGAGGATACTCTGCTCAAAGTGAATGGAGTCAACGACGGGGCTATCCTCACTGCTCAAGAGATGGAAGCGTTCAAGGCCGAGATCATTAAGGAAGTGCGCAAAGAGTTTCAAAAGATGAAACAGGAAATCGTGGATGGTAAGGATATTTAAGATCGCGTTCGATGGAGATAAAAATTCCAGAGAGAGATTTACTCAAGCGTGCCTTTTTTTGTCATGCTTCCAGCTGTCAGAGCAGAACTGATTAGAAGATAAAGATGCGACGATGGACCAGAGTCTGAAGTGAGAAACGAATATTCTACCACCGTGTAGATCAACCGAAACGATCATCGACAAGTCGCGTACATGACTTTTTTTACTAAACATTTGCGAAATGAAAATGGAATGCAGTTATACCCCATGTATATCAGACATGTTTGTGTGTAAGTACGTTATATCTAATCTAGCTTTTTAAGTGAACCGTACCCATTCTGTCGTTTACCGAGACGAACGGTAAACGACACGATGAATTTGGATAACAAAGATGCTGCCAATTCGATGCGCGACACATTTCGGGTCACCCACGCATTTGGATGCGTATTAATATTCGGTGGTATCGTACAATTTCTGCTCCGTTAATCGACCACGAATACCGTGCTCCCTGATCCCGATAAGTATTATCCGTATATCGAATCGAGCAAACCTAGCTTGACGCAACGTAATGCTGATCCCACGCACAACGGAAAACACTTGCGTTTCAATCTATGTAAATATCACGGAATTTATATATACACATGAAAATGAACAAAAGAGATTCCTCTAGTCTAAGGCGCGTTACTACACGAAAATTCAATCTTTCTTCCGCGATCATGGTGCGGCTACTTATCGCTTTTCCTCCCTTCGGAACGCGCGTCATGTTTTTATCAACATCGAATCCCTGGCTGGTTTTCAGCAGTACATACCACCATTTCCGTGTACAGATATCACTGTTATGCTCACAGATCGATATACATTCCAATTCCAAGTCAAAGTCAGTCAGTTTCGGTATCGTAAAAGCAGAGATTAGAATAGACTCGATCGATCGATTATCAGAGATTTGATAAAATGGGTTATCGATCGATGACACACACATTTACTGAACGAACTCCAAGAATTTTACATTGACGCATCATTGATCGCTAATAATCTCAAAATTCGATGTATGAAAGAAGGCGATCGTGTTTGCTACCGATACTGTATACTACTCTCCGTTCTTATATTTTTTTATCGTCCATCGTACGATTCTCAATAAAAGAAATGAGAAGATCAACGTTGCAGTTCATATATATTCTATGTATTTATAATATAGCCGTATAATGCGCTGATCTGCACCGGCTTTATTGGCATCATTGCATTTACCAAAAATACGAAAAATAATAAGGAGGCGAAGAGAGTGCGAGAGGTGTAGCGAGAGAAAGACGGAAAAGAAAAAGACGATAGTCGTGCCCATTCCTCGCAGCGTTTTCGAACGATATGTCTTAATCATACAGCGATATCAAGGCCATTCGATTTACGATCTATAAAATATTATACGAAGTCTGAATGATGCACGATGAGAAATTCATAACTACATCATCCTTTTTTTCTTTTCTCTTCCTCTTTTTTTACGAAACGGACTTGCGGCAGACTGAGCACTAAATTAATGCACTAATTAAAAGCGCAATGGCGTAACGTTTAAGTATTAATACTAAATTTTTAATCTCAACTCTTTCTAGTCGTCTAAGAAAACTAACGATAAAATTGATTGACACTGTCAATATCACACCGTGGGATTAGTTTATCTATTTAAGACGGTTCTTTTTCTCGATATGTTTGTCCATCCTATCGCACATATCCGCACAAGTATTATTCTTTCAAGAAAATTATCCGTGTTAAGGTTTCCGTTCAAATTCCGATCGATCGTCGATGTTTGTACAATTTTCTGTGACAAAGATGATGAATCCCTCGTTGAATTTCGAGAAAACGATCGATCGTACTATAACGTACATACAGGGCGAATCACTAAGGAGCATTTGAAGTAAACAATTATTTATTGATTCGATTAACAGAAATTTTAAGATAGCGCTTATCGATGTATATAATATATTCATCTTCCAAGGCTCTATAGCGAAATGAATTAGTAAACGACAATTTGAAGCGACGCTTCGTACTGGTTCACCCTGTATGTTCGTACGGCGCCGAGCAATAACCTACCGAACTGAATAAAATGATACTCTACCGTAACGATAAGTAACAGACCGTGTTCCGGCAAAATTGTTTCTTTGCCGTTCGATGCATTTTACATTTTTGAACACATTCCGCTGTTTGACGATTGTACAATTTTTCAAGTTTTCTACGTTCACCCGAAAATGCTTTCCGTTTCTACGAACTACTTTTTCAATGAACAAACAAAACTAAAAAAAATGTAATGTAACAGTTGTACACGATCGCGTTGCGTCGTTTTTTTAAAAGAACAACGATCCCCGACGAAGGCTCTCTCGTTCGAAGATGCAAAGACTATGTATCTTTCAAAGATGTTCGACGAGCAGGTGGAGAGCAGGTATGAGATTGCACGTGTGCATGGATGATTGCTGCGTGAATGAATGCGTGTCTGTTCACGAACGCGAATGTTCGATGACGGTATGTGACGTGAGGAGAGAGAGAAGAGTGGGCGCGGCACGCTTCTTGGGAGAAGGTGAATCGCAGCGGGGTACGATTACTGCTAATCGAGGAGAAGCGAACTAGTATTAGAAGCATTTATATTATATTTAACATATGTATATTTATATATACATATATCATACATGGATAATTTTAATATGATAAAGCGCGAGCATAAAAAGAGTGTTTGTTACGATTGAAATTATTTAAGAAGCGCAAAAAAAATGAAAAAAAAAAAATTGAGAGCTACGATTTTCGCGACACGTCGATGAAAATCAAGAGAGAGAGGTAATACCGTGTCCAGGGCCATTATAAACAGTGTGTATTATAATTATTGTATCAGCAGCAAACAAATACACATATGATATAAAAAGAAATTAATGCGTGAAACGGTATTTTATATTGTATCATGCGACGCAGCGGCAACGAGAAATCGAATCTGAGCCTTTCTCCTTTTCCGATCAACCCTCTTCCATGGTCACAGATTTATCCTTTCTCTGTCCAAAGACAACGATTCCTCTTTAAGATTTTCATGACTTTTTTGACTAATCGTCGAGTCTCGTCGCCGTTTCCTGTCGTTGTTTATATGTAAATCTAATAACATGACACGTGGCAATCAAGAGCATTTAATGAGCATGAATACAGCAACTTCGATGCGAACTGAAGATGATCTAGCGACCGTTCCTACTGCATTCAGTGGAACGGCCGCATCCCTAGCAATAAAAATGTAGCTAGGAGAGAACGTCGATAATCGCCCCTTCGTAAAACTGCGACAGAGTTGGGCACACGAATTGGAACCGAAATCTCATTGACGGGAATCCGGTCAATATCAATAATTCCCCTGCCGTTGTATACGCTGTTCGCCCAACTCTGGATTACAACGACGGAATCCTAAACTGAAGAGGGAAGAACTCGACGAGGCCGCGTAGCGTATTTTATTAGTTTTAAGCGACCGCGATTGAAGTTTGTACGAAATACGATTAGCAGCGTTTAATTTAAAAAGGCATGCCGAAGTTCCTTCGGATTCTTGAAAATATTTGTATGTAAATGAATGACGAAATAAAAGATATACGCCCGAAATTCAGTCCCTATTATATTTTCTCATCCTTAGTTTATAAACTGGAGCAGAAAAAAATCTGTTCGCCTCGCCTCGATGCATACTTGCTTTTCGAGTTATTTATAGACGCATCGCGTCATTTTGCGAGTACGATAGTGACCCAATTCCTACGAACCGTGAATCCCCTATCTGTCAAGTCAGAACTCCATTTACTTTGCTCCCGGCTCCACGACTGCGCCGATCGTAAAATCGTAAACTCGTCCGCGATTTTCGATGGTTTACTGCCGCGGCAACGATGCGTCACGCATCCGTAACATATAACGAAAAACGGCACACCGAGGAGATCTGGCGTGCACGCAAGAAAGACGGAAGATAGAACACGAGGGGCTGGTGGTAGTTAGGGGTTCCTACGAAGGAACGTTCCTACGAGGATGGGAAGAATGAATGACGCATTCGAGTAGCGCTACCAGCTAGCTAGCAGCAGGATACCGCGGCCGATCGCGGTCACGGCTCACGATTTCTGCTCACGACTATGTTTCCTACGCGTATTGCGCGCTCTTGTCTAGTTTCATGATTTTCGCTTAAAAAACTTCATTCAAATTCAATAAATAAATCGAACGCACTTCAACGTGCGAGTAGTACGTGTCGACTGTACAAATTGAAATACATCATCACTTATCTTCTTTGCAGCAACTTATAAAAATCGATCACTTAATTCTTAACGCAATACGAGTTGTTGAGCGGACGATCATGAGCAAATAGAAGTCGATGGCTTCTAAGTTCTGTCAACACTTTCTTAGGAATCTCGTTGAGAGCGAACGTTCGTATCGTTAGCCGCGTGGGTGCGACCCATGGGTGTTTCGCGGATCGATAACGCGCGGGGAGTATCGAGAGGGAGAGAGAACGCGACGAGCGTCTGGATCGGGCAGCTAAGTACTTAGTAGGAACGTGACCGTTCGCCGTGCCGAAGCGTCTCCGATCGCGTGGTTCCCGCTCGTCACCGGCACCTGGGCCGCGCGCGACCAGAGATCTCCGTCGACGCGCGAACCGATCAAACGTGTAAGACCAGCTACGGCCGGGGAAAAACGGGGTCAACCGACCCTGGTGGTCGCGTGGCACGGGTGACTCGGAAAGGAAACGAAAGAAACGAAAGTAAGGTAAATGCGGCAAATTGTGGACGCGCTTGCGCTACGCGATTCACTGTACAACCACGCGTTGCGACTGGAGCCAAACGGAAGACGCAGTGTGACTCTTCGTCGACGTGACGTGGTAGGGAGTAACTAAATGCAAGAATACGCGTTACCATCGTGCCAAGGGAACCGATAACATCGAAGCGAGCGAAGCGCGGGGGCGGCGAAGGCGGCCCATGTGAACGAACACGCGCCGGCTTCGACAGAAAACAACGGCATGAGAAGTGATTAAACTCTGATTACATCTAGCCTGCTGTGGGATGATCGTGACTCGCCGCTTACTTAATTCGTGAGTCGGTCGTAGAGGCCAGCGGCGATAAGATCCGCTCGAGTACCTCAGAAACGAGCTCGCGTCAGCGAAAGGCCAGCACGAGCTGAGTCGGAGTAATCGTCAGATGAATTAAAAAGTCTGGGAAGATTCGAACAGTATGACGAATACCTGAAATTGGACATGACGCGATGCACGAGTCACGGACGATGGTAACCGCGTTTCGAGCGAGAAAGAAAAAACGGAACGGACGATAAATATTTCATGCTTTATCTCACAGCCAATTATTATTCGCGAAGGCGCAGTTTACACGTGCTGGTCGAAGGTTGCTCGCAAAGGCTAATCGGCAAGCTATTTAGCGCGATGATCTAACCGAGAGGAGATTCCGTGTGCGTGTATACTCGACAAGATCCGTGCCCGTTCATTGACCGACATTGATCACTGGTCGTCGCGTCCGGAGACGGCGATGAAATCGAACGTGTTCGCCAGACTCGGTGGTAACCGATCGCGGCCACCCTCGCGATCGTCGTCGCGCCGCTGTCAATGACGCGTGGCCGTCGCGTCGAGACTTGGGCATCTCGGGGATACAGCAGAGCTTCCGGTACCGCGAGGAGAGACTGTTGCCGCGTGATGAACCAGGGGAAGCGAGACCGTTGAGAGAAAATCGTGAGCACCAGTGCCGTAGTCCTGGGGGCCCAGGGTCTACGCGCGGTCTAATAATAAACCGTGTGGCGAACACCGTTTCGGTAGTGGGGCGCTGGTCGCTAGCGGGTGAAAATAGAAAAGAATGTTTTTGGAATCCAATTGGACTTGGTTGGACGAACGATGGGGCAATATGGCCGACTTGGCCGAGCGGGTGGACGATCTGATATGCAGTTTCGACTCGGCTGGTGACACGACCATGGATACGTTATCGATGCTGATATTCGGCTGGATGTTGTTCGGCTTGGTGGTTCTGTGCGTCGGCAAATACGTATACAATCGTTTCGTTCTGAACGAGCTCACCCCTGGGACAATAACTACCGCCAAGGACGGCCATATCGTTCACGGTGATAGCGTCGGTGTCGGTGCTGGTGGTGGTGGTACCGGTAGTGGTGGAGGTGGTAGCGGTAGTGGCGGCAAGTTAGCCTCGACTGGGAAGCAAAAAATCGCATCGGCATCGCCTTCGGGGGCAGGTGGTGGCGGTGCCGGTTCCGGTTCGCTTGCGGCTGTCAATCACCCGTCCGGCGGTACCACCGCCGGACCAGCTTCCGGTACCTCTCCGTCGTCCTACGTGCCACCTACGCCCCCCGTGCGCAAACGGCTCACCGCGAGAAAAACCTCTGGAAGCTTGATCAGCCCCGCGCGGAGCACCAAGAGCTTGCATCTGCCTACCGCGACCGGCGCCGATCCGGAAGCCGTCCGCTGGGTGAACGAGGTCATCGTTTGGCTTTACTCGGATCCGGCGATTCTCGATGAATTGCTGGCCGTCTGGGTCGCGTCTCTCAATCAATTCACGGCTAACTCCGTGAACGAGGTGAGAACTCAATTTCTTAAGTCACGTGTAATTATGGGGATGACACGCACCATCGAGAGTTGAACAATTTACGATTTAAGACCGAAAGTGGCACGCACGAAACACTTTTCGCCGAATGAGCGATCCGCGAGAGAAGGATTAACACAAGTTTGTTCGCAGCACGGAGTCGGAGTTGAGTTCGTCAGGGTTCTACCCGAAACGCATCCACCGAATTTGTCGAACATCTTTTGCGAGTGCGACTCTAAAGACGACGTGGTACGTATCTCGAATACGATCCACGAGAGACGAGATTTACTAGGTTTGTTGTGTTCCAGACGATCACGTGCGATTGTGAAGCCACGCCGGCGTTACAGCTGAAGGCTTCCCGCCGGAAATCCGATAAACTGGAAGTGAGCCACTATCGAGTAAACGTGAACCGGTTCCGCGCGCGATTAAACGTCATTTGCATCACCGAGAAGCTCCTCCTGGACCTGAAATGCGACGGCTGGCCGGATGTACGTACAATTCCGAATCCTTTCAAAAATCTACTCGTCATAATGACAGACAATTATTTGGAATCAATCGTTAAGAGTCAATGGTACAAAGTTCCTTGAACCGTTCCTATCTATGTTGACGCTTTCGATTTCGTTAGGTCAAAGTATCGTTGGCCCAAGTTGGTACAATAAAGAAAGATCTGGACGAGAGCCAGTTGCAGGAAGTCGTAACGGAAATCGTAATAGGCGCGTTAAGGGGGACGAACGTTCATCTGAATTTATTTCAATATCCCAACTGTCCGCGATTATGGAGGGAACCGATCTCCACTCAACCCAGCTTCTCGATACCCACGCACTACGACAATATGGTAAATAAAATTTCAACCCCTTTGTGAAGAATGATAGGATCAGTGTTCCGTAGCTTCGCCGGGTTAATCGTGTCAAACCGAATTGTAGACGACATCGAGCGGCTCGTTGCAAGCCTCGCGGCAATGGCTTCAAAGGCAAACACCGACGCCCACGCAGTACGTCCCCGGTGACAGACGATTGCTCGTCAAAGTCGTCAAAGCAACAGAATTAGGAGGCGAGCAAGGCGCCATGGAACCGTACTGTGTCGTCGAGCTGGACGAGCCATCTCAAAAGAATCAAACATCGACCAAAAAGGACACTCGAAATCCGCTTTGGGACGAGGCGTTCTTATTGTAAGTGAAATGAAACGTGGCATTTTCTTTTTATCGAATGTAATGTTCGTCAAAAACGTGTTTTTAACTTTCAGCGATGTAAATCGGAACACATCGGAGGTACTGTTAGAAATTTATGATCGAGTGAACAAGTCCCAACGATTCTTAGGCTTAGGAATTGTGGGGATCGATGAACTTCTAGCGAATCCTAGTCAAAGGCAAATTATACCTCTTCAAAATCGGCCGTACGAAGAAGAAGACATCACCGGAACCTTAACGGTCGAGGTAAGCAGAATGAGACGAAGCATACTTAATCCCCAGCGTTAAACAAAAAGTCAGTTGGTAAAAATTGAAGTTTTATCTGATGCATTAAGGGGTCAAAAGATTATTATTGTCCTTTTCGCTTGTGAATTCTATCTCCTTCTCTCTTTCCTCTCTCTTCTCTATCTCTTTTCTCAGTTTCTGTTCATCGAGGGCGCGGAGGTGCCTCAGATCGGGAGCAAACCTTACAAGGTGAAGGAGACGTTAAAACCGGTGTCACCGACTCCCCGTACCTACACCCCGACAAACCTGATCAGCGACAATAGTCTAAATTACAACAATGGTAACAGCACACTTATCTTGTACGACTCTACCGTTGATCAATCCGATGGGGGTAATTACCAATAATTACTTATTCTGAAACGGTGTTGCGTTCACCCAGTGTGAGAAAACGTAGAACGTATGCCACACCATCATAGAATTAGTACGTACTCCTGTTCACTAAATCGTACCACCCCCTTCAGATTTTAGCCGCGTGTGATCTACGGTCTTCTTTCTTAACACGAACACTTATCTCTACCGAACGCTTGATACTGGATCAGCACGATTGGCTCGTTAAGGAAATGGTCCCAATTGAAATGCTCGCGTAGTCTGTCAGAAGCATCGATAATTAAATAGTTCATTTCGAATATGCACTTTCGTACACTTGTACGTCGATATTTTACTAATACACATTTGCGGTTCTGGGCTTCGCTTGCTCGAGAGACGAGGCACCTCATATACACACTTTGCCGTCACTATACATCATCGCTCTCGAGATCAGGAGAGATCGGATCCCGTTACACCGGCACAAAAGATCGAGCAGAAAAAAATATACGTCTTTAATTTTGCAATAAATAATAGTGAATGAGCGAAGCTTTGCGTACTCGAAGCGGGAAAGTCTCCTGTTTAAAATACCGTTTGATTCATCTCGATCTGATTTCCTATTCCGGAGATATCGTCGTGTGAAGACAATGACAATTTTTTTCTGCGCCACTATTCTCGTCCTTCTCGCACCGGACCTACCCTAATCTCCCCGAATAGGTCTAGACTCCCCGCTGAGACTCAAAACTAGGTCTCTGTGCCAAACGCTGCGCCTAAACTTTGGAAGTCTGTGTCTCCGGAACGGATTGAGATATCGGGATGAATCAAAAGCGATTTTTTTCATCGTGACTTCCTCTACGAAATATGAGAGCTGTCAATCAAACATTCAATATCCTTGCATCGATAAATGTATCTTCTCCTCAGAATCCAGTAATACTGAAACTAACAATCGGTAATCTCTTTCTTCGCGTATCTATCATCGTGTACGATCGTTCGATCTGATCTGAAAGGGAGTGATTCCCGATCTCAACTTCCCACCATCAGGATTGGTCAATCGGTTAAAGATCATGTGCGTGAAATAAGAATGTCTAATTAGCATTAGCGTTAATCTCATGATATTTGAAGTTTACGAAAGAAACGCGTAAGGGTCGGAGTTCAGTATTTCAATTGGGGCCATTATCATTGGTACGCGTCCACTGTCCAGTGTTCTATAGAGATTAGTGAACATGACACATCCTGTTTTCACGCTAGAATATTACGTAGTTCAGTTCGTGTGTCAAGTCTGTGAGAACTTTCCCTTTCGAACGCGTGCCTGCACTTCTCGGTACCGGGTTCTACTTTCCCAACACGTAGGTCGCATGGAGTATGTTAAACGCGTAGAGCTCTCTGACTCCTGTCATTATTCTTCCATTTAACGCGAGCCTTGACCCTTTCTTTTGCAAGCGACACAGATTTCCATATAAATGTAAAAGTAACAACGGAGTTACGGGAGTGGACAGAAAAGAAAGGGTTGACGTTTCTGTAGTATGAAATCAGTCCGAGTTATTTCGGCTACCAGACTCTGGCAAATCGAGCAGCGCTACATTATTACATAATCGCGAACGCATTGCCAAGCGAAAAATCTTCTGCTAACCGGAATGACGGATGCTTGACGGGCATAGAAAGTTGTAAATCTGTTGGTCCGGTCTAGCTGAATATTCGAAACGGTGATTCACAGATTACTTAACGAACGGGAACGTGGTGGACTCACCCTACAGGACTGGTCAAAGCAACGGGAACAAAGGGACTCTGATCGTTCACAGTCAACAAAGGGTACGCATAAACGAATCGCGAGTTTCAATGCGACTTTATTACCGGAGAACCCGTGCAATTTTTCTCGTTTACTAACTCCAGGTCGACTATTATCCACGTTTTTTTTGTTGTGCATTTTCTTTTGCAGCAGCCGGAGCGGCAGGTGGTCAAGGTAAGCCGTCGTGTCGCCTCCCCCTCGTCATCGACCCGATCCTTGGTGTTACGTGGCTGCAATCCTAATTTCACCGCTCGTATCGCACGCGTTAATGGATCTGCACTAATAGACGATCTTAATTGTTTCAAGCGATAAAAATTGTCGTCACGATCCCTTCGAGACCCGTTCGTTTCACGACGTGCCCCCTCGGCTTTTTTTTCTTAGAACACTAATTAATTGTGAGTGGCGTGTGGTTTACTAATTCTGCAGGTCGCCATCACGGAGAGCGGGAACTGGCAGGAGATCTCGCCGGAGGTAATTACCTACTTTGCACTAATGTCTCTTAACAAATCGTTCTCCAAGTCACTGATTCTCAGCGATGAGACCTTTCCAAAAAGTCTGTGACATTAACTATCTGTGTATAAACGTTCCTTCGTTCGTTTCAGCATGGGGCGAAAGACACTAGCGCGACATCGGGACCAGAAAGCACGCCAAATTCGTCCAATTCCGAAGGTACCACCCTCTCGCATGATTTCTCTTTCACGATTGATAATACATATATCATATGTATTATTAACATACAGGGTGAATCACGAATATATAACCACGTGAGTATAGCAATTTTTTTGTCAACTCTCTTTTTTCATGATTTCTCATGATCACCTTCAATTTTTTGAGAATACACTTAAATTAACGTAAAAGTTACGACACTTACCGAATTCGTCTTGAAATACTGTAACAGATAAGCGTAAAAAAATTATAGGTGTATTTGCAAAAAATTGTAGGTGATCTTGAAAAATCATAAAAGGAACGAGTTGACACAAATTTTGCTATAATCACGTAAAAGCTATTTGATGAAAACATTTTCGATCGTACTGCTAATAACTAATAACTGCTGACGATTCATGATTCACCCTGTATAATACGTACACTAGAAGATTGCTTATGACACGACGTAACTATGTCCGTACGTATGTTTTAGAGCGAGGGAGGACGCGGAGAAAACGACGAGACTTTTTCGGGACGATAAAGAAACGACTGAGCAGATCGAAGACGAGGAGCAGGTCGGTGGGTCCGGAGGGTGACGCGAATCACGAGGATCCACACTCGAGATCCATATCTGCGGACAGGGCGCGCGACCCCGGCTCGGGTACGTTTATTCACGGATGCATCCGTAAATTATTAGCCGCGTTACCGTTTGTCGAGACCCAGAGTCTCGGAAAATAGAGTTTAGTACTTGTTAAGTAGCGTTGGCGTGTAAAATTGGTGTTGTTTGTTTTGCTCACGAATCTCCGTGCGACACGCGATGCTGGTGAGTACTAGCGATGACGCAATGTGCAACGACAATAGAACCATCAGAGCTTCTTCATAAATTAAAAACTAAGCCTAAACGTATGCCAGAATCATAAACGCCAACCGGGTCCCTAATGCCAATAATGCTGACTAACACTTTAACCAAGTGCAAACGACCGTTTCGCTTGAATTTTATAGCTCGTTTATCGATACCAGGAAGGGAAGAACATTCGAGGCGGTCGAGTTTGAGCGAGGCGTCCGGTATTAGCGGAGCGTCGACCAGAACTTACGTTAACGAGGCCTCCACCTTGATTCTCGAGACGTTCGAGAACGGTATCAGAAAGTAAAGAACCGACACACTTTTCGTCACACTAAATCGTAATTGAGATTCAGACTTAACGCGACGACCTTTGCCGTTTTCAGGCATTACCTAGTGCCGCTGTCGTTAGCGCAGAAGAGCAAGTGGAGGAAGAAAGGGACGAAGCTTCATATATTCAACGACCATACGTTCATTGCGAAACACATACCAGGGTAAGTTTCTCTTAATAATAATTAAATCGCGGATTTTACATAAAATCTATTTTTTGTAACTGACGAAATTGTTTCGCAAGGTTCAAAGATCTCGGTCTTTTTCAGAGGTACCGTGTGCGAGGTATGCAAGCGAACGTTAGCCCGGAGATTGGGCAAGCAGGGGTACGAGTGCAGAGACTGCCAGATGAAGTGTCATAAGCACTGTCACGTCAAAGTCGACACCACGTGTCCCTCGTCTACCATCCAGAGCATCGAACTGTAAGTGTGCAAACTACTATACATACAGGGTGTCCCAGAGAAAGTGTTAGAGCCGAAGAGAGGTGATTCTGTAAGTGTTTCTCAACGACAATTTCTTTTGCCAAAATGCAAACACCTCCAGAATCACCCCTTTTCGACTCTAACACTTTTTCTGGAACACCCTGTATAATCTGTTGAAACTCAATCTGGGATCCGAAGGATAATTGTCCGCGAAACGATGAGCTAATTCTGTTTTTTTTAATTCGATTCGCGTAAGGTCTCTACTGCCAGTACTCAGTGAATAGGATGGGTAAGTTCCCGACGAAGAACTCATTGAATGTTAAAGGCCTCGCTCTGTCGTAACACGTAGACACGCATGAGAAACGAATGATAATTACTATTTCAGTAACCAGTTTTCTATCAGTTTCAGTGTTTGTAAATACTAATGTCTGTAGAATTCGCTAATGAGTGATCGAGCTGCCAGTCTGAGATATAATTATTATTATTTGATGACACGTTGTAAATGGATTCGAGATTACATAAGATTTCGTTTTGATTACTTGAAATATTTTAGGACGTGTATCAGAGCTCCACCGCCTCAACGAAGATCGACCAGCCGTCTCTGCTAGCCAAGTTCTGGACTCAATCAAACGAGCCATGGATCGTCCTTAACGAACGATCAATTCTCTCAATCAATTGACGTTCAAACCGCTTCGTACGTAGTCGCACAAATGCAATAACAGAGTAACTCGATTGACCTTTTCAACAAAGAATTAACGATTCTTTCCGGGAACGATCAGTCTCGTTGCTCGCAAACTATACGCCATATACTATCGAGCACGAAGCGCTTTTGAACGCGACAGCGCACCGTTCTGCTATCCGTGCATATGCCGTTAAATTATTTTCAACAAAACGAACACGAACGAGAATATGAACACGAACGAAACGAAACGTAGCAAACGAAACGGAGGAGAAGACAAGGAGCAAATCTTGTCGACTATTATATATTTATGCTGTACTATTTATTCTGATTTATCTCGATTCCCTGTGGAACGTCTAATGAAAGTTTTTACGCTGAAAGCAACTTCAGATTTTCTAGATATCGTAGATCTCCTTCTTTCGTTCGTTTCTCTTGCTCGTTCTCTTAGGAACACACGAGAAATTTTTCATTTAGGAATAAGTAGGCCGCGGATTTTCCACAAAAATTTTGAGCACCAGGAGAATACGAGCGTCAGCGAACACAGGGAAATTCCTATCTGAAATCGATTTTTTTAAATGTTTTATTCTGTATGAAAATCCGCGGCTCTGGGGATAATTTAAAGCTACACACCGGTGAGAAACGAAATACGTGAATGATAGTGCCTCTAGAATACGAAAGTTCGTCGTGATCTTTGAAACAGTTTTATCTTTATCCCGTGGAAAAAATATATTATATTATATGTATATAACACTCTCTTTTGACAATATTTTCGATCGCTCAGCGACGAGTTCGATGAAATCAAAAAATCAAACGCTTCGACACGCACACTTGTGCCTATTTATCGTGCGTAATGAAAATGGGCATCGATACACAATGCCGGCTGATAAATACTATTATTAATTCTGATTATTATATAATTGACGATGATCATGGCGATCATCGCTAATATTGATATTATTATTATTATTGTTGTTGTTGACGGTTCATTGTTACGGTAGCCGAGGCTACCGCTGATAGAATATGAAACAACGATGGAGACACGATTGTAACGATGATGATAATGATAATAATACTGTGTTACGTTGAAAGAAATAAAATGGTTACATTATGATTTTACACAGTTACAATTTCATTTACCCACCTACCTTCCCTTTTGTCGATCAAGACTTTCGTGACGGATCGATTAAATAATAATCTTACCGTTAAAGTATAATCTTCTCCACTTAATGCACAAATTTTTCTATAAATTCGCAAGATTCGCGGTCGCATTATTATTAACTGTCGTGATGGAATTTAAAAAATCCTACACCGTACTTGAAAGATCTCGAGGGATGAAATTCCTCATTTCAAGCAAAGTTGGCGACAAGCGTTCGACAAACAAACGAGATCAAAGCCTGGGATCCGCAGAGGTAAGTGAAAAGTCGAGTCGGGGGGATGGTCGCCTAAATTCGGGTCGGGAGCGAAACAACGCCGACCCGATTCGAGGTCGTAGCCCCAATTTTGATCAGGGTGACGGAGAATGGGATCGTAGCCATGACGACGTGACGTAATATCCGACGTCATTGGCAAAGGTGCAACGACCCGGTCGTTCGTACGCTCTCGTCGGGTGAATGGGGTGGTGCAGCCGGATTTTCGATTGTCCTTGTTACGATTGATTAGCAGCATTTATGTCCGATATGCTTTGTTTCTTTGACGCATGGATTAAGGATATACTTAAACAATACTGGCATGTTGAATATGTTATTATAGATTCCTATTACTATTAAAAAGCTAAAATTATAGTGATTGCACATTTTTCATAGGTAATAGTATCACCTACAACTTATATTCGAAGTATTTGTCGAAATTCCGCAAAAAAAAATTTTCGATTTTTCTGACATTTTTCCATGAGGTACCCCTTCAGATTTCGCGAAATTTTCGTTTTTTGCCCATAACTCCCAAACGGATGGACCTACGGGGGAAATTTATAGGACCATTTTGTAGAGGACGACGAGATCTACAATTTCTGTATAAAAAGTTTTCGCTAGCGTCAATAGTTAATGAGTTATTTGCAAAAAACTGTTTTTTCGTTTTTCGGTAATAACTCGGAAACTATTGACGCTAGCAAAAAATTTTTATACGGAAATTATAGATCTCGTCATCCTCTACAAGAAAGGTCATATCCAATTTTTGCGTATATCCAACGGTTTGGGAGTTATTGGCCAAAAACGAAATTTTTTTCCAAGAGTTCGCCGTTTCGACGCTGGGATGGTCGAATTTTGTTAACATCAATAAAATGCCAAATAATCATACTTAACTGATTAAATATCGAAATTAGAAGAGGAATACACTATTTTTAACTATAGGAAATGCGTTTTTCTATGGTATATAAACTTTTGGTATTGACTATATAGCCAATACATCCTTAAAGTGCCGCAACGAGGGTGACGAGCCGCTACTTGAAACAATTTTAACAAACCTATTTCCAAGCGGAAATCGTCAGAGACTCTACGAATACACTTTATCAGATCAAGGATGTATAAACTGAAATAGAGAATACGACGTCTTAAAATTGTACGATGGATCGTTGCTTCAAGCAATATCAAAATCGATACGTGCGACCGTGCAATTGATAAACGGTTCTGCCAGGCTGCATGCACATGGCATGTAGTACGCAGGATGCGGCGACGACTGCGTACGAAACGCGACGCATGCCGTGCGGCAAACTGCAGACAAGTTGCGAAGTAGGGTTTATTCAATCGCAGGCTCTCGGAATTAGGACACGCTGCCGACGGCCTTCTCAATGACGTCGATGACGTCACTAGATTGAAAGGAAAACTGGGGCAAACGGATCAGGAAAAAGAGACGAGCCCGGCGATCGTCGCCCCATGGCTAGAATAGCTTCCTACGGTCTCACCTTTATTGTAACCCTGCCATTCAACGTCTATGAATAGTTCGTGGATTTCTGTACAACATGAAACATTTTAGGGCGTATAACGACCAATCGAGGCCGGATTTGGCCGTACGTCCAAAGAAGTGAATTTCTCATCGTTATTCGAGCGCACAGCACAGCGTAGTAGAATGTGCCAACGGTAGAGAGAAGAAGGAACGTAGATAAGGCTCGAGGGGCTCAAATGGAGCGTGAGCACTTCTATAAATGCACCGCGAATCTACGGTTTATACTTGACGGTTCTGGACACAACGGGAAGAAGCCGAGATAAAAAGTGAACAGAAGAAACTTTGCGAGAGCCAATAAGCCGACGATAGGACAGTGATTCCTTTATAATCTGTCGTAACCCCGGCACTCGTCTCCGCGAGACGAGCGATAAGCGAGGGAAACAAGAATTGAATAGGAACCTCGTGAGAACCGATAATCCGCGCATTGAAAGCGCTGGAACATGTCACCCGTGGCAGTTCCGGCGTAGGTATCGGTTCCGGTGGTCGCGGTTCTTGAATGAACTATGGCATTTCGTAGGGACAACACTATCGCCGATCTGGGTCAAAGAAAAGGGTCATGAATGGCGTCGTCGACGTGACGTCACGGGGTGCAAACCCCTCCAAGTGGGTCATTCGTTGATTCTATCATGGCCGTAGCTATAAACGAACCAGGGACGTCCTTCCACGTTTCCACGTCTTTTCCGCGTATTCCGGTGCACGAAACCTGGACACATCGCACACGGAACGACCTCGGGTCCTTTATACAATATAATTTTTAAACGCATTATTCGTTTAATACCATAATACCATTTGACACTTCCGATCTCTAGTTGCCGCTGCGAAACCGTTTCAGCGTATCCAGCTGGCCGCAATGCTGTCCGAAGCTACGACTTGATAAAAATGTGGATGAAAATGTACGACTATCGTTTCGGGTGCAAAAAAGTTGAGACAGTCTATGGTTTGAATGAAAAACGTTTATTTGAAACGTAAACTACGATTAATATCGACATAGGTAATACTTAATGATATAAAACATTCAGTCCTGAGAATCAACGTTTTACTTTTGTATTCTCTTTCATTCTCGCGTCGTCCGCTCACGTTTTGCCGCGAGAACCATTGCGCATACGCGAATATACGAATTCGTTAAGATACTCAGTAGGCTCCATTTTTACTTGTGTTACTTTTTCGTTTGATCATCGTGTGCCAATTATCTCGAGACGTACCATGCAACCACACGGTTGATATTTACAAGGCACTGGAAGATCGCGTATACATTTCTGTTGGAATGAGAACTTTCGACGACAATTTTTAATCGATGGAAGAAATTTTTCTCTTTAACGCTCGAATCGATTCGCTGTGGCCGCTCGTCTCAGATTTCGTACCCGCGCGGAACTCGGGCGAGGTCGAAGTTCTTCCGTTTCTCTTTCGACACACGCCACGGTGCAACACACACGGTACTTGTAACAGGATCAAAGAACAGAGACTCGAGCGGTCGCGTCGAACGAGAGGAACGCGTTACCATAATTCATGGATCGTGATATGTTTTAAAAGTATTCTTAACAACCGGTAATTACAATCTATCTCAGAATGTGCACGACCGAATGTACGTCCCTGTTCAGAAGTTTTAAAACACATTGCAATACGTCTAATCATGTGTGACGTTCTAAGAACATGAATAAACAATATAAAGTGATGCTTTCTTTTCAGATTTCTTATATTTCAGAAATTAATGAAAGCCTGGTTTATAAAATGATTCACAAGTTTAAACAACGTTTTCATTAAAATTATTCCATGAAATACATTTAAAATTAATTCTGTATTAGTCAGAATTTATAGGTAAATAATTTGCTATATTGTATTATTCCT
>NW_017172225.1:1215987-1226645 GCF_001652005.2 Ceratina calcarata | reverse complement strand
ATCTCTGATTTTTACCAGAATTCTTTCACAGCGGTGTGATAAAACTTCTGAATGGTAGTGTATGCTAGATGGTAGGTGGAATCGCACGAATTTCTTTCGCGTCCACGTAATTGACTCGTGTATACCGCGACAACCGTCCTCGGCTTCGCGACAATACGCTATAATTACTCTCTCGCGAATCAGCGTCGCCATCGGCGCCGACGTATTTCGGAGTACACCTCGCGAATTCGGCAAAGAAGCTGCCCACGTGTAAAAAGGTGGTGAAATGCGCATAGTCAATCCCATTAGCGAATCGTACTTGTTAGCTTTACAATCCGTTTTCGCGAGTTAAGGTAATTCCTATCGCTAATTATACACGTCTTGCGAATTGCACTAAACGTTTCTATAAAAGGTACATACATGGTTTTACGACTATTGTGTTCCTGCTACGTAATCTATCACATTTACGTATATGAAGAGCGACAACTTAAAATGTGTCGCAGCTCTATTTAATCGCGTGTTCCGCATTCATTTTTTTCTCCCTAATCGCCAAGATTCCACGAAGCACAATGAAAATTGAAAAATTACTGTAGATATATCTTATTTAGAAATTGTGAAAACAACATTTTAGTTTCACGTATCAAACACGTTTCGAAACAATTTAAATACTTTTCAGGCAATAGAACGTTGCTAAGTCTGACTCGTCGCGTGTCACTCTTAGCCTCGTATACGTTTTGATCCACTCGTTTGGTCGTGGTTTTAAAAAGTCAGCGGCTAACAAAAAGGTGCCGCGATTCAAGGGACATACGACACAGAAGCGTAGGATACACTAATCGAACCGGGCCGGTGGTCCAAGAGGTTCGTTTTCACAAGATGACGAAGATGATGATGATGATGAAGTCCAAGAGGTTCGTTTTCAAGAGAATTGTACCAGATGAAATGGCTTTCTATCGGTAAAGACCAACGGGATCTTGACACGAGCACGGCATAGCGAGATGCTGGGCCATGTTCCTGGGCACCCTCTGAGTCGGCAGCCCCGAGAGGCCTCTCACGTAAGTGTAGGACACCGGGCTGCGGAGAATTCTCTTGGGACTCTTCTTCGCGTGCTTGTTCTCTTTGCCCTCCCACTTGGAGGAGATCTTCAGGGTCTGCAGTGCTCTTCGAAGGGTTTCCGCGGTGCTGGATCTCTTCAGGGAGTCGCTGTCGGTGCTGCTGTGAGCGTCCGAGGGGCTCGAAGAGTAAGACAGCGATTCGGAGGTCCTCGGGACGCCTCTCACGTCTCCTGGGCTCCAGGAGCGAGAAGATTTCGCTCGCACCCTCTCGGAACTTCTCTGCACGCCTGACAATCGTTCTTGAGAACGAGTGGGTCGACCGCGAAGCCGATCCAGGTAGCAGTGAGTCCTCGGCGATCTCGTGGAGCGGCACAGCCGCTCGCTGCTTCCGCGGCGAGACAGTCTCTCTGCGCTTCCCGTACTTCCACCGCTGCTGCATCCGCTATCGGTGCTGCACTCATCATCTACGAACTCCTGCTTCGAGGGTCCCGGTATCGGACCCATTCTTCGTTTCACGTCTGCCTTTTGGTTTTCTCGGCGATCTTCTTCAAGGTCGGTCAGCCTCGTCGTGTCTTCCATTCTCAACGACGGATAAACGCTACCGATTCGATCGAAATCACGGATCTAGATATGCACTCAACTAGCCGGTTCGCAGTCGTCTTCGACAGCTCTTATTCACACTGATCTTCGATTATCGCCTTTTTAATATGTGTCACGTGTGTTTAATTTATTCCACACCTCTTTCACCGTATTCACACTCGAGGATAACGAAATTCGTTGACGATCGATCTTCTTCCTCGTTTCCACGACGGCTCGTGTTTTTACTCGGATCGAATTAACTCGACTTTAATCGTAAACGTTTGTTGGCTGATCGTTTGCGTTTACGTACGATCTCGAGGGTGGACTGATGCTCGGCTATTCGCGGTCTTCTCTTATATAGCCGCGGGCTCACGAAGGGTCCGCGCATGTCCTCTCCACCACGTGATGGTTCGAGCCGCTTCCGCGAGAACGGGTATCGCGATGATCACATTCCCACGAATACTCATCTACACCGGGTACCGTTTCGGTATTCGCGACCCACGACGATTCATCGGTATTCGCGACCCACGTCGTCGTTCAGAAGTCTTTCTGCGGTCGCGACTTCTCAAGAGTCAGAGTCGTGTGAAGGGTAGCACAGTTCCATCAGCAAGTTCCGTGGAACTAAGAACATGCGAAACGTATCCCTTTACACGATTTGACGACGTGACAAGGAACCGAGTTTCGCGAGGAACGATCGATGCCTCGAAGACGCTCGACGGAACGAGTTCGTTAAATTTAGCTATGCCGCGATTCAGCAGGCGTCGGATGAAACGGGTGAGATAAGAGTGGAAGAAGGTAGAAAACGGGGACGGAAGAATTGTACCGCGTCTCGAAACGGAAGAGGTCGATGAACTCTCTCTCTCTCTGCGGCGATCGATGGCAAGGGGTGGATGTACCATTCAGCCGGATGCCGACCCACCGGATGCACCACCCCCTCGCAATCAATAATTTCGCAAACGCCAATGCAAATAATTTAACCTTTCGCAAAAACTCGATTAACCATCGTGCTTCAACTAATTCAATCAAACGAGTATTTAATAATCCATTGATTCGGTCAAACGGTCAGACATATAAAAATCCAATATTTCAACGAATCAATTATTTAACAGCTACTCGAAAGCGATGAATTTATTCGAGGAAAAGAATCTTCAACAACGACCACCGTATGAATTTTGGTGAATGCGCATCGAACAAGCAATTATTTAAATGTAAACTGATTGCTAGATCAATCGTGCAGTTATAATTATAAAACGGTATAATCTAATTGTGAACACAATAACATCGGCACAACTAATATAATGTGAAGAGTCAGTCATATAACAGAATCCGCAAGGAATCTTGGTAACAGCAGAGCGCCTCCTCCAAATATAGTCCCGACGTAACGCGGTTCGTTATGACTATGAGCTATTATGGACTGCACGCCCCCTGATTGATGCTTTTGTACATATAACATTCGCGATCTAATAAGGAACACGAAGGAAAAATTCGATTGCAAAGGTATTATTATGCCAGCACGTGTCAACAGGCGCCAATAATATTGTGATCAGTACACGTTGGCTACTTGCAAATGCAACGTGAGAGAGACAATTCAACGCCCCGACTAGATTAGTCCGTCCGAAAATCTGACAAGACAATCTCTGCATGAGAGCATTCCAATGGATAGACCACAGCTTTTACTGACGGTCTATAAGGAAATTGTATATGCAGAAAATATAAATACTGCATGTAATATATAAAAATAAATAGAATCATCAAAAGCAGAATGTATGTTGTCATTTCTATGAAGAGAATCCTCACCGATTTAACCCTTTGCACTCTTATTTAAAAAAAATATTTTTCTTATTTATTTTATTTCATACATACACGCACATTTAAGCAGAAACTAAAAAAAAACATTATAACAATGATCCCTAAAATGAAATACTAAAGTAAATATATATATAATAATAAAATAGGGTGGCGATTATATGGCGACATACAATAGTAAAACGTATAATGTCGCCTGTAAGTCGACATACGAGTGGAAAGGGTTAATCTATTTCGCGGACTCAAATCTTGGACTACATAATTTTGGTCTGCATCGAGAAAGTATAATTTGGCGATCAGAGGACGTGGAGGAAGGAGGGTTAACAGTCGCTGGTCGGAGTTCTTGGAAGCGAATTAACAGTGGCAGTGAACCGTAGAAGTGTCCAACGGTATGGGACATCCCTTACGCGACGTACATACATGTTTGCGAGAACATTGCATTTACCTTTACGTAATGATCTGGTATTGTTGTCGGTCTGCATAATTGACTCGTCGTTCATAAAAACAAAACTCCCCGTGAGGAGGGTGTTGCTTGCTGTTACCCCTTCGCACGACCTTGTCCGATTTTTCGTGATATCGTCATCGATGACGAACATCTTTATTTCAATAGGAAAAATCTTTTACTTCCTAAGCTTCAAGGTTTAAACGATCCATAGAATATTTCAAACATTACGATCCTTCTCAGGGTCTACGCTAGGATTCTCATCCCCAAAGACTTCTGCACGCTCTCTTTCGAATCATGCGTAAAATCTATTCAGAAGATAAGGAACTCGTTCGGTTCTTGCAAGGTCTCGTATCTACCCGTTTTCTAACGATTGCGACTTCGTTCGCACATGGTTCGCTCGGACGCGTACGTGCACACAGGTTTTTTGTCCATGTACACACACATATTTATATGACACAAGTGGGTGGAGAGCGATTATTCGGAGTGCGGTGACGCCTACGTCCAACTCTTATATAATTGGATTTACGGAGTAACGATGAATAGCGTAACAGGCCTCTGCATGATGAATACCCATTAATGAGGAAAATAAATAATCGTCGAAACGTTTGTTTGGCCGCCGCGAAGAATGAAGGCGAGGAATAAAGACACGCGCGTTTTGCGTTTAAATGGTTTTATTTGATGCCGGGTCTAAAAGTAAAGAACATATTGGCGGAGAATCGAAGCACAGTACTTCACTGAAGGTGTAGAGATGCGTTTACTGAATTTTCCGTGGGATGATAGAATGAGCGATCGGTGGTCGATTGGTTCGATGATGCGTCCTCTTACTTCTTAGAAGATATAGTTCTTGTAGATGTACGGGGACGAGGAGGCGTAGTTGACGTAGGGATAAGGCGCCGAATAGAGAAGGGGCGCACCGATGTTCTGGAGTATCGGCGTTAACGGTGCGGCGGACAGCGGGCCAGTGATCAAAGCGGCGGAGCCGATCGGTGAGGGTGCCGGGGCTGGTGCCGGAGCCGGGGCCGGGACCGGGGATGGTGCAGCCAATGCGACCGCCATCAATCCAGCGAACAACAGCTGCGCTCGAAAAATTAAATTACATTCTCCGCGTTTCTTGATGTCTATGAATAGATTATCGGCTCGCAATAATTGCAATTTCGAGATCGCTCAACGACGTGATTATTATCAGACATACATCTGCTCCACCGCAATCTCGTTACTTCGATTGATGAGTTTCTTATCATGCAAACGTTAAACTGTTACAAATTCAGTTGGAGAATAAATATTGATAGGCAAGACGACACGAGTCACATTTTTAAAAAATCGTTGTCAATAAATAATAACTAGAGTATATAAATGAAAAATATGTAATGAATAAATATATAATGAATATAAAAAAAGTACAAGTAGAAAATATACCCTTATCATAAACTAGTAACAAGAATAAGAACAACGATACGAATTAGGATAGTTTACATGTGACTTATGTGGCGTTTTACCTTCAAATTACGGATTTAGCTTCTATGTCTAAATTTTACTGGTGGTCACTCACCGTCTTGAACATGGTTACTTGGAGGGTACGTGTACAACACCGTAAGTACAAGCTGAGACGATTATACTTGAAATCCCGAGGAATCAGCTCTTATATAGGGGAAACCGCGACGAGGATTCTCATCTTTCTGCATCCCCCTACCTTTTTGCGCTCGTCCACGTCTTGTTCCTTTTACCCGTCCGCACGATGTTCTACGAAGGGCAACAGCCGGCACCCGAAGCAGATCGCTCGCTTCCTTCTTGTTGCTGTACGTAGATATTTTTTCCGAACGGCCGACCAATCGACTTCTCCCTTTGCGGCTCCCAGGAAAGGTTTTCCCGTGTGCCGTCCAACGAATCGTGGATTTGTTCAAGGTTGCGGGCTCGCATGGGATCAGGCGTGTCCCGACAATAAACACGGTTTCCTCCTTTTTCGAGCGCCCGTGCAACTTTTTTCCACCGCGAACAGCAAACTGGTTTTCCGCTAGTCGAGTTATCCTTGCCCGGTTCGACGTTTCAGGAATGATAGCTCGACAACGGCTCCGTACACGAAGAGTCTTCGAAAAATAATCGCCCGACGTCCGTGGGAAAAGTTCGTCCGTAGATGACGGCTTGAACTTCCGATAAAAATGTCGAGATGACATTTGAGAATTAAATTAGACATTTCCGAGAATCGAGACGCGAGGCACGTCCATTAAAGGGGAAACGACGCGCCCGCCTGATCTCGTCCCCGGACTCGACGAACTTGAACTTGAGAAAAAAGCGTTCGCCTCGCCTTGAAGTTCCGCGGCCTTGCGGTGGAGGAGAAAAAGACCGAGCGAGAGCTCGAGACAAAGAAGGGATGCTGTTAGATCCGGCTGGTGGCCGGTGAGAGGCGAGATCGATCGAAATCGCGCAACCGGGGATAGAAAAAGTTCGTCGACATAGACGCAACGACTGATCGATCAATTTTTTGAACGTACAGCGCTAGGCGCATAAAAAAGTAATGAAGCCTGGCTGACAAAGACGGGAGGCGGTCAAATGTGATGAAAAGTCGAACGGGAGAGTCCATAGTCCCGGATAGATCGTGTGGGAGGCAGAATGATCCGCGTAATCAGTCGGACGGCGTTATAACCTTGTTATGCGTTTCAACCGGACGAGCACATAGTCCAGAGGGTTATACAATTGCCCAGTCATGGAGAAGTTTACGTAACTCCACAGGTACCCGTAGAGGTGTCCGTCCTGTGCTTCTCTTTCGATCAAGGTCATCGAAATCGATCGATTTCGTAGAGCAACGATAGCTAAACCGAACCGCACGCGAGTAGCTTGAAGATGCGAAGCGAAAACGCGGAGCGACGGCTTGCATTCCAACGAAACTGATTACGAAGGTGGCCGCGATCGTCGGGGAGGCGAGCACTTTCGTAAGCCAAGCATCGGCTTTTCGTAAGGTGATCCGCCCCGGACGCATTGTGGTCGGCCAGTGGACATTGGTATAAAGTCAGCTCGCCGTCACCGTTCTGCACTCTTCGCTTCACAGTCGAATCGAAAACACAAGCTCGACAATGATCAAGATCACGGTAAGTGAACAAGAATCACCGTTTCTCAAGTATTTCAAATTCTATCGTTGAATACGATTCTTGTTCATGTTTGTTCTCCAAACATTTGATCGACTCGCAACGACTTCATCCTTTCTTTTTCGCTCTCTCTTTATACAATTTTATTATTTCCAGTCTACGTTCCTCATCCAGTTCTGTGTTTTCGAAACTCTATCATACGACTCTATCTTCTCATTCCTAAACTTGATTATTTCTTGCAGTGCATCGTTCTCTTCCTGGCGGCAGTGGCGTCCGCTGGATTAATTCCTGCCGCCCCTCTGGTCGCCGCACCGGCAGCAGCGGTGGCTGCCGTCCCAGCACCAATCGTGACTGCTAGAAGTAGTCAAGTCATCGCTAGGAACTACAACACTTTTGCCGCGGCACCACTCGCCGCTGCACCGTTGGCCGCTGCACCGTTGGCCGCCGCGGCGTACAGCTTCCCTGCTGCCTTGCCTGTAGCTGCACCTGCTGCGAAGATAGTCGCCGCTGCACCTGCTGCGTCGTACCCATACGCTGCATACTACACCACTCTATGATCACACCAATGATTACGATTGTCGCTACCTGATTTGTTATTTTTAAGCCTTCTCTCCATTTTTATGCAATAAACTGCAAATTAAAGCAAAGCACGCTGCGATTGTCTTTCTAAATCCCACACACCCTGCGCTATTTCTTTATTCATAAAATAGTATCTGAAATAGAGAATTGTGAATAGAACGTAGTCTAATTCAATCAGGAATTACAATTAAAGTAAATGAAGATTTATTTTTAAACGATGACTAAAATTGCATCTCTACAAGTTGAATGGGATGACAAAGATACTAAAAGTAAATATCAGGTCTAGTAATAATTAATGTCGTTTTCTAATACATAAATGAACACTAAAAAACTACACTAATTATTACTAGACATAATAGATACAACTTCAAACTGTTTTACAAGAGTTATGAGTCACTCGACGCTACTTAATACTTTGAAAGTACTCACAGCTATGACATTCTACGAAATGTACAATTTCAAATTACTTGATACGTTTCATAGCTGGTACATTAGACGAAAACTACTGTGATTCACATGAATTTTTTCTGTGCATAAAAATCATGAAACCAAGGAATTTCTTGTCAGAGGAAAATTGGATTTCTCCAAAGTGACGCGAAACGCATTACAAAAAGTAGTGTTACAGAGAGTTCGACACGATATTCGGTATGTCGATGAACCAGAAGAAAGTCGACGAGATGTATGTACAAAAGTCGACGATTCCAGCAGGGAAATTCGAATCACGTTCGACGAACGATATTCGAAACTTGTGATGTCCCAATCGATGTTTTAGACCCAAGAAGCGCGCTCGCGTTTCGTATTTAGAACAGCATATACTTAAATATAATAAACTTGAATGCCTCCATTTCAAAATTTACAGAAAGCTAGGAACTATTTTAATTTTACTAATTGACGGTCTGAACAATTTCAGATCTCGTATAATTAATTTTCTTAGAACAATTAAAGATGGAGTAACCTGTTTTTACGAATCATTACGAAATGCATCAACTTTGATCGATAGATAAAGACGGCTTAGAACATGCTGTGTAAAATGATGAAATGATTGAAAGGGCCTTAACTAAGGACCATGATTAAAGGGCTTTCCAAATTCTTTCATGAGGTACTTTCACGATCGAAGTCTTTGTACTTCTGGTTTGACGACTCGTGAAGCTCGGTGAAGGGACACGGAAAACGTTTGGAACAAAGGACGTTCAAGGCGAACTGTCCACGGTGAACGACACCGTGGCGCCGTGGGACGCGACCAGGAACCATGAGATAAAAAACGCAATCCAAAAAAAAGAAACCGAAACAAGAAGGTTAGATTCGGAAATAGAGAGACTGCTCGCAATCGCGGGCGTGGTCTAAAACGACTAAAGGTAATCTGGTATGCAGAAGCGCGTGTCTCGTTACGATACCACGAAACCAGTGTTGCGAACACGTGCTCGTCGTAGTGGGAGCTGTACCCGGACGAAACTCAGTATAAAAGACCCCTAGCTAGTCCACATGGCATACAGTTCTCCAATTGTTCTTCACTCGAAACAATCTCGAGACCTCCAACGCAAAAATGTTCGCCATCAAATTCTTGGTAAGTTCGATTCACCATTGTCCAAGAAACCGATTGTCTATAGACAATCGTCGACCCGTTTCATACAATTAATATCATCGTCCAATGATTCGTCAAGTTCTACAGTGATTACCACATCAGATTTTTGGCTCAGTATAAATAAAATCTTCTATACGTGATATCGCGCTTTAAGCGTAAATGAACGACTGGATTCATCAAAATTGATTATTGATATCATATTTATAATTTCAGGTTCTCTTCGCCGGTTTGATCGCCGCCAGCTCTGCTGGTCTGATCCCAGCTGCGGTCCCAGCAGCGGTCCCAGCGGCTTTGACGGTCGGAACGTACGCGACTAGCTACAACGCGCACGCGATTAATCACGCGTTCGCCGCTCCTTACATCGCCAGCCCTGTGGTCGCCCACGCCGCACCGCTCACCTACTCTAGCTATCCCGCCGCCTACTCCAGCTATCCCGCTGCCTATATCGCCGGCAGACGCTAAAGACTTTGTACCTGTTCACGTTCATCGCTCGAGGACAGCCGCGAACATCCGGTTGCGTGTTGCCGAAACAACTGCCTAACCTTCGATCGATCGTCCTCCAGGACTCTGGAACGTAACATCGAACGACAACGACTTGGGACACAAATGGACACTGGCGACCGCGTATCAGGATGTACCGGCCCTGCGTCCTCGCTCTTCGTTTAACTTTTCTTACTGTTTCGATCGATTCTAATTTTGCAAGAAAACAATAAAAAATTATAAGTATTCCCGTTAAAACCTTCTTGTTGTTTTATAAACCTGACACGAACAATTTTTATTTACATAATCATATGTAAAAGCTATACGAAAAGACACCTGCAGAATATATAGATATGGTTTATATTATGACTCTGATAATAATAAGTGAAATGGAAACTTGACGTCTTTCGTTGATTTCACGACTTTCAGTAGCTTCTTTCCACTAGGATTTAATTTTTATTATATTATTGTAGAAGCATATTATTTTTTCAATTCATTGTTACGAAACATCTGAAACTTGCCTGTTTCTTTACCGTTTTATATAAATAGAAAATAATACAATAAAATCAATGAAGAATGAATACGTATTATACTGCGAGTTCGATTTGAAACATCGAAACTGTTCGATTCGTGAGAAAGAGAAGAGATTATGACTACGACGAGAGACAAGTGACGATCGACACGAGGCACGAGATCCAAGGCAACCGTGAAACAAACGACGACTCGTTGATTGCCGATTTCGAGCTTTTCCATGTTTGTACTCGCTCTCACGACGAACTCGCCGTTCCGTAATAACTTCTCGTGTGTTTCGTACAAGACAGTGTCCTGAGAAAAGTAGACCTAGTGTAGAAGGCGAATAGAAGGCGTGACTACGATACGAACGTGTGAAAAGAGGTAAGAACGATGCGTGAAATCGTCCATCTACAAGCTGGTCAATGCGGCAATCAAATAGGAGCGAAGGTACGTACCGAACGAATAATATGAAACAGGGCTTCTTAAACTTTCTCGCCCGGTAAAAATGACCTGAAGTATATAAATAATTACGTAGAATATAGGCCATTATTCAGAGTCATTAC
>NW_017172225.1:1188181-1215936 GCF_001652005.2 Ceratina calcarata | reverse complement strand
ATGCAATTTTTCCGTATGTCCAACGGTTTGGGAGTTATTGGCCAAAAACGAAAATTTGGAAGAAATTGAAGGGGTACCCCTTGGAAAAATCTCGGAAAAATCGAAAATTTTTTGTTGTTGTTTATTATTAGCAATGTTCTTTCGACGTCTGATTTCTTTTTAAAAAATGCGTTTCTAAAGTGCATAAACTTTTGGGAATGATTGTATAGCTAATACATCCTTAAGAGAAAATCAGATTAGATCGTTCTGAGATAAAAAGAGAACAAATTCTATCAACAGGTATCGGATACCGTGGTCGAACCCTACAATTGCACCCTTTCCGTGCACCAGTTGGTGGAGAACACAGACGAGTCTTACTGCATTGACAACGAGGCCTTGTACGACATTTGCTTCCGTACATTGAAATTGACCACACCTACTTACGGCGATTTGAATCACCTTGTGAGCGCAACGCTCAGTGGAGTGACCACGTGTTTGAGATTTCCCGGACAACTGAACGCCGACTTGCGCAAACTCGCTGTAAATATGGTACCCTTCCCCCGACTGCACTTCTTTATCCCAGGCTTCGCACCCTTAACATCCAGGTATGATCTCACTCGGCGCGACTGGATAACGACCGTCTTTTACCGCGTGCATTAGAAACGTTTTGCCAGTGTCAACTCTGAATTCTCTTACAAAGGCTTGTTTGTTCCGAGACAGAGGTTCGCAGCAGTACAGAGCTCTCACGGTCCCGGAACTCACGCAACAAATGTTCGACGCGAAGAACATGATGGCGGCTTGCGATCCGCGCCACGGTCGTTACCTGACCGTGGCGGCCGTTTTTCGTGGGAGGATGTCGATGAAAGAAGTCGACGAACAGATGCTGAACATTCAGAATAAAAACAGTAGTTACTTCGTCGAGTGGATACCCAGTAACGTGAAGACCGCTGTGTGCGACATTCCTCCCCGTGGTCTGAAGATGTCGGCGACCTTTATCGGCAATTCAACGGCGATCCAAGTACGTCTCTGTCGACCCTTTGCACTCACTCTCATACGAAAGTAATCACGGTGCAAACAGGAGTTGATTTCTGTTGGATTTCAGGAACTGTTCAAGAGAGTGTCGGAACAGTTTACCGCCATGTTCAGGCGGAAAGCTTTCCTGCATTGGTACACGGGCGAAGGAATGGACGAGATGGAATTCACCGAGGCTGAGAGCAACATGAACGACCTGGTCTCTGAGTACCAGCAATATCAAGAGGCCACCGCCGAGGAGGAGGGCGAATTCGACGAGGAAGAAGAGGGCGAGGGTGAAAATCCATGAGGTCGATTTAAACCCTGAACAAATATATATATATAGTCAAAGTTTCGTTCCTTATGAAAATGTGCATGTATCACCAGAGCTCGTATTGTGTTTAAAAATAGAACTTCATTTCTCTTCTACGTTCGACAAAACGTTTCACCCCACCCTTTTCCCAAACTTGATTATCCTCCAAGTCAGCGTTATTGTATCTTTAAAGAAACACTACGTCAACCACGTTCCTTCAATATACTATTGTAAAATCTACTACAATAAGAGGAAACATTTTTTTTCGATTATATCGATTCTCTGTAAATCCAGCAATCAATCAAATGACCAGTAATCATTAAAAGGCTCGAAACGTCTATCTCGATGAATCCAGTTACCCTTGATCCGTTTAAGAAAACGATTTCTCACGTTTATGCGTGGCTCGTTTGCATATTCCCTCGTATAATGCATAAGTAAGAATAAGAAAAACGCGCGAAGGCCCGGCCTCCCGTTGTGAATCATCGACAATCGACGAAACGATAGCATTGTCAACGGTATTGTTGCGAGATCGTCGATGTCTCCCTGGTCGAGGTCTCTTTCAGATTGCCACGTACGACGTCTTACAACTTGTCTATCGTGACTATTCAATCTTTTATTCAAGATTTTTACTTCCATACGCAAAAACCATATCAGACCAGACTGCATTTTTACACGATATGACTTCTATAGTATCGATTTACAAATACGATGTGTAACATCTACGGTCTACCAATGAGTACGACTATAGAACGGGAGGGAACATGAGCGAAATAGAAAACGACTACCGATCGACCGAAAGTGGGAAATTGTGAAAAGATTCCGTTTCTGTTGGATTAAAAAATACACCGACGTCTTTCAATGCATTCCGAGTTCGTGCGAGCAATATAAATCAGTGTTGAGAGTAACGAAATCGCGGTACGTATCGCAATCCCGGGACGTGACGCAACGGCGAACAACCACCTTGATAGCGGGCGTCTAGCCAACGGCCAGGACCCTCGCGCAATCGCTTCGAAACTCGAGTGATTCGGCTCTCGACGAGGAACCGCCGCTTTTATAACGACGGAATAACATCCCCGTACCCAAGCGAGAAACTGGTTAACATTTTTTCGCATGACGGCCGGTGCCGTAATCCGAAAGTCTTTTGAGCGATGCCCAACGTCGAGGGGCCAAGGCCTTCCGGATTTGGGCGTCGCTAGGATCATGGCTATCCGCAATATCCCGTACCCAATTCTTCGATCGACGGCGTCACACAATACCATCCGTGTCAGTACTTGACCATTTAGTAAAAGACACGATTGTAAAAGATTGACCTTTCATTCTTACAATCGAACTACAGATTTTATCTCGAAAAAACATGATATGCAGAAAATATTATGAAGAGTACACCCACGTAAGAATATATTACATGAATTGCATTGTTTTTGAAAGGTGAAAGAAATTTCAAATTAGATTTCACTCTTTTATTATTCATAGGAATGCATAATTCAGGCTGTTCTATAGTCAAGGAATCTTTACTCATGGGTGGTAGCGTAAGCACGATGTATTCTGTGATATCCATTATTTTTCAACTATGATGATTAACATCTCTATTTTTTATAACGCCCAGGGCTATTATTGAATCTTATTCCAAATACGTAATTTGATTCGAGGTTCGATTGATTATATGTACGGAGCATTGAACTCTCTTCCGACAGTCACAAAAAATAAACATGAGATACGATTTAAGAATACCGTCAGCGAACACAGAATTGATCGATCTTCCTTCCCAAGAATCTTTTGTTCAATTATACTTAAAAGTCGGTGGTTACCGTTACAGGATACACCCTGCAGCCGTCGAAGAAGGTCGAGGGGAATAAAAAAAAATTAAAAAACGAAAAGCGTAAGTGTATGGAGGACGACGACGCTTTGTCGAACGGCGCGGCGTTTACCGGGCATTTACGAAACGCGACCTTGCTACGAAATACGTGGCCGCTCGTTAGCCGGGAGGTAGAGTTAACGGGGCAGAGGGAAAGATTTAGATGAGGTGGACTGGTTCCGGAAAGAACGAACGAATGAATTACGAGAGCGCGAGCATACGCGTGTTTCGCAAACTACGTGTCACAACCGGCCATCCATCCATCCATCCCCGTTTTTCTTTCGGACACGAAAGCTGACCTCCGTCGGTATGCGTCGCGATGCGACGCCTACCACGGAGTGGGCGTTTCGCACACGGTTTACCAATTGTTACTCAATCGTGGCGACGCGACGCTCGAAGTAAACACGCCGTGCAACGTAACGTTATCGGTATCGGCATTAACTTCTACGAATGCAGGTGCGTTACGTTAGCGTGGAAATAGAGTTTGGATTACGGGATGAGAATCGCGTTTATTAATTAGCGAACGCTCGGTTAACTAATTGTCATTATCTAGAAATACGGATTGCTTGCCCGTTATAGATGTTATGGATGAATATCCTATAACCAGTCGATCTCCTAATTCGTTAGGCAATCTTCCGGACAATAGTGGCATTTGCCAGATCAGCAGCTGGACGGGTATCCTCGTTGATACCACTTAAAATACAAGTGAGCCGGTCGAACACGGAGCGATGGAGGACGACCGATAATAAAAAGAGGTATCGGGCGGAGCGTAGGGTCGATGGTATCGACAATGACCGAAGGTGCGAAAAAAACGGACGACCGGGGTCTTTCGGGTACGTTGCACGCGGATCCAGATCGAGAACCACAGTCCTTGGCAATGTTCCCCCTGTACAGAGTGTGCGAGGGAACGAAAAGACCCTGAACGCGTCTAGGTAGTGGGATAGAAGCACGGTCTCATTCAGGACGAGTGCGTACCACGGAACGGTGTTCGCGAAACGTGGTCCCGGGTGGGAGAGGTCAGTTTGGCGGGATAAAAGGACAGCCGATCGACCGTTCGAGCATCATTCGTTTCTCAGCGATCTCAGCTGGTCAAGTAAGCAACCTGCTCGTTTTCTGTTCGAGAAACAATTAACCGATCGACCATGTACAAGTTCATCGCTCTGTTCGCCCTCTTCGCCTGCGCTCTGGCTGCGCCGGCACCCGAGCCTGCACCAGGTTTTGCGGCTATCCATGCGGCTCCGGTCGTCGCTGCGGCGCCTGTGGCAGTGGCCCATAGCGTCCCCGTCGCCACCAGCTACGCCAACACCTACAAAGTCTCGGTAAAGAGCCCCTTGGTCGCCGCTCCTTACTACGCCGCACCCGTAGCCCCTGTGCACACCGCCGCTGCCATCGTCAAGACCGCTGCGCCCATCGTCGCTGCACCAGCGACCGTCTACGCTCACGCACCGGTCGTCGCCGCCGGATACACGTTCTGAACTGCTCTCCGTTAATCTGAATTCTTCGACGACCAACGGGACCACTTCTTCAGCCTCTAGTCGACCGTGTTCAACATCGACCACGTTATCCCCGGGATCGTTCTGTCTGGTATTCTTATGTCTGATTACAATGTAACCGGAGAATCGACGCAGTCGGCTAATTATCCGCAATAAACTTTTTTCATCATTTTCAAATCAATACATATTATTTTCTTCGTCCCGTTCCCTTTTGTTCCTGTAATAGCTTCTTGTTCTATCCGATACAACAGAGGATCGATGGAGTGGACTCATTATCCGTAATAAACTCATCCTTTCTAAGATATTATAATAATTTGCTTTTCTTTTCGTTCTCTTTTGTCTCGTCTTCCTTTATCTCGCTTAGATCTCTTAATACCGATAATGAATCTACGTCAGCTAATTCGTTTAAAATCCTATTTTCGTTCCTTATTAACGGATAAAATCAAAAGGAATGGACCATAGAATAATTAAGAAGCTAAAATGAATTGTAATAAAATTGTGTGTAACGAGAGGAAGACACTGAAGGCTCTTCGAAGATTCGAGAGGCTTCTTGGATAGAAAATTTCCTCGGCCTCAAGTGTAAGGGCATGCAAAGTACCGGCGAACCGGTTACTGTCGCGAGTCGATTTTTGTCGTCCGAGCAGGCACGCCCTTCTCCCTTCTCCCTTTAGGATAAACTTATTTACAGTGCACTTCATTCGTATTTTCAATAAATTGCGAAAAATACTCTCAGTTCTCATCCCCAAACTTTTAACAAAAGTATCGATCGAGTAATCCAAATAGAGAATTCATAGAAGACGATACATATTTTCCATAATTACAATATACTAGACCAATATTTTTCTATATTAGGAATTCTATTTTGTCTCGGTTTAAGAATCACTTGACTCGATGAGACCAGATCACATTTTGATCTATTTATTTTTGCGATCGAAACGTAAAAATCAGAGACCAGTAAATGTATACGTTCTGAAACATTTTTCCGGTGCGAGTCTCAAGGTGGAGCGAAGTCCCGCCCCTAAAGTCGAAGCGGAATGCAACAGCTTCGCGAACGAGGACGGGTTTCCTTTTTACGGCATCCCCAGGATCTCTATAAGTACCAGAGGACCGAGACGATCCGCATCCAGAAATATAGGAGCATCTTGAAGCGTGTGCCGCAGAAAATTCACTCGTCATGTATAAGTTCGTGAGTAAATTCATTCTAACTATTAATACTTTTCACCCACTCATGCTGAGTAAACGATGTAACACGAATCGATAATAACAAATGTATGGAAACTAATGACAAGCGTGTATTCTTATATGGAATACAAAACGAAGCGTCTCGTGCAAATATACTTTGCACCTCTCACTTAAAACAAAGGAATAAAAAAAGACGTTTTTATAGTTTGTGCTTGCAGTCGCGATTGCCGCGGTCTATGCCGCCCCGGCACCTCAGGATGTTAAACCGAAACCTGCCATCGAATCTAAGCTAAGCCCGACGCCGGCAACATCGCTATCACCGACACCCTCGTTACTGCCGGCACCTTCGCTATCACCGGCACCTTCGCTATCACCGGCGCCTTCGTTATCACCGGCGCCTTCGCTACCACCGGCACTTTCGCTATCACCGGTGCCTTCGCTACCACCGGCACCTTCGCTATTACCGGCATCTCCGTTATCACCAGCATCTTCGCTATCACCAGCATCTCCGCTATCACCAGCATCTCCGCTATCACCAGCATCTCCGTTATCACCAGCATCTTCGCTATCACCAGCATCTTCCATATCACCGGCTTCGGTTCTACCCCCGTCACGATCACCTGCATCCGCGAGAGCTCTGTCCACGATAACCGAGCTAAAAACACCAGCGTCAACTACAAAATTGACGCAAGTAATCGCACCCCTGGCGTTTCCACCCATTCTTTCACCTCTTCAGGTTTGTAAAACGCGTTAAAACATATTTGAATACAATAATAGATAGCCCGTAATGTACGCTCGTCTTTTAACTCTTTTTAATTTGTACATTGCACTTCGTGATTGAATGTATTCTTATATTTAAGCAATAGAAAATTTGCCAAGTCATATCTTTACGCATTCTCTGGACATCTGATAAGATTTTACGAAGAACGAACTAATACGCTTTGTAAACTAACTAATTTTTCAATTGAAGTGTTTTGAACTTTAAATCAAATTTGCTTATAGGTTTCTCCGTACGCTTACGCTTTGCCGGCTGTGCCTTCTATCGAACTGGCAGCAGCACCTTCCACTTACTCGATCGAGCAGCACGGTTATCGCATTACCTACTGACTTCGTGAATGGTAACCAGCTGGATCGATGAACCTGGCGTACCAGCTGCACGGTGACGCTTCTTGTATCGTTTACGGATAAATTCGTTCCGACTTATGTAGCAACCGATTTCAAATACACTTTTCTTGGGATCAAAGCTCTTTGACGTATTTGTACCCTCCTCTACTGCTTCCTCCGACGTGGATCGAAATCGAAAGTGAGCATAGATCCTGCTTTCTCTGTGCCACCGATTGACGCAAGGAATAACAATTTCATTTAATCTTAACACGTAATCCAAGTTGCAGGTCTCGGCTCGTTTGCATTGTACGAAAAAATAAAAAATATCATCTTATAACTAACCGTTTTGTTGATGTAATTTAAATATGTATATACAAACTTCATTGATGATGACCAATGATGACTAAGAAGATCGACATACGTAATATATGCTAATAGTGGAAATCAGTTAATATAGAGGACCGAATGGTCGAAACGTTTTTCCGGACTTTCGAAAATGAAATTCCACGTCGATTTCACCGTGACCCGAGCTCCCGTCACTCGGCACGCGTAAAACCCAGAGGGTTACGAGAGAGGGTGGAAAATCCAGATTACGCAACCGAGCCATAACATTATACTGTGTGCTCGTTCTCGCGGCCGCTCGCAAACCGATCCGCATCCGCTTGAAAACTGTTCAAGCAAAACAATGCCGAGTAATTTCTTTTATTAATATACGAATAGAGATTTCGACAAAGCGCGGAGCACTTTCTCCCGGATATCGAAATCGCGAACGGGACGAAAACGGTCGTCGCGGAGGCGGCGTTGGCTAATCTTCAGATGACTTCGTATATATAATGAAAATTTGAAGCTTCCAAAATAAGAACGCTTTGTACCGATCGTTCCACCACTTTCCCATTTCACGCGATAGAGGAGAAACCTACCGACTTTCTTGTAACCGCATGGTGCTTCAAGCTTTCTCATCGATTCCCAACTTGAAACAAGAACGCGAGATTCGGAGCATTTTCTTATATTAGACACCGGATTTCATGCACTTATAGGAAAACTGAACATGCAGAAATGATAAATACTGATGCATAAAACTATCAGAATGTCAAATGCTAAATGCATGTTTCAACGTTTAAATGATAAAAGAAATGTTAATCTAAATATATATTTTATTTCACGTAATAATCTGCAGTCTACTTATTATCACACGATGGACCGAGAATTATAATTGTAAAAAGCTCGATATAGATTTGGAACACCGTTCTTTTAATATAAATTCAGTTACAGCATCCAGAATATTTCCAAGAATAGAGAAACGTGAATCGAATGTTTTGACCACTTTATGATAATAAGTTTATCGCTGATTCCGAGACCTTCGTTATTCTTTTTGGGTGTGACTCCTAAGGAGGTTCCGTCTCGTGTATTCTTAAACGAGGACGCTTCGTGGTCGACGTTACGTAAGTCTATTAACAAAAATCCCGCGTTACACAATGTGCTTGCGTAGAACTGCGAGCACCTACATCTATACATCATTCGTGTCATCCGTAACACCGATACACCGACCCCGATCGATCCGTGGATTAACATTTAAACACGACGCGAGGCTGTTATTCTTTATCGCATAAATTAAATTTCTAACAATGGAATTTTCCGGAAAATCATCATTCCCAAAACCAAACGTTCGAAATATAAAGTGTTTTAATCGAACACGAAATTCATATTTGAAAATATAATTTAACGATTGGCAATATAAAAAATCAAATTCTATCGTCAGTACGCAAAGTGAATTCTATCTCCTAATGGAACGATACTTCGGCTAATTAAATCTCGAATTTTACAAATGGAAAATGGAATGATTTTTACAAAATACAAAGAGACGATGGCAAAGGGTTGAGAAACATTGTGAATTCCAAGTGGCGGGTGCAAGCGGTTCGAGGAACCTAGCCAAAACGGATGTCCGCGAGCATGAGTCACGAGCGCACCCCACCGTGAGTGCTCTTTTACTTGGATTCAGCATCTCCGAAAGGGACGTCTATATAAGATACGAGTGGTACCGGTGAACGCTCAGAGTAACCTGGTTCACGGAGAAAGCGTACGGTTCGAGAGTGAAACCTGACCTGGACCTAGCGAACCCACAGCTAATTCATCAAACATCTTTAGTGTGTGAAAAAGGATTTTTAACACCGGAGGATTTCACCGGACGAAACAATCAGGTAAGAACGAAACCGAACAGAATAATCTCTCAACTCACCCCGCGTTCCCCGATTTTTAAAATCAACAAGTAAAAAGCATTACATTTTTATCTAAGTTTAATTACTGTATCAATCTCTTTTATTCTACTCAATATTCAACGGAGAATAAATTTGTTTTGTCCCGGTTGCGCAACGACTTTCACCGTTCGAAATTTTCGAAACAAGTACTTGGAAGACACGAGCCGACGTCGTAGTGTAGGCGTGTTTTACGAGAGTATCGCGAGAAGACCTGTTTAGCGACTTTCTCCCGACATCCTCTCGCTTTCGTTGGTCGGTCTTCATTGTTCGAACGATTCACCGGTAGTCACTTTTCCCGCGTCAGTCCTACAGTTAACAGGCTTCTTTCTCCTCCGTCAATTAGGTATACGACTTTCCACTTAGACTCTAGGTCGATCAATTAATTAACAAAGATTCGCTATTAATTTTCTTATTATTTTTTATTAGAATGAAGCTGTGGTTCATCGGGTTACTCGGCATAGTGATGCACAGTCGTGCGACTCAGGTACCAGTGAACAATCCCGAGTGGTCATGGCAGCCGAATGACGGATCCGAGAAAGTGGAAACGCAAGACAAGAGAGCTACCTTTGATGTCAACACTAACGCGAACATCGAAATCGTCAATGCACCCAACGTACAACGATCGGTAATCGAACTTAACAATTCATCTTTAGACCGTAGATTCTATAAATTTACAAAGAATCGAATCAATACATACACAAAAGAAGTTCTGTTTGCAAAGAGTCTTAAAGATCGACTGTATCGCAGGTGGAATCAGTAGTTGATGAGATTCTCGTCTCAAATCGACAGGGTCGGAACCTGGAAGGCTTCGACCAAGTGTACGCGGACCCGGACGTGAAGAACGCGCTTCAATTAGGAAACGACACGCTGGCTCGCAGCTACATCAGAGACAAGCTGTGCGGGCTTGGACTCATGAACGTAAGTGGAACAAATATTCTCGATGTATGCCTCTGTTTCACGTGCATCCCCAATGTATCAATAAATTAAATAATTAAAATATCCTACAGTGCGAAGACGCGGAGGGCCGTCGACCGTACTACTCCCCGCATCGCGGCATTTATCCTCAAGACATAATCTACGCTCAACCCGTAACGATCAAGCCCGTGGGAAGACCTCTACCAGCTATTCCAGTGAAACGGCCCTATGGCTCGTCGATCAGACCAGGCCCGCCTCAATCACCTGGATTCATCTCATCGGGACCACCGCCAGAAGTAATTTACGGAGTGGGTGGCGGAGCTCATCCACCTTCGTTCGCGTCCGCAGCCAGCTTCGCCGGCTCTTATCCCGCGTTCAAGAAACCCGGCCCACCCGCCACTTTCTCATCTAAGCCTGTCTACGAGTCTGGATTGCTGAACGAAAATATCGAGTTCGGCGTCAACAGCCAATTCATCGACAAAAAGCAAATCGCATTGCGACCGTCCATTGGCTCGGACGCGGTGCAGCAGCACGTGCATCATCATTATCATCACGGTGAGGGAGGCGTCGCGACTCCGATCAACGCGAATCAAGGCTATGGCACTGGAAATTACGGGAACATAGGGACCAGCTACGACGTCCCCAACTCTGGCGTCCTGGGAGCTGGTTTCCAAGATTTCGACGACTATAAAAAGGCGTTCAAAGTGAAAGGGAGCAACGACGCGAACGGGTTGAGCGGATCTTCGAATAATAATTACGCCGAGAGATACCCGGTGTACGAAAAACCGACGCGAGATACTTATGGGAAAGCTGACGGTCTTAAAACCGGCAAGTACTTCGCTGGTGCGGGAAGCAACAATTATATTTCTAACGGTGTCCAGTCTAACGATTTCATTGCTTCCGGAACGAACAACTATTTTGGCAATGTTAACGACAACGACGAGTTCGGAAGCGATTTCTCCGCGGGAGATTGCGTTTGCGTGCCGTACGACCAGTGTCCGAGCGAGCACGCTGGGCGCAAAGATGATCTTTTCCTCGCTATCGATCCCCGTAATCTCAACAAGAACATCGAAGCTGAGAACGCGGATATCGTGACGGTAGAACAGAACAACAACGGAACTCGAGTAGCAAAATCCAGTGAAGTCGACGGGAACGAACAGTTGGAGGAATCGCAGGAGAACGCTAGGAGCAAACGAGAGGCAACTAACGACGAATCCATCGAGGGTAGGAAGAAGAACGTAGAAGGGGTAAGAATAATCGACTCGTAGACTCATTTTTAGACCGCAGATTTGTACGCGAAATACTGACGTATACTTAATAATTTCTGTACATGCAATTTTCTAACCGCATCAAATCCGCGGTCTAATCAATTTTCTAGACGATAAGCGTAGGGAATTGTCGTCGTCGTCGTTTCGAGTAGCGAAACTCACAGGGGCAGGAACGCGAAACGCGAGACGCAAAATTAATGGAGAGGAACTCGGTCTCTATCCGCGTGACTGTTCGACTCTCTGGTTGCAGAGACTCGACGCTAGCGATCTGGACTCCTCGAAATTAAACCTGAAGCCGACGTGGGGGATCAGTTTCGGACTACCGCAAACCGGTGGCCCGTACCCGATCGGTCCTCACGGTGACAATGTACTGGTGAACCCGTACAATGGGTACGGCTCGGCCGGTCAGGGCATTAATTTAGGCCTGGTTTCGGTGAACCCTCTGCTAGCCGTGCAATTCACCAAAGACGAGTACGGAGATAAGGTGGTAAAGCCGTTCGTGAATTTGCACGTGACGCCGAGTCAACATATCGTGCATAAACTCGGCCATCTGCTCTCTCACAAGAAGCAAGCGTTGTTCGATAGTTACGGACCGAATTACGCCTCTCATTACTACCCTTCCAAGCCTGCCGTGATCTACGAAAAACCGTACCACACGAAACCTATTTATCGTCCCCCTAATCACTACCACGAGTACCCTGATTCCTATTATCGAGACGGCGATGACGATTACGATTACGATTATGATTACGATGACCGCTACTATGCGCGTAGCAACGGTAAGGAAACGCCCGATGCTAAAGAAAGAACTGGGAGAGTATCGTTTCCGAACAGAAGAAAGCGTGACGCGCAACAATTACAGTTACCGAAAGATGCGATGGAGGTAAGTATCGGTGGCTATGAGACTCGAACGGGATAATTGCAATGGGGAACTCGAGTTTCTCCATGCGCATCGTAAACGTACAAGCAGTCGAAGCTAAGTTAATTATGGTCAATCTTCTGACGCGATTCTTATTAACGAATGAAATTTTTATTCTCCACAGAGACAGTACGGAGGCATCGGCTCGCAACGAGTGTGCGGACCTGGCTACGTGTGCTGTCCACGAAGGCAACCGTCGCGGAAACCCCGACCTGGTCAGTGTGGAATCAGATACACTCAAGGAATCAATGGGAGAATCAAGACCCCGTCGTACGTCGACGGTGACGCCGAATTTGGTAAGAATCTTTGATCTTTCGTATACTAAATATTCATTTCAGAACTCTTAATTGATTTTATCATTGATTACTGAAATTTTAATAACTCTTCAGGTGAATATCCCTGGCAAGTAGCGATATTGAAGAAGGACCCTACAGAGAGTGTTTATGTGTGCGGCGGTACCCTGATCTCTCCACGACACATTCTCACGGCGGCGCATTGCGTGAAGACGTATGCGGCTCGCGATCTTCGCGTTCGACTTGGAGAATGGGACGTGAACCATGACGTTGAATTCTATCCCTACATAGAACGCGACGTGTCGAGCGTCAACGTGCACCCAGAATTCTACGCTGGCACGCTTTACAATGATATCGCTATATTAAGGATCGATCACGAAGTCGATTTCCAAAAGAACCCTCACATCAGCCCGGCCTGTCTGCCGGACAAACGCGATGACTTCACTAGAAACAGGTAAGCTTTTCCTATTCCCTTTGCATTTCGAGATAACAGTATATTTTTGCTCAAAACACTTTAAACAATTCTGAGGTAATAACATTTCTAATTCTAAAAATAAAGAAGTCTATTACATATTTTAGATATTGTAACACTACTGATTATTCATTATTACTTTAATTACGAATGAAACAGGTGCTGGACGACCGGATGGGGCAAAGACGCTTTCGGAGACTTTGGAAAGTATCAAAATATTCTAAAGGAAGTGGATGTGCCGATTGTGAACAACCAGATCTGCGAGCAACAAATGAGGCGAACCAGATTGGGACCTGGTTTTAATTTGCACCCTGGATTTATTTGCGCGGGTGGAGAAGAAGGGAAGGACGCTTGCAAGGGAGACGGAGGTGGACCGATGGTCTGCGAACGCAACGGTCGCTGGCAGTTGGCCGGTGTCGTGTCTTGGGGAATCGGTTGCGGACAACCAGGAGTTCCAGGCGTTTACGCTCGCGTTTCGCACTACCTCGACTGGATTCAGCAAGTTGTCAATCGTTATTAACGCTTAAATACCCGGCATTGAATTTGTAACTGTAACATTGTTATTATTATAATAAGTTAATGAAGCCGAGCGTTTAAGCGTTAAAAATCGCGACAACTATTGTTTGTATTGTTATGCTATACGTTCGACCTCGATCTCCATTTTCTATCAACGACGACACGAAGAGTCGAGAAACTATGTATAACCGATAATTTATTATTATACACAGATTTGTGTACACAGACGTAGGATGTTAAGTAAATTAATTCTTTGATACCGCTTGCATGTGATGATTAGACGATACCAACTCAAGCTGTAAATATTCTTAAACTGTTGAAGCAATGTGTATTGCAAATTGTATTTCTGCCATTTGTTAAGAAAAGTTGTATTTAAGATTAAGAAAGTGAATAAATTCATTCGCTCAACATCCATCCTGATGTCTAATGAAAGATGGAAATATTTCTCTTCTCGATCCTAATTACTAGACCGTAACCACAGTTCTCCGCTTGATGCTAATGATAGCGCGTTGCATGCGTGCGCGTGACTATGACGGTAGGCAAGCGGATTGCCGGCGTTGCCTAGCAACCGCGTCCGGCGGTCGGGTGGGGGTTGCTTAGCAGCCTCATGGCTGAAATTTAAAATAACGATTCTCTCGACTTTACAATTCTTTGCAAAAGAAAGTATATTGCAGAATCTTAATGCTTAAAGGGAGTAGCAAAGGAAGACCAATGTTCGTCTATTCTCTCTATGAGGCCAAGTTCCGAGTCCTACGATGCTCCAGTCTTTATAATTCATTGAGGAACAGCGAGAAATTCCTCAAATCTTATAATTTTTAAGATTAGACCCAGTGAAAAGAAACAATTTATTGAACCCAAATAAATAATACAAATATAATCAGAAATAAAATAACGAAAAACGGAAAACATACATGTTGTGTAAGGAAGGAACTGTTCTTTATTATGCTATGTACAGCATAGCTTTTGCCACGTCATCAGCGGTTTGCTTATTAACCAAGTTCTCCGCAATGGCTAGACCAAAAGCAAACGCGGTTGCCGGGCCTCTGCTGGTGATCAAGTTACCGTCGACTACAACTTTGTCCTCCACATATTCGTAATCGTTCACCAAATCATCTTTCATCGCAGGATAAGACGTGAGCTTTTTCCCTTTCGCGATACCGTGAGCCTTGAGTGCAGTCGGTGCTGCACAAATAGCAGCGATCAATCTGCCTTCTTTTTCTTGCTGTTGCAACAACTTTCCCACTTCTGCAGACTAGTATACGAGAAATGCATGATGTAGTACATACGTATTTTTTGTCTGAACGTTAATAAAATATACTCCTTACTGATATGAAGGCCTTTGAGCCACCCAAACCACCGGGCAATACGACAACGTCGTACTTTTGATTAATCGCGTCCTGAAGTTGCATGTCGGCACGTATTTTCACGTCACGACTGCACTTGATGCACGGCCCTTCGCCGAGACCGGCGACAGTAACGTTGATCTGAAATAAGACGTGTCGGCGACGAGGCATTCGATAGAGGTTACGAAAGCAGAGAGAACCTTACCCCGGCTCGTCGTAAAACGTCCGTGGTTATTACAGCTTCCATCTCCTCGGAACCTTCGGCGAGCAACAGCAGTGCCGACTTTTTTGCCATAGTCGTAGCGTGTCTCACGTTTTCGAACAAAATCGTTTGATTTCTACGAACTGATTGCGCAAAATGTGGGACCAGACGAGACAGTATCGACATATATGTATGTATGCGTTCGGCGTTGACAGAGACGAAAGACGAAAAAGATATCGCGAAATACCGGCTATCGATCCGCAGCTGATCCTCTCTCTACTTCCAGTTTTGCCAGAGATGGCGTCGACCAATCAGAAACTGTCCTAACTTTGTGATCACTCTCTAGAGTAGAGGATCACTACTAATGCGCACATATTCAGTAAAGACGGTATCACAAAATCAAAGACGAGTAGCAAGGACATTGTTGGCAATTGTTATTCGAGAACAAACACGCGACGTATACTTGAATTCGAATAAAGTCTGATTTCCTAACAAAGAAGGAGAATGGACGAAGTATTGGGTACGTTGAATAAAATACTAATTGCAACGTCCAAACATCAGGAGCTGGTGAGCGAGTATGAAACATTACGGGCAGATGAAGAACGAATAAAATTCACTCTGGACGTTATGTCAAAGTACAAAATATTTCCTAAAGAACAATGCGATTCAAAGGACGCGAAACAGTCCGAGAAATTCAGGCAAGAGGGTAACAGGTTATTCGTCTCTACACCACTCACCAATAATACTTGTGTCGAGGTGCACAAGCTTTATACCAAGAGCGTAGCTTACGCTCCTTGTCCGTCCCAAAATCTCGCTTTGGCTTACGCCAACAGGTCAGCCATTTTGGTAAAACTGCACAAGTACGAAATGAGTTTGCAGGACATAGATAGAGCATTGACGCTTACGTGTCCGGATAACGTACGTGCCAAGCTTTGCGTTAGGAAAATAGAATGTCTAAATGCTCTGAGGGATCCCAAAGTAAAGAATTCTATCGAAGAGGCTCGCTGTTCGTTAGAAGGACTGTGCCTAGATGATACCCTTAGAAAGAAATTCATCGAGCAGCTCGATTCTATGAAAATGGCAAGGAACGTAAGGAAGCGAGGCGATCTGAAACAGCCACCGGTTCCCGAGATAAATAATCGTAACGTCGAAGTCCCTTGTGCATCTGACGCGGTAAGGATAGAGTATAACGAAGAATACGGCAGACACGTCGTGGCTACGCGCGACATAAAGCCCGGAGAAGTGGTCGTCGTAGAAAAACCGTACTCGCTGATGTTGACGTATGAAAATGTTTATTCGCATTGTTCCAATTGCTTAGAAGTGTCTTGGGCCAATATACCTTGCGATCACTGCACTTTCTCCATGTACTGTTCGGAAGACTGTAAAACAACGCATTGGAAAAAGTATCACGACATCGAATGCGCGGTATTCCCTTTCGTATGGAAGATGGATTCTTCTAATTTGGACTTGTGTAGCGTAAGACTGACCATACAAGCTGTACGGGAATTCGCGAGTATAGAAGAATTAAGGAAGGAATTGATCCAAGTCGATAATTGCGATGGCAAGTTATTTGTATATGTATGCTTGTCCTCGGAAGACCATCGTGTATTACTTCGCTGTTTTCAGATCCTCGAACAAAAGGTTTCTCCAACGACGGTATCTTTGCTAGCGACAAGTATAGAAGCGTGTTAAGCCTCGTGACCAACACTGAGAAACGTTCCGTGCGGGATCTGTTCAGGAGATCTTTAGATTCATGTTTTATATTGTGGTATCTAGCCACTCGAACTAATTTATTTGGAAATCTATTGGAGAGAGATCTGTCGGCCTTGACAGACAATAACGATGCCGTATTCGTCGGCAGTCTCGTATTGAGGCATCAACAATTGATCCCTAGTAATGGTCACACCGTACGTACCGTATCTGCTGAGTAATCTCGTATTTTATGGAATCATTCGACGATCCGTTTATAGTTTACCGAAGAACGTGGATTAGAAGAAGCGGCTCGACGCGGCTTCGGAATTATGCCATTTTTGAGTCTAATGAATCACAGTTGCAGCCCGAATATTTCTAGGGACTGTACGTCCAAGCACATAGTAGTACGTGCCATGTACCCCATTAAAAGAGGTGAACAGGTACGTGAACAAGTACCGCGAAACGAATACCTAATTGTACGCCGAACGAGTACCTAATTCCGCGAGAACTCGCGTTTCTTTTTCCCTGCGATAGCTGTTCGAGAACTATGGCCCACATTTCGCTCTCACGCCTAAAGACGCGAGACAAACTGAACTTTTAAAACAGTATTACTTTAAATGCAACTGTATACCGTGTCAAGAAGACTGGCCACTCTATTATAATCTGAAATCGTACAAAGTAAGTTGCTTCGTACATGAAAAAAAAGTTCAACAGATCTGTTGTATAGAACTAATTAATTCGCAGGAATTGGCCAAGACGAAAGCAGACGAGGCCAAGATTAGCCATGTGTTACGGAAATTCGGTGCGTACGTCGATCTCGCGATGGTAGGAGATATGTTAGACAAACATGTTGTCGACGACTTGTTAAAAATGATTCAAGTGATACACGATCTGGTGCCAATGCCCTGCGAGGAAATGAGCCACGTCGTGGAAACGCTGAAACGAGTTTATGGTTTGAACGGAAACAGATATGACGTGCCAAAGCTTTGAGTTTTTGATGAACCACCAATATACAAAGAACTATAAATGTTGCGTGTGCAAATATATTCAATGTACATTAAATGTAATTCAATGTAAATTAAATATACATCCAATAAATAAATGTTACATGACTTTGAACATTAAAACTGATTAAGGAAAATCGTGAAAGTCTCATTGAACGACAGAAGGAATCATGTAAACGCTCGTCAGTTTGTATGAAAAATAAATTCGTGACACATTTCTTTTAAATATATCTATATTTAATGAATAAAAAAGCAAATTACTTTTCTACTTTCTTCGACTTTGCAGATGCTTGGGCTTTCATTACCTTTACGACAATCTTCTGTTCCTCGATTAGAAAAGCCCGGACGATTCTGTAAAGTGAAATAATAAGAAGGTAACGAATAAAACAAATTAACGTTATAGAACTTACCTTTCTTTGACACACTTGTGACAAAGTACACCGCCGTACACACGTTTAACAGTCTTCTTGCGCCTGCACATACGTGACCTTTCCATGGGTCTAGCCGGTTGGATGCCCCTCAATTTATCTTTGCACTGACCACATCTCGGGATCTTTTTCGGTTTCTTCAGATACTGATATACTAATTTTCCACCAGGAGTACGAACTCTGTAGAATTTACATTATTGTTGTGACGCATGTTTATACACTACATAACCACATCCGCGAAGGGAATTACACAATTACTCGGCGGCATAAAAATGACACGACAATGAAGATGAAATGTTTTCTATGCACGGTTGATGTGTGACACATCTTTGAATAGCGAGCACACGTGTATCTCGTGTGTTTAAAGTACCAGACAAAAACATGACGCTTATACGATCTAGAGATTGAGTCCACGAGATCTTAGGAACGATTCACGCGTAGAAGAGAGTACGAATAACGGAACTGTATTTTACAGTTTGCTGTTTTGAATAGTATAGAACTTACACTCGTCTCCTGTTGCTCTTTGTGTTGTACGACAAACGTCGTCGGTAGGTCAGTCGTTGTACCATTTTGGTTCTGGAATATAAATGCGTTCGTTAAAAGAAACCTCTTCCTAGATTACAACGTGCCGCACTTTTGAGAACCGTGTATTTCTGAACAGTTATAAAATCATGTACGCGTACAACGATTAACGCGATTAATTCGGATAAATAAAGATTGTACAAATCGGAACGAACCTTATTCAGAAACCAAGCGGAAGAGAAAGTATGTAGATCGGAAAAAGGTTTACTCCACACGGCAACGCTTCTAATGCACTCTAGCGGCTGCTCGTTAAAAGATCTACCCGGAAATCATCTACTATATAGACTGCAGATGCGGTCATGGATGTGAAATTTGAAGGAGGTTCGATTTCCAACGACGGAAGAAAGAACCGAAACGGTTTCCCTCCCTATGTTCAATCCATGGGTGAAAAAGTTATTGTAATAAACAATTTTATTTATTAATTAATTATTACCGCTAGCGAAATTGTCTTCTAAAGGACCTATGCATTTTTCTTCTAACTCCGATATTTAATGAGTTAAGTACGATTAATTGGCATTTTATGGGTACTGACAAAATCCGGCTCCACCGTCGAAACAGCAAACTTCTCGTAAAAAATTTCTTTTTTTCTCAAATACTCCTAAACCGTTGGACCTACGAGAAAATTGCATAGGACCTTATTTATAGCTGATGATTATAGCTATAACTTTTGTCTAAAACATTTTTTATTAGTGTCGACAGTTAACGGGTATTATACAAAAAACGAGAAAACATTTTTTTACAAAATAAGTGTTAACTATTGACAGTAGAAAAAAGTGTTTCATATGAAAGTTGTAGCTTTTCGCGATATCTTTAACTTTTGTTTGAAACATTTTTCGCTAGCAGCAACCGGTAAGTAGATATTTACGAAAGACGAGAATTTCAGAGAATCCAGAGGGGCACCTCTTAACAAAATCTCGGAAAAACTGAAAATTTTTTTTTCTCGAAATTTCGAAAAATGCTTCAAGTAAAAGTTGTAGGTACTGCTATTATCTACAAGAAAGGTAGTATACAATTTTTTTCTATCTCGAATACTTCAGGACTAATCAATTAATAAGTTCGTCAATCTTTTCTCGATGTTAGAAGTGACGCGCGAAAAGATGCGCACATTCGAATTGACGCTCACGCACGCGCATAACGAACTAATTATTTCGTACTGTGCGCTGCTACGTATAAGTACGTATTTTTTAATTAATGTAAATCATAAGTGGCAAGGATAGAAGTACGAAAAGAATGTGGATCGCTGCTTCTTTACATCGTATAAGGTATATTATTTATTATATCTTATTTACATTCAACATCGTCTTGACAACACCATAGGAAAAATGTTTTTAGACACATTCCAAAATTTGTCGACATTAACTCTCTTATTGCATCTGTTGCGCTTTGTCGCATTGTTTTCATTTGTTTTAATTACTTTTATACAATGAATCGAGGACACACGGTGGCGATTCGCTGAACCCAATTGTGTAAAAACTCAGTTCGACGAGTATACATAAATTATGATGCGTGTACGTGATAGTAGATGAGCTATTTATAATATATACGGGACGGTACCTGTGTGCTTTGTCTTCTCGCGAATTTAATATATGTTTTTCTTTCTTATCCTTTTTATTATTTTTTTTTGTTTGCTTTTCGTTTTCGAAGCAGGTACTTTGACAAAGTTCGCTGTAAACAGACTGACAAAAGAAGGCGATAAAAAAAAGAGAAACAATTATAAGAGAATTAAACAACGTGCACATAGGTCGCTTAAAGAACGCTTAACTAATCGATAATATAGCTGCTTAGAGACTCGACGATCGTTCATCTATGATGTTGTGCTCGGTCTTCTCATTTTCTCATTCTATCCTTTCATCTCTTTTTTACAACGGCGGCGGGGCTTCACGAAAACCCCGAAGTAAGGAAATAATTATTTATTTTCTATATATCCGTTTTCACGTCCCCCTTGGTACGATTCTAGCAAGGTAAATGGATATAATCTACCACGATTAGAACGTCCATCCTTTCTTTCTTTTTTTTAATTTAGTCAGATCTCTAAACAATAAATAAGGCTTTCATTGCTTTTAATAAATAGTAGTACAGAAGTGTTAATCGAGTAAAAAAAAGTATTTAAGTAAGAGGAGAGATGTCTTCAACGAATTTCTTGACTCGTTTACTCATCGCTGCGTTTCCTCGATAGAAGGAGTAGTAATTATTACTTGACAAAAATAAAAAAAAGTCGTAACTAAAAATAATACAAAAAGAAGATGAACAAATAAAAGGGAAACGATAGGAGAAAGAAGCAACATAAAGCTTGTGTTTGCGTGAATCGTTTGTAGAATTTTGATTCGGATTACGCAATTATTTTTCCTATCGCTCTTCCTTCTCTCGGCATTCTCGCATTTTGGTTCCCCGTCTCTGAAAGAATTAAAAAAGCGCTCCGCGTATTGACATCGGAGAGAGAGAGAGAGACAGAGAGAGAGACAGAAACAGACAGACAGGCAGATAGATAGAGAGGGAGAAAGAAAGAACGAAAATACGTGGACATAAAGTACGATCGAAAGCTTTGCAAGTGTTCAGGCGTTAGTCGCCGAGGATGGGGGTACTACTAAATCAGGGAAAAGGTGGATAAAAAGTAAAACAGAGGAGGTTACTCGAGAAAAAGAGACAGCTCTAGGCGTTCGAACGCGAAAGACTCGAGGTGAAATCGAAAAAGGTCTCTCTAATAAGATACTCTTTTTTCTTTTACGCTCCAACTAATTATTCATCTGTTCGTTTTCGTGCCTACGATCGTGTAATATCGATAGAGGTCTATGAAATCTAAATATTAATTCGCTGAAACTATCGACATTCTCAAAACTTCAGGTCGCACTCGCAGGTTCGTCGCTAGACACAAATAGTTACAGCTGAAACTTTTCTTTTAAAAACCTTTTCCCCCTTTCCCTGGCGGACTCCCGGCTGGCTACTGACACGTCTCGCCCCCATTTCTCATTTATCCGCGGGCGAAAATTTCGACTCCGCTCGTGACGCGACGTCGTCGTTCTCTCCGCCTTCGTCCACCTTTACCATTCGTTTAATCTTTTAATACGAACATTTAGGAAGATAGCTCTATCGATAATTAATATTTTCTGAAATTTTTTAACATTCTCTATATAAAAATCTGCATTTGCGTGTATTCACTTATTGCTTCGTAATCGTCGCCATTCTTGGTAGCTTCCCGTTCTCTTTCTCCCTTATATGCCTGGCCACACGTGGGCCGAGCAAACGCTCGAGCAAAGAAGACTGGGATTGCTAGTAGCCAATTTTTTTTTTACCATGGCTCGTGTTGCTTTTTTGCTCGACCGTTTGCTGCGCTGACTCGAATCAGACGTGACAGAGGCTCTCCAGGACCTTCCCTCGCATTTTCCGACAATGCAAATGGAACGACCTCGCGGTTTAAGAATCTCCTAATCGCGAGGCTCGATGCAGCGACGGGACAAGCAGCGGGGCTTCTCCTTTCGCGGCGTCGAGCCTCGTCAACTATATTCCTAACGTAATTCGTTAAATTAAAAATAAAATTTGTCGCGTGGCTCGCCCGGGAAGTGTTCGAGTCCGCTCGTCGATCTACTCAAATTCGTGCGTGTTTCTCCCGCGTGTCTTGGAAGTAGTCTTTTTACAAATCAGCGAGCGCGGATACGACAAGATACAGACCAGATCCATCGCGACGAAAAACAACCCTTTACCTCCTATCGACCGATCCTAATGTCCCGTTCGTGTGCGGATGTCTCGTGTACGGTCGCGCAGCGAGAAAAGCGATGAACAATACAACTTTCCTAGCTGCTTTTCCGTCCACCGGAATTATGGACGTTGCGTTTGCGATACGAAAAGCATGAGCTTCGAGAGTATGGAAGCTCTCTTCATTTTTTCTTTTTAGTACGCCTTGATATGTTCACGATTTCCCGTTCCTCCAACGTATGTACTCGTCGACCTCTCCCGACCGTATAAATCTGTCTCGCGCGTTACGCGCAATATAATCTATTCTCTCGTTCGATACAAGATACACGATAGACGGGGATACCTTTTCCTTCTTCTCGTCGACTGCGCCTTCCTTCCTCTCTCTCACGCAAAACTCATATTGTTATTTTCACCGTTCACGCACACTCTCTCTCTTGTCCTCGCATTATTGGCACATGTTCCTTCTCCCGTTTCCTCCCTTCTAATAATCGACAGGTACCCATACGGTTCGCGTATTACAACATATTTGTATAGGTAACGCGAAGGCAAGGATCGTATCTTCCCCTTTCCGTTTTTTTTTTCGTTTAAATCTTTGTCTCGTCATTAACGTCCAAGTAGTAAATGTTCGTAAACGATGCTGGCTCTCAGTCGCACGTGTATTTTATAATCTGCTTATGCTCCTCTCCATTCGCAAAAGCGGAGCTCTCTACGTGTGTGTATTCGATGTTGCCGTGTGTATTAAATTCTGTGCGAATCTCGTGTGTAAATAGTGTTTGTACATCGATTAAGCTTTACTTTTATTAATAAGAGCTACAAAATATTCGCGGCACGCGGGACGTAAAATGTGGTTGTGTAGGCTCGCAATCGAGGCACGCTCGCCCTTCGCCTCTCTATGCCAAATTACTTTAAATATGTACTCAGGCTTCGCGCCTTCTTCGTTTCTTTCTCTTTATCAGTCGTTGCTCGAAGATCCATTTGCATAGAGTTGGGGAAAAGAGGCGCAGCGCGCGGGGTTCGTTAATTCGATTTTTTTTTAGGCCGTCTATTTGTGTTCGTGCAATAATCTGTATCGTAGTGACGATTCAGGGGGTTTGATCGAATCGTTGTTACTAAACCCGATCACCGTTCGTTGCGAACATCGTTGAGGGATATAAGGAGTTAGGAACACTGTAAAACAAGGGTGGCTTTGTCGATGGCAGAGTTCGGACCGAAAAAACCGAAAATAGCACGTGTGAGCAACGATTCAGTGCGTTAAGACGGAATCCTGCTTGGCGATCGTTCGACTCGTCAAGGACGATCTTGATCGACTCTAACGGGTCGAACGGAAGTCGAGCGAGATGTTCAGGCAGTCTCGACGGTGAACAGGTCTCGAATAAGTTCGGGCGTAGGACAGGATTCATCGGGGCCTTTATACACGCGAATTCGATATACGGCAGTGATTATACAGTGGCAGTCCCGATTTCTCTCGTTTTAAGAGATCGATATTTCTAGGAAGAGAAAGACGAAAAGTCAGTCGCGCGAATTCGCATGGATCCCGTCGTCGCGACCTTGTTCTGTCGAAACGGAGCGACGACGATAAAATTCGATGTGTCGTCTTTTGCAAAGTCGAGGTTTCTTGCGCTGGAATGTCTGCGATACGCGGCTGGTTCCCCGAAGCCGAGCTCTTTCGCGGGGATATACACGCGTACATGTACATATACTTTCTTGAGAAACGCCTGACTAGGATGTCGCCGATTCGGGATACAAGTTCAGCCTTTCGGGGAGGCGACCGACGCGAAATGCTCCTCGAACGGACGATCCGTCAGATCGATGGTGTATCGAGTCCTCCGTCGATCGATGCCGTGACGATCCGGTGAGAAACGCAGCAGCATCGATCGGCCTCGAGATTAAACGAGAAACCCTTGCGAGGTGGCGGACATCTGCGCTCGGAGCGCGGTCACGCTGTTCATTATCTTCTTCTGATGACCCACCAGCGTGACCCCGAGCGCCGTCAACTCCTGAACGGTGACACGTGCCGCCGCTTCGAGGGTGATCACCCCCGACCTCTCGAAGCTCTCCGCGTACCGTGACATCTTGATGGAAGCCAGCCACTCGCTGACCGAGGTCAGCTGCGTCAAGTCCACCGCGTCCGGCGCCAGTGGATTGGTGCCCCTGTATCCAAAATCAAAAGTTAGATCCACGGTTCGACCGAAGGGGTTCGTTGGGGAACACTAGACGAGAATCAAAGACCTCGAAACTCGTTCGAGACCTCTACGGGTTGTCATCGGGTATCTAAATACGAGATTCCATCTGGAGTCCCGGGTCACAACGTTCTGACAGTTCGATAAAAATAATGATCAGACCGCGGATTTTCTTCGTTCGTCGAAAGTGAACGCGTATCGTTGCAATGTTCGAGTAATGAACGTTTCGTTGAACGTGAAAACCTGCGATAAAATGGTTTACGTTGCAAGCCAGCTTTGGTCCGAATAAAATCTAATGTTTGGATTGCTACGGATAAACTGTCAAAGAGTTGAGGACGGAGCGAAAGAACGGAAGCGATCTAGGAGAGCTCGTTCACGTACGATCGATCGTACGAGGAGATAGACGGTTCCGTTTTTCCACGTCCGTGGCGTAGAGAGAGCGGTTTCAAGTTCATTTCGGATTCTATTACTCAAGTACTTCTAGTAAGGAGGGATTAGCCGCTTCGATCGTTGCGTTTCGCTTTGATCGTCGAAGCGGCTGCACGACGTACACTCGGACAACTGGTCTTAAATCGGTTCACACGGGAGCTATGTACCAAGTATATGTACAGAAGAGACACGCTCGTCACTGGGAACATGAACAGTTTCAAAGGGTTCCACTTGACGAATGTTCGATTCATGAATTTGTCAAGCGGGACTCGGACTCTGAATTTCGTGCTCGCAGAAGGTTCTCTCTCGGCGCATTTCATGAGCGCGGTCTACTCCGATAATAAAATCGTAAGTTACAACGCTCTGCGAGCAAAAACGTAAAAGAGTTCGGGGTAAACTGGTAGTTACAGGGGGCCGAACGGAGTGTGAGTCGCGGGCCTCTCGTACTACTGATTTCTAGGAGAAGTAGTTCCACTGATATAATTTACTCGATAGACTTTTACTGGTACGGGTGGATATGGTATAAAAAACTTTTAGGGTCTCGGCTGAAGAGAGGGGGGCAGGGGAGTCGATAAAGTATCTTTATGTACACTTTGTCCAGAGCTCGATAACTTTCCACGACCGCGCCTGTATTCTTTAACTTGTTTCGCGTGCAGCAAAGGCTCGCGACCGCTGCGGCAAGAAGCAAACGAGCGTCAGGCGAAATCGTGAAAATTCGAGCGGCTCCTGGATCGTTGTTAATTAATACGGGTAGCACACGTGTGTGATATCGACGGTGATACGACGGTGAGAGTTGCTAATGGCATGGTATTAATGATAGCACTATATGAGAGCGTGATTACGTTGACGGTATATGAGTACATACAGAGTTGAGAGATCAGCTGGACGTATTACGTAGAGACGTGAATGGATAAATGGTGCGTACGAAGCAAGCAGTGCGATACGAACTAATAGGATTTACAAGCAGAGCAAATGCTGTCTACGTGGCAGCAATACTCGTGGTGATTCCAACGAAGCGAGCGGAGCAACAAGGCACGAGGAACTAACGCATTTCGTAGGTCTCACCGGCGATTAAATCGGTAACGACGATATTGAACGTGAATTCGATCGACGCTAGATGGATCAGTTTTGGGTAATTCCGGTTTTCCTCGTACTTCGCGGTACAACGTCTTCCAAACGAGCGAAGCATTCCATTCGAAATTAGTCTTCGCCTCCTGCTCGGTCGCTGCTCTCGCTTCGTCTCGTACTTTCTTTACATTTTATTATTATTCATTTGGTCGACTGAAAGCTGTTCTTGATTTTTTACCTTTTCCTCAAATGCACGTTGGAGGATGTCGACGAGGCGGGTGGGGGTGGGGGGGGAGCACCCCTTTCCCTGATTCTGACAATTGTTAGCATTTGTTAGTGCAATGGAGGTCACACACGCTTCGGTGTGCGCTTTTGTCTGCGTGTATGTGTTGCGTGTACACGTTCTCCCAGTGTATTATTGTATGTACGTATGTACCTGCTGCTCTTATTTCGTTCGTCGTACGTGTAACGAGTCTGTGTCTGCGTGTACGTGTGTCGTGGTGTGGTCGTGCGAAGCTCGTTATATCGCGATTGTCGTAAACTCTAAGGTAATTAGCGCGCATCGATTCGATTTCCGCGAGCGTAACGCATCTCTATAAGCTGATTGTCCGTTTTGATTCTGTCTCTTTCTCGCGCCGCAGACTCTGACGATCATCCCCGCGGTATTTCGATTATTTTTCCCATAATGGTGTGTCGCGACGCATTTCGCTAATAATGATCGACTTTTCTTCACCGACATTTCATTTCTTCGCTAAAACGTAAGAAGTGCGACGCGTGTCGCGTAATCGATTCCGCCCGCGGCGTGGAAACACAGCCGCCGGCATAATAATATCAGTGCACGGTTCCTCTCTTGGTTGTACGGTACTTTTTTTGTCCGACGTTTCTCCTGGGTTTTCAAGTAGAAAAATACTATTCTAATCTGGTCGTACGGTTTTGCTCGCGATCGATTAAATACTAATAAGTCTTTGCGGTTCCTTTTGTTGTTGTAGTTAAAGTCGACGACGTCAATAAATACTATATCGATAAATATATATATATATATATCCGCATTTTATATATATATTTACGTATACTCGTGTGAGATGTGTATTTATATATATATATATATATATATATATATTACGTATATACATATATTTTTGTCTACATGTTTGCTCGCTGCAACAGAGAAGGAAAAGGCTATTCGTAATTCGAATCGTTTTTACCGGTCCCTCGGCATTTTGACCGAACATACTTTGTATTTATTAGACGATATACACACGTAATATACATATTATTGTAATATTACGACGAGGAAACAAAACGCACCATTAATGCTTTTAGGTCGATATTTTTCATATTAAAGTATACTGAGATAATGTGTATCGATGCCAATTTCTGATCATGATAATCATGATTGATAGAGATCATTACATTACTCAAAGATAATCGTGGTGTAATTAAGGTCCTCAGGGAGCGAGAGAACAAATAGCAATATTCAATTTTGTAAACAGAACTGCAAATTTCAAATTAAAAATTTGAATATGTGATATTAAAACTGATTAACTGTACGTATTATACTT
>NW_017172225.1:1181028-1187708 GCF_001652005.2 Ceratina calcarata | reverse complement strand
AATTTTCCATTTAAATCCCTCTAACTAGAACCATAAATATTCTCTATACGACTTCCACGTGGCAGCTAAGATCGATAAAACATCTATATACCGCGTCTCGCTTCGAATATACGTAGCCGCGATAAAAAAACAGCCCCCCCTCCCCGGCTCTTCTAATAATCGTATAAGATCTCCTCTCCTCGCGTACGGATAATGAATCGATAAACTGGAAACCGTGAAAACCTTTTCCGCTACGAACGACTAATTCGCTACTAGTTTTTCATTACGCACACCTAACTATTACGCTCCCAACGAAGAGATACGATTTACCATCTAAAAACGTTTTATTTAACGAGAACGGTTCTCTAGAGAAGCGCGCAAAAAACGACCTACCGCGTATCTATTCCGTTTACAGGAGAACGAGTGTCCCTCGCAAAATTTTGTCACCTCTACCCTCTCTCTCGTTCGCGTACTCCGTTCAACCACGTTCGTCTCCTCGTTGAACGAAAAAAATTGACAATCCCTGCGCGAACCTGTTGATCGGCCGCGTTGACAGAGTTACACTTCCGGACGAGAGCGAAAGAGAAAGAGAGCAAAGGATGTTCCGACTCGACGTTCTCTCGTGCGACGTTCGACGTCGACCTCTACTGACTAACAATTTCGAAATTTGTCCCTACGTTTCTGCGCCGACCACCGGACGTCGACTTCGGCCTCGTTCACGATCGTCGAGGATCTATGAGAAATGCGTAAAACGATCGAATTGGAAGCGACTGTCTCGAAGTACGGACGAAGAGTGAAAGAACGGTTTTAACCGAAGTGGGTGAACGGCACCCAGTTGGGGTAAGTAAGCGGTGGTTGTTGTGGCAATGCGTGTGTCGCTGCGTGTGTGTGATAGTGTAAGCTACGGCCGGCTCCTGGTGGCATTACTGGAACGGCAATCGTCGACTGGGCTTGATGGCCGACTACGTCTACGAACGGGCCGCCGCCCGTCGCCGCGGCTGGAATCGCAGCGGCTGCAGCAGCAGCCGCGGCCTGCGCCGCGTGGCTTGTGACATAGTACGGATTGTGTGCAGGTGGCCTCACGCTGTTGTCGTAGTTCGGTTGTTGAGTTGTTGTTGGTGGAGTTCGGTTGGTGCGTACAGATGGTAGTTGTCGCAGTTGCGTTCGGGGTTGCAGTTCGTAGTCGGGTACCAAAGACACCACAAAACCAAAACCACATAAGAATTAGCCCAGAAAAAAAGGGACGTCGTCTCGGCAGGAGATCAACTCGTCTTCTCTTTGGGTTCGGGAGAGGTGGGACACGAATTTACACACGGTGCCCGTGAGAATCACGTGTAAATTCGCCTTGGGAAACGATCCGGATATCGAACAACGCCGAACGGACTCCGATCGTTGGACGAGATCGATGGATCGTCGTTGAAGTTCGAGGACGAGAAGGACAGGAGACGCAACGCAACGTGAAATAAACGATAATCGATAGGTCCCGCAACGGCGACCCGAATGGGCGGTCGGTTTTCCTGGAGGATCGAGGGAAAATACCGTTTCTTTATTTCCATTGGTATCCTCCCTCGTGACACAGACATCTTGCTCGTATTCTTTATTAAACCGGCGATCGACCGGCGATAAAGTTCGAACGAGACGGCGACTACTCGAGTATCGTTTGATCTCGCCTTTGTTCGTCTTTTTTTGCGTGTACCGTCGGTGGTGGAAATAAGTGAAAGGAGGCAAGAAGAGGAGGACGAAAGGGCGTTTTAAAGGCTCGAGGATTACAGAAACGATAAGCGCTAAAGCGATAAAAGCTCTCTGAAAAAGCCACCGCAGTACGATGCGCACTTATTTCGCTTAGGTAGTACTCGTTGAAACGCGAATGAAAAAAATTTATTCCCGCGAATATAATTACTTCGCGCTGAGACTTTCCGTCCATAAATTAATTTTCCTCCCAACAAGTGACGCGACAGAACAGAACCGGAGGGGGTCAGGCAGCGGTATATCTCTTCTTTTATTTCTATTCTTTTTGCGCACGCGTGTCCAAAGGAGTGTAAAAGCAGTTTTAATTAAGAGCAGAATTATTATGTAACGTACGTGCGCAGAGCCACTTGTTGTACGTGATATCGGTTGCGGGTCGGACGTTACGCTTCTTTTTTTTCGAAAAGCGAGACACTTTACTAGCCGAGATCGATCGAAAATATGTGCTCGTAAACAAGTAAAATCCAACAGAAACTTTACGGTTCGCGTTTGTTTTTTTTCTTCAATTCAGCGTCGTTGTATTTCAAAGGGAACGAGGAAGCGGAGGCGATTGCACAGATCAATTTTGACGACGTTCGGCTACGGGAAATATATGAATAAAAAAAAAATGAAAAAAAGAACCCAATAAGTAGCTTTGAAAGAATGCGTCGGAAGCGATGAACTAAAGACAGGTGCGAATAATATATCAGTCCAGTACGCTATATGCCCGCTTCCAGTAATGCCAATCAGGTCGAGGTACATACTTATTAACGACGCCTCGAGTTTAAACATACGTGCACACGAATCTCTCTGTCGGGTAGGCACACACACATCGTGACTATTCGTGGACGGCCAATGCGTTCGTCGTTACGAGAATATCATGTATGTATCCTTATAATTACGAGAGCGACAACATGAAAGCCCAGTCTAAACAGCGTAATATACGTGAAAAAGAGCGCAGAGCGTGTGAGCGCATCAGCGATAGAACGGAAAAAACCTTTGGCTGTCGAGAGAAATTAATTTATGGACACGAAGTGTGATTCGCGTGGCATGCGGCATGATTCGTGTTAAAGAGATGACACAGATGATCGAGCGATTCAGTGGTCGCGAGCATCGCCGATGTATCGCGGACTCGATCTTCGATGGTCGCCACCGAATCGCTCGCGCGACAAAGGCAGCATCGTCAGGTTCCGCAGTCGTCGCTGCGTAAGGTCGTTTGCTCGGTAACTTCTCGGTTGGACGGATCAACGTTTATTTGTATTGGCCACGTAATCGTTAACGCGTACGCGAAACGATAAACGTAGAAATATCGACAACTCTCGTCGAGCGATCGTTTCATGATCGACGCCGCGCCAATACAAATATGAATTGATGGCAACGCGTACCGCGGACAGAATGCAACACAGAGTAAATCGAAGCCGATGGTGCGGTCGGGGACATTACCTGTTCTGGGCGATTTTCCTGAGCGTGTCCGGGCTTCGTATGAGCTTGTCCAAGGTCTGGGTGAGATTGGCGAAGGTCGGGCGATGGGTGCGTTCCTTCTGCCAGCAGTCGAGCATCAGTTGATAGATCGCCTCCGGGCAGTCCATCGGCGCTGGAAGCCTGTACCCTTTCTCGATCGACTTTATCACATCCTGATTAGACCAGTTCCAATACGGTCTCTCACCGTACGACATCACCTCCCAACACACGATGCCCATGCTCCAAACGTCGGAAGCGCTGGTGAACTTTCGGAACGCTATCGCTTCCGGAGCCGTCCATCGCACCGGTATCTTTCCACCCTTTTTGCCGGAGTAAACAGTCTTTCAAGATTCGATTTTTGAAAGTCTCTCGATTCGTTCGACGAGACCGCGTCTCGTCATGGATAATGACCGACTCGACGCGCATTACAAACGCTACTGGTTCGTCAACTTACAAAAAACAGTTACAGCTCATCGAACGAAGATGAGGGACGGTGAACAAGATCGTTTCACGTGGTCGAACACAGCTGTTTTTTATAAGACCAACGAGATACCCTACGAGTTGTTATAACGCGCGCCGGTGGAACTAGAAACGATCAGCATCGGGAACTTACCCTGGTGGTGTACGCTCCTTCGGTTGCGCTCTCGATCTCCCTGCTCAGCCCGAAATCGGCGATCTTGCAGACGAGGGCCGCGTTCACGAGCACGTTCCTCGCCGCTAGGTCCCGGTGCACGTAGTTCATCTCGGCCAGGTACTGCATACCGCTCGCGATGCCTCGCAGCATGCCGACGAGCTGCAACACCTGAAACTTGCCGTCGTTCGCCCGGAGGAAAGTGTCCAGGCTGCCGTTCTCCATGAACTCGGTGATGATCATCACCGGGTTGCTCTTAGTCACGACACCCTGCAGGAATATCACGTTCGGGTGCTCAAACTGGCCCATGATCGAGGCCTCCGTCAGGAAGTCGTTGCGTGCTTTGTCCGCGCTGCCCGGTTTCAACGTCTTGATCGCTACGTCGATCTCCGTCCGGCCATCCGGCGGCAGCTTCAATTTCCCACGACACACGTCGCCGAATTCGCCACCACCTGAACGCGAAACCACTCCAATTAGGCGTGACACGTCGACGCGAAACGAAGCGCAATTTTAATCGGAGATCTGTGTACGCGTGACGAAGGGAAAAACGGATCGGTACGACGGAAACCTATGTAGGTACCTATGATGGCCTCTATCGTGATGTACCCAGCGTCGATCTCTCTGGCGAACTCTCTTACGGCCTGATTCGGGTCCTCGTAAGTGTGAGGATCGACGTAGCTCCTCGCGCCGCCTCCGCCCGCGCCGCCGGCACTCGCTGCGGCGACCCCCACTGCAGGCGTGAACAGCGGCGTGGTCACTGCAACGTCACCAAAACAGAGTTCATTATATTAACACGAGGGCCGGTGTGTTGCAATTTTTACGGAATTCTCGGAGCGCGAGATCACGTGTAACGGCCAGTACCCGGACACACTCAGTTCGCCAATAATTAAGAAGGACATCGATCATCGTCCGTACGGTTCGATCGAAATGCGCCGGCGAACGAAATGTTTCCAGGTCTGTGCCGGTCATGAGAATCATTCGCTCCGTTCTTGACAACCGTATCATCCCGTGAAAACACTCACACACCCTTCCTCTTTAAACGAGACGTTCGAAACGTTCGAAAATCTAAGGACACAAGCTTGCCAGCCTCATTTCCGAACTGTTGAACTCTTAACAAAATTCATCAATCTTCGTAAGTAAAACAGCTCTGTCGTTAAAAAGAATGCAAACAATTTCTACTACGATCGAGATAATAATATCTAAAACGGAGAGGTCACTAATTTTCATGCCAGCGTAGAGAAATGAATGTCTCGCATGCCTGATAACGTCGAATGATCTCAATTAACGATGCATCAGATTGAATGACGTTAGTCCGTACTGTAGCACGGAGGATGCTCCGGTTGAATCGAATTACTTTCGTCGCCCGTTAATTTACATCAGCGAATCCATCTGCGACTCGCTCGTTTCGAAGCGCAAATTAATTCGAGTTCCACCGAAACATCCGCTATTTCTCATTTCGCGCGTCGTTCACGAAACGTAGAAAGATACGAATCGAAAAAACAGATCTCGGCGACCGGCTGAAAATAAAACAGAAAAAGAGAGAGAGAGAGAGAGAGAGAGAGAGAGTGCGATGCAAGAGAGACAAGGAACACGATGCAGAACGGTAACTTTTCGAAAGAGTAAAAGGAATCTCGTCATGCTTTGTTTTTTCGTGCTTCTCATCTACTTAAGTACGTAACATCTAAGAGAACGGAGAAGAGAAGAATAAAATAGGAAAAGAAAAGTAGAGAATGGGCAACGTGTTTCGTGTTCGAGTGTAAACGTGTCGCACTTTTGTCGGTCGAAGGATCGTATCGATTTTCGCGAGAGAGAGAAAGAGAGAGTGTGTGTTTCTGTTCGTTTTTCACCCGTTGTTTTATTGGGACTGATTAAGGACTTACGCGAGGACTTGCTCTTGTTGTTGGTGTGGGTTGTCACAATCGGTGAACTGTCCATTTTGCAGTGCACTGTGAACAACACAACAACCAACACACTAATTGACAAACAGCAAACAAAAAAGAAGCGGTGGGTGTTCGATGAATGAAAAAAGGCGACGAGTCGAGAGTCGAAAAAAAAAAGACGTGAAACTAGCTTGAAAAGGAAACGCGTTCGACTCGTCCTCCCGTAGTTTCGCGTGCGAATCGAAACGAAATAAAATGGACAAATGCGATGGCAGCGATAAACTATGGTAACGATCGACGGTGCATGCATTACGTATACGCAAAGTACATTGTACGACGCAAGCACGAAGGCACGTACACGCACGATTTTCGAGTGCACGCGTGAAAGCTCGCGGAACAAGCGTACGCAGATGAGCACATGTATACATGATGTGTACGTATTCGTTTGACGGGGATCGACGGGAAAGATCGTGCGTGTCAGTGCGTAAAAAATTTGGAGCACGTACGAGAAGAGATGCATGTAAGTACAGAGGGGGGTGCAAAAAGTAAGTTAACTACTACGCAAAACTGAAAAACGTTCCTAGAAAAAAAAAACTTGAGGTGTTGGAGAAGACTTACTGTAGGTCACAACTAGTCCTGTAGTAGCAGGCGATTGTGTACATTGTTTCATTGGATTTTTTCATGGATTTTTCATGGAGGCAGGTTCGATAGATTAGGGGAATCGCACATGAAAAGAAAGAATCGAAAGAACTTGGTTAGAATAATCGTTGCGAATTTTTAATTACACGGAAGCGATCGGTGTATCTCTCATTTATTTATTTCCTCGTCGAGTCATTCGGGACTTCGACGACATTTCCGTTCGCACATTTTTCTTTTCTCTACCGTTAAACGAACCACTTTTTCAGTAATCTTTCTTTCGTTAAAAAAGAGAAATACTTCTAGACAACTGGGTGTTCAGCGACAAGACATTGATCACTGGGGGGGTGGCGGGGGGCATATACACT
>NW_017172225.1:1174403-1180789 GCF_001652005.2 Ceratina calcarata | reverse complement strand
AATACTTGCTGGGTCTAACGGGCTTGGTGATCCAAAAATATATTAGTCACAAGACACGAGGGCGCAGTGAAACAACTATGAAAGTGACAGGGGGATATAGTAGCGATAATATATTTATAAAAAAAAAGTAATAGATGGTTGATCGAGCCTTTCTGGCGTCTGACAAACGTACCTTCGCCGTTCCTGTACTCCAAAGTGTCGCAATCGCTCGGCTGTTTCTTGTTACACTCGTCCGAGGCCCTGCTGCATCGAAATCGTACCAAATCAATAGAGTCAAATCAGATTCAACGAACAAAAGATCACGACGGCGACTCGGTGAACAAAAATTTATCACTCGAGAACGATTGTGAGAGCAACTCGTTTACCTTCTCAAGATCAGAACGGTCATGATGATGATGATCACCAGGAGAACGACCACGGCCACGATGGCTCCGGCGATGATCCTCACTTGCATGTTGTCGTCCTCTCCGACGTAATCTGGAACAGAATTCGGAACGCGGTTCGTTGAAAAGCTGCGTTCTAATCACGACTCGACTCTCGTATATTCACCTAAACCCATAGCGTGGGGCGTCTTTTTAAAGACGACCGGAGTGTACTCGCCCCAGCCTCGGGTAGTCTTCGCCCTCACTTGTATCGCATAATCCGTCCCCGGTTTCAGACCCTTGAACGTCGCGGATAAATCGGAGGTCTGGATCACGGTAGCGTTGGTAGCGTCGTCGTAACGCGGATAACACCTCACTGGAACAGATAACGCGCCCGGGAAGTTCAGCCGAATTTCGACTCGGAGATTTATCCGGGGCCATCGATTTTTACCTTCGTATCTCTCGACGAGATCGCTGTCTCCGCCGACTTCGGTCACTGGAGCGTCCCAGCTGATGCTCAGCTCCGAGCTCTTCACGCTCGTGATCCTGACGTTGCTCACTAGACTGGGCACGCTGGCCTCGGTGGTGACGGTGATATCCACGTACTCGGATTTTCCTGCCAACGCCGACACACCGTTCTCGGCGAACACTTGGAACCGATACGTGGTGACCGCGTTTAGACCCGTGATTGTGATCTTCGTGTCGTTGAAGACCTCCTGTTTCACAGAGAATCGCGATCACATTTCATGGTTCGCTGCCAGGACGCTTGGGGAAGACGGAGGAGACTTACCGTATTGGGAATGTATTTGACACCCATGCTACACGCGTCGCAAACGACTCGGTATGTCGTGTCCGCGCGGCCGCCGAGCTGATGCGGCGCATTCCACGACAGAATCACGGTGGACTGGTCCACGAAGTTCACCGTCAAATTCTGTGGTGCCGACGGCGGCTCTGTAATTACACCGAACGCCCCGTTTCAACGTTCGATAAAACTCGTCTCTAGACCATCTCCCACGTTTACCCGCGGGATCGTTAATCGCGAAAACGAAACTCACGTGTGCAGGGCATTATTTTCGGATCCTTCTCTGCTCTGTAATAACCCGCGTTGCATCTGCACTCGGTGAATCCATAGTCGGAGGACTTGCTGTGCGCCGGGCAGGGCTCGCAAGCTTGCGATCCCGCCTCGTGCTTGAATTTACCGATGGGACAGACGATGCACTGCTGCTTCTCGATGTCCGCTTGGAATCCCGGCTTGCAGTGGCACCCGCCGCTGGACAGGTACCACTTGCCGTCGCCCTTGCAGAGGAAGGTGGGCTGATCGATGACGATCGCGTTGTCGACGCACGTGCCGATCGTCTGTTCAATCAACGCGACTTCGCGACCAGTCGGCGTCGCGGGGAATCGCGCGAAATTCACGGAGATCTCCGGGCAGCTGATGTAGTAGACCTTGATGGCCAAAATCGAGATGCAGGCGCCTTGATCGCGGAACGCGAAGTACACGCCTTTCTTCGTCACCGGGATGGACTTCACCTCCGTGTTTATCACGACTTCCGTGTTCGTGTTGAACCTCCCCTCGCCGGCAGCGATCCGTCCTGAGGATCAAACGTTTTTCTCGTTTGTCTCTAGTCCAGTCGCTCCACGCGTATTTTACTCGAAGTGTCTTTTTCCGTTAGCGAATAATAAGTAAAATGTCCGAATGCTCACCGATTAACTTGTAACTGTCGGTCTCCCAGGGCGGCGGCTCCTTGGTGGCAACGTCGAACTCGTAGTAAAGCAGGCTGAACGTCTCCTTGCAGCTGAGTGCGTTTCCGGGGAAGAGGGAACAGTCGCGGGTGGTGAATTTGATTTCTATGTACATACGATTCGCCGGTCCCCTCTCGATGAATGGCGTCCATAGCCAATTGTTCACGTTGTTGTACGCGACGTCGCAGACAACGTAACTCCGCCAATTGATGCCCTTGTCAAAGTTCGTGAACGACTCTTCCACCCACTGCAATCAAACCACGGGACGATCTTAATTTCGGTACCCTCGCGATTAAACGGCGAGCAAAACGCGCACCGGGCCTATTTTTAAAGCGGGTTCGACCTACGCGCGTGCTCGAATCGACCGCGATAAGAACGAATCAACGGGCGAACGTTTTCGATCGTTAACTTCTCTTCTCGCGTCGAATAATGCCGGGAGAAAGTGCTTGGGAAATGATTTTTTGTTACAGCGCGTGGATACGCGAGATACGGGGTCGTAAGATTAAATAACGCGACGCCTTCTCACAGGATACTTTCCCCCGGGACCCTCGGCGATGTTTGCGTACGGATTACGCGAGAGATTCCATCGAGTCAGCATCCACGAAATCAGCTTTGAACCCCTCGACTTTCCTGCCCGGGATTCTTCCGTTCTCGCTTTTAAGGTCTCGCTTCAAGGTCCTCCGACCGACTTCTACCCCCGTTGATGATATTTACAGAAACAACGAAGACGGATTGCCGTCGTCCGGGTCATCCCGAAGTTCCGTGGAAGAATCCGTGGACGACAAAGAGACTCGAGGACGGAACAGATTTATTCCCGGGCGAGGGGGCTGGATAGAGACGCTTTCCGATCTTTATCGAGTCGATCCGTAGGACAGTGACGAGCGAAAAAGGGAGAGGAGAAAGAGAGATTCACGCTGGCCGGCTCGGTCCATGTCCGATCGGAGGAACCACTTGTCCGTCGACGTTGGACGCGGTATCCTCCCTCGGCAAATGACGAGGCGGAGAGGCCAGGTCGTCGACTTGCGACAAACAGACCGCAAGGAATTACCGGCGCGCGTTACCATTAGTTTTATTGCCCCCCTCGGCTCGGGCTCGTCCCGAGAGAGACCGCAAAAAGTTCCGACCGAGCAACAAGGACCCGTCGTCGCCGTCGTCCTCGTCGCCGTCATCGTCCACCTCCTCCTCGTCGACAGACCTCGTCCTCTAAGACTATTTTCTCTCTCTCTCTTTCTCTCTCCCCTGAGAGAGTAAAGGCTGCGTAGGTAAGAACAGGCAAAAAACGGGTAGATCGAGAAGACCGGGCTTCTTACCCGGAGAACATTTTCTTGCGGACGTGTTTCCGGCAGGGAGGCCGCAATAAATTCAGCCTGTGTACGGTTACTCGGTAGCGCAAAGAGATTATTACGAGCGGGGGGAAGCGGAGAAAAAAGGCTACTATTTCGTTTCGGTGGATGGACTCGGGCCGACATTCACCGATCAGAAAATTTGATCGCGATCCAATATCGTCGAAACGTCAGATTTTTCTCTACGAAAGTTCTCGTATTAAACGCTCGAGAGTCGATTGCAATTACCCGCACTGGTATTTGCTCCGCCGTCCGTTATCCTCTCGCTCGCTCACACCGCTCTCTCCCTCCCTTCTTCCTGTGGCGAGGAATCATATAAAAGACAGAAGGCGCGAAAGGTTAATATCGCGCGAACACTATTAGAGGAGCGGAGAAAAGTCCCCGGGATGTTATTTCGACGCCTACGCGGGAGCTTTATCGCCTGGGAAATTGCGTTAGGAGACGGTGAATTCCACCCCCGCCCATCTCTCTCTTCCTCCTTCTCCTTCACTTTTACTTCTCGTTCTTTCGCCGCGGTGCCTTCCAGGCTGGCCGCGAACCGAAAAAAGGCACGGGCAGCACCGCGCATCGTTAACGCCGCGGAATTTAATTGGATCCCGCCGAGACGTTTCTCTTTCAAAGTGCCGGCGTCAATTTTTCGGCGCACCGGATTTCCCAGCGGCGCGATTCCGCGCTTCGAAGTTGGCAAATAAAAAATTTTATGCTCGGTCGCCAGGGGAACGAGCCACCCGATCCGTGTCGCCTTCATCCCGAACGAGATCGTTTTGAGTAACGACTAATTCTAGAATTTATCGGCGACCTTTAAAATCAGGCGAACGAGACGCACGTAGATTCTCACTCGACGTCTAGGTGGTAACTTTTTTGCCAGAGAAAATGATTTGGGTAACCGAGGAACTGTGTAAGACAGGTGTACGTGTGCCGGTGGCTTCTTGGGCGCGTTTCCGCGGGTGGTGGAGATTTTAAATGAAATTAATTACGCCACTTAACATGTTTCGCGCCTCGGGTTCGTTAGCGTGCCGCATGCGAGATTAGCAAAGCCCGGGCGCGCTCGGCTCGGGTAATTTCGCTCTTTATCGCGTTTCAACACAGAATTCGGCCGGATTTCGCGTTGTGTTTCTCAATTAGCTCGCCGGGTCGATCGATCGACGCGACACGAATCCATTAAAACGACGCGTCGCGCCGCGCCGCGTCGACTCGAAGATCCTGTTTTTCGAAATCGGTCGAGATAATAAAAACCGGAGGCTCGTTCCCGTCGAGCGATTCGCGCGGGGTTTAATCGAGAGGCGGAACAAGCGTCACGAATTCACTCGGAACGCGGTCGCGAAAAAATATTTCCACTCGTCGCTTTTAATTGCTTCGCGTATAATGGCCGCGATATTCGCTCCACCCCTGCCTGCCTGCCTGCCTGCCTGCTCGCTCTCTCCATCGCTCGTCTACGCTGCGGGAAAAATATCGTACCAAACGACCCGCGCTCGATCGATGATTATTAATTCGCTCGGAAATTATGTAGAACGCGGCCGCGCTCCTCGATGGCTGTCGAAGCCGGTGCCGTCGATTTTTCCAATTTCCAACCACCGGATCGACCTCTGATACGGTAAAACTCCGCTACAAAACGACAGACCCGCGGCAGGAACGAGCGACGGGCCGGGAATCATTGTGGCTCGAGTCATCGAGTCGTTCGATCAACCACGCGGACCGTTCGTGTAAAACAGAAATTTCACCCGGAGCTAAACGTTCGAGAATGGTACGTTTGTTCCGCCAATGGAACTCGAAACGCTTGGAACAATATTTCGGTGTCGGACGATTTCGTGCACGGAGTCAGGATCGAATTAGATGAATGCCGCGGGGATCGTCGACCCGAACCGAAGAAGGGGTGCAAAAAGGCATCGTTCCGCATGGTTGTACAGTTTCCGCGATGGATTCCGCGGTTTCGTCCGCGGCGCGGAGATGAAATTTAGTCGCGGATAAAGAGTAACGACGGGCTGCTACACGAGCAAGGCATTAGGATATCGATTTGTCGGACGAACCTCGTCGAGCCTGTACCGTCTGCGTTTTCTATTTCCTCGTTGTTCAGAGGATGCGCCGGTAAACAGATACCTACGGGCGCTTTCGGAATAAAGCCAATAAGCTCCGTAAACGTGGCACGAGTTCCGAGAAAGGGAAGCTACACCGCCGGTCAAAAGTCCGGAGTCGACCAACTATCTCTTTTAAATTATGAACTACCTTCTCCGTCGATATTAGACAGCGACCCTGGCTTCGGGGTTAAACGTTCGAGTATATACATATTTTCATTTTTCGCGTACGTCTCTCCCCCTGCGGGCAAGTAATATCGCCACCCATGATCGCAATTCCGATGGTGTAACATCGGTCGAGTCGGGGGGAAGTCGATGGGAGAAGACTTAGGGGGTCGCGTGGGGTGGACGAACTTTCAGTCTACTGGAGGGATCTTAATATATATTGAGCCACCCACCCCTCACGCGCCTTTGGGGTTCTGCCCGCACGTGCTCCCTCCTCTCTCTTCTTCCTCGTGCCTACGTACCACACGGCGCACAGCGTTCTATCGCCTGTTTCACGGGAACGCGGAATCGCGAAAGTTAAATTGACTCGCGATCCGGTGAACGTCTAGCCGTTTTTTGGGTCCAGACCGCAAATTATAACGCTACCTCACGATTGGATGTCTTCGGCTCTCGTTAATTCCCTTGAACGCGTCCAGCGACCGGCGAACGAGCGTGGAACGGGAATCAATAATTTCACGGTATCAAACGATTAATTATATTTAAGGATCTATAGGCTATACATACATTTAAACAATGCTGGCATGTTGAATTTGTTATTATAGATTCCTATTACTATTAAAAAGCTAAAATTATAGTGATTGCACATTTTTCATAGGTAATAGTATCACCTACAACTTATATTCGAAGTATTTGTCGAAATT
>NW_017172225.1:1148547-1174239 GCF_001652005.2 Ceratina calcarata | reverse complement strand
GATCTCGTCATCCTCTAAAAGAAAGGTCGTATGCAATTTTCTCGTATCTCCAAGAGTTTAGGTGTTATTGAGGAAAAACGAAATTTTTTTCCAAAAGTTCGCCATTTCGACGCTGGGATGGTCGGATTTTGTCAACATCAATAAAATGCCAAATAATCATACTTAACTCATTAAATATCGAAATTAGAAGAGGAATACACCATTTTTAATTATAGGAAATGCGTTTTTCTAAGGTATATAAACTTTTGGTATTGACTATATAGCCAATACATCCTTAACTGGTATCGAGCGAGGAGAGACGATGCGAAACGTAACTCGTACTTTTTATGAACCGGCCGATAGACGAGGGTTCGCTTGGACGAGTGCACATATGTGTACGTCCGAGAGGCACCCTTCGCACGAGGGCGGTTCGCGCGGCAATCGCAAACTTTACGTAGCCGTTTTATTCGGGCACCCTCGGCTTCGATACACCGCCGACGGGGAAAGTCAGCCAGGAACGCCGTTTAAGGAACGTCTCCACGGGTCTCGGGCGTTAACCGAGATTTTTCTCCGCGCGTAAAAAGGGAGGATCTCAGCGAAGGGCGGAGGGACCGGGTGAGAATTTATTTCCGGATTATTCACCGGGGATCAGGGACGGGACAAATCGTCTCGGACGGGATCGCAGCAGCGTTGCGAGCCAATTTTCGATCGTCAGATTTATGACCGGCAGATTGACTCCCGACGCGTCGGTCGGGCTCCGCGAAAATTCGATTACGCCGCGTCATCCTCGGGTATTTCGACTCGCAGACCCGTGGAAAAATTGCCGATGATCGCGTCGCGTCGAAGACAAAGCCGTCGGACACGCGTTTCATTCCGTACGCCGAAGGCGTTTTCGAAAAAAATTGCGGACTATCGAGTTACGGGGCGGCACACTGTTCGAAACTCGTCTCGGACGGAATTTGCCAGCTGTCACCGGCCAGCTCGGTACGTCCATCGACGGCTATAACGAGCCTAACCGGCGCGGCGTCGTAATATTTCGAGTTAACTCGGCGCGTCGTCAGGCGTCGCGTGTTGGAAGGGCTGAACGCGCCAATGACCGTCAACCCCCGACGAGACGGCACGTCACGCGGTAACGAGGAGGGCTGCCCGGTGTCACGCGTGTTGGGGGTTGAAAACTCTGGCAGCGGATAGCCGAGGAACTGAGGCGGAGAAGAGAGGCCGAGCCGGCCGAGACTTTGGCTTCTTTGCTTCTTGTTTCCTCCGCGTCGAAAACGCACGCGACGACACCCGGGGAACGCAATTTACTTCGACGTCGGAAACGGACAGACAGACAGGTCGGGCCAATAAAACGAGCATAGGGAAAGAGAGGAGGAACGCGAGACCTCTCTCGCGAGTGTGAATGGAAGTCTGGTCCAAAGATACACCGGACCGAGATATCCCGCCGCTATTTCGAGTCGAGGGGCGTACACGGGCAATGATCGTGAGGCAGACGTACCGGCACGTCGTCGATTCTACTTCCAAACCTTCGTTCCCCTCGTTTAGAAGCGATATCGTAACGACTCGTCGATCGTTCCACGATACGATTAGACGTTGTAATCGCACGAAACAGAGGGAACTAAAAATCATTTTTCTAGACACTCGATCGAGATCCGAGCTCGGCGAAACGGCTCGAGGCGTCAAAGGTCGCGAACAAGAGGAGAGAGAGAGGAGGTTCCTCTCTCGGAACAATGGTCGTAGGCTCGCCGGCAGGTGAGGTTTCGCCGCGTACCATCTGGACGTCCATTATACGGCTCGTGTACGTATAAATCGAGGACTCCGATTATTATCCGAATATCGTAGCCGCGGAACCACGCTAACCAGTTCAAATGGTTAACGAGGCTTCCGGGGCCCTCGCAGCGTGCAACCTGCCGTGCAAGCCTCGTCGAGAAAGAAAAAAAAAAATTGCAGGCCTCTTCGGCGGCCGCGGAGGCAATATTTCGTTCGGTTTATTGGGGATCCTCGATGGACCCGCGAATTTTAATTAACGCAGCTCCGCGAGCGTTCCCCCTTTTCGTACACGGTCTGCCCCAGTCGTCGATCTCCTCTACGGGCTATCGAAATTCCTAGACCGTTCGAAGATCCGACAGGGGAGACGCAGAGTCACGTCCGGTGTGCCTAACTTTAGTCGACGTGCTTCGCGATCCCGTGGAACGCTGGCCCGCCGTTCAATTTCGCGCGGATACCGTCTTTCGTTTCGGATCGGATCGGGTCGGCGGCAACGAGTTATTTTGTGCCAATAAGAGATCGTGCCTTTTTAAGAATCGGCGGTATTCGAAACACGGGGCGACGAGACCTCGAAACCGATTCGATTCGTGCCCGTCACTACTATCGTCATATCGACTCGGCCGCGAGTGGACTGGAGGGCGTCAGATGCCTCGTTCGTGCGCCGCGTTCCCTGTCACGACGAGTAATTGACTATATAATGGATTCCTGCGACTGCGATACGTCAAACTGACAGGTCCAGGGGCGCGCGTCGAGGGCCGGGTCCTTCGATATTAAAGCCAACCCCCTCGACCTGACCCCGGCGAGCTAATTCGTGACAATTTTATAAAGCCACCGCCTGCACCTCGTTCCCGAGATCTTCCCTATCCTACGATTAGCATAAGATCGGGTCCATCCCTCGGAACGACACCCATCGAACGGGAAGAGAAAAATTACATCGAATATGCGGAACGATCCGCGATTTCACGCCGGATTCGATCTTTGACGCTCGACCAGGAACGACTCCCGGCTTTCGCGATTATATTAAATAGAAAATACAATTTCCCGGATAATCGAACCGGCGGCCAAATATTTTTCCAAGGGCTTAGGCCGACGGACAATACCGGTTGCTCGTCGTCTCGAGGAGATATCGTTCTCGGCAAAGAAAAAATACAACAGGGAAGGAAGGAAGGAAGAAAAAAGGAGGCGACGAAGTTCAGAAAGGGCGAAGCCGCGTACAGCAGCCATCTCTTTTCCCGGAGAAATTGAGTTTCCAAGTTCGCTTTCATCGGGGATGGCACTCACCCCAAACACCCACCCACCCTCTCGCTCTCGCTCTCACTCTCCACCTTTATCGCAGTAATGAAACTGTGTTTATGATAATCCAACAATAGGAACAATGTGGGTAACGACCGAGGGGGTACGGCGCGGTCACAATGGCCCGCGGCTATGCTCTCACCTAGGAAGAAAGCCGATGCCACGGAGAGGGTCCTCTCTTCCTCGTCTCCGGGTTTCGGCTCCCGAATCTTAATTAGGAATTTCACGAGGGCTCGAGCACATCCCGCGTTCTATGGAAACGGAGGAGACAAAAAAAATAACGTCCCTCGGCACCCTGTTCGATCGCCGCGCAGATAAGACGCTTGGAGATAGCGGGACACAGGCAACGAAGAAGGGTTCTCGGTCCTCCTTTTGCTCTCCGAACGGGTCCACTGTATTCGGCGTAGAATAACTTTGCCTGTTGCCGCTCGGCGAAAATTCATACCGAAAGCTGTTTGAACAATGCGGTAACGTTAGATACCGGATACGAGCCCTCGGGAAATAAAAACGGGAGAGGAACTCACGCACGTTTCGGAAACTTCGTACGCTTCGTTTATCCGTTAGTTTATTAATAACTCGTTAGCGGGGGTAATAATTTCCGGAAAGGAACCGAGAGCAACGTTCCGAGAAATTATCACGGGACAGAGGGTTCCGATTTTAATTGAGTAAGGTGGCCTCGTGAATCAGAGAAGCAACCTCGCACACCTACGGCTTCTACTTTATGTTATGGATTTCTCGAGCACCGTTATACTCCCGCGGTTCTCCCCCGAGGGAGTTGCAATTTCCGTCGGTTACGAAAGTTCCCGGGAAACTTTTCGAGGAGATTAATTCGTAGATTTATCATCATTGTTACGAGAGGAGGCGTTGACCGCGATGGGCGAGGAGGAAAGGAATCAAAGTTGCGCCCCGAGACAATGGGTCGGAATTTTCGCCTAAACGACCTCGCGTTGCGCGTATTTTTCTTTTCGCCCGTGTTCACGGCTCCTTGACCAGGCAGATATGCCAACGATTCTCGAGGGGGTGAAAAAGCAACGACTCTTCGCGGGTCCTCTCTAGGAAAGTTTCGCGAGACCCAGAATTCAACTCGAGCGTAGCGGGTCTTCCCTCGCGCGGCCGCGTGTTTGCGCGCAAACCCCCTCTCTTGCGTCCCCCCCGTCCTTTTATCCGTACGTCTCGCTCGAGTCCATTATCCGCTCGATCTCGCGGTACGAAATTCTCGTGGAAAGACGCGCGTGGCGCCGAGGAGATTTCAACTGGAAGCGCATTAAGCCGTGTGTACGCGCACGCTTCTTCCCATGAACGCGGCGCGCAACGGCACGGCATGGCAGCCGCGGCACACACGATCGTCTCCGCGAGTGACTCGCCGTAGGGGGAAAAGAGATGAAACGGCGATGAGCCACTCGACGACTCGTGTCAATAAACAGAGTCTCTCTTCTAACGACGGTCCCGGATGACAGATATATACGCGCGAAAGAGAAAGCGAGCGAGCAGAGTGGACAAAGAGAATGAAAAGCAACGAGATGAAGAAAAGGAAAAAGAAGACGGAGCGGAGGAGGCCGAAGAAGAAAAGGACGAACCGCTTTCGGTGGGGGAAATAAAGAAGAAGGAAAGAGTCGAGAAAAGGCGACGGAGAATAAAGAAAGAGAGAGGCCGACGCGCAGGCAACGGCCTGCAGAAGCCCCGAAGGCCGTTCACATGAATACCAGTCTTTCCATTAGTACTCGAACGGAGGAGAGCCCCGGCCGATGCATGATCGATACTCGCAGATCCAATCTCGCTCGGGCCTCGTCCAATCGCGATCGAGGACCACCGCGAGATACAATGTAACCGAGCTATGCGCTCGCTACGCTTCCGTTCCTTCCAGCTGAACGATATTCTTCAAAACGACCCGACGCCCCACTCGTTTCGACCGTCTCGCGTTCGCGAGCTATGCGCCTTCGCGATTCGCTCGATCGATCGATTAATTACGTCGGAGAACGGGAAAACGAGAGTCGACGTTCGGTACGCGACGGAATCTCGTACTCTGGCTCGAAATTTCGAGGAAGCCGCGACTTCACGCGCGAAAAATCACTCGAGGACGAGTGCTCGAGAGGGAAAAAAAAGGGGTAAGAAAGAAGAGAGCGGTACCGCACGTAGGTGCAGAGAAGAGGGCAATTACGGGCGGCGAAAGCGGGCCACACGGTTTCCTCGAAATACCGAGTGGACAGTAGTTTCTAGTCGGCTGTGTCGGTGGATCCTCGGTTCCCGGTTCCGCTCTGCCCACTTTCCATCCGCCACCTCCTCCTCCCGGGAAGCACGGAATATTAATGTCGCTCATATTTTATAGAACCACTCGGAGGGCGCTCGCGCGCGCGTGTGCGTGTGCCGTCTTCCTCCTCCGTTCGTAAAGGACTAAAAATATATATAGTACGCGTACGTGGGGTGCGCGCGCGAGATCCTTATCCGCGGGGACAATGACAAAACGAGCAAAGGTCGAAATACCTAGAGAAGTTAATTCGGTTGTCGGTTCGCGGCTCCCTGTCTCTCTCCGTTTACTACCGTCCCATTTCTTCCCTCTCCGTCCAGCCCTTCCGATTCTGTACAAGGGAGAGCCAGTCAGTCTTATCAACCGTGACTTTTTATTTCTCACTCGATTTCTCCGACCCGACCGCGCCTTTCCCTCGTCTGGTGCCATAGATAATTTTAACGAGCGTCACATTTTTCTCTCGGAAATGACCCCTTCGCGAGGATTAGAAGGACCCGGCCGAGACAAAAAGAACAGGAGAGCACTCTTCAACTCCTTTAGCGACCACCGGTTTCTTCTCTCGCCTCGAAACAATTTGCCAACTTCTTCAGGACTTAGTACGATTTTTCAAACGTTCAAGGATTAATTCGCCGTACCTCTAATTGAGTTTTCGCACCGTGAACGAATTCTTCTATCGAGATACGGGATACGCGCGTGGGCGGAGCAACGATAACGAACGCACCGGCTTCCGGTATCCGAGATCGAATTACGGCTACTTCGTCATAGACAGAGTAGCGGTCTTATCACACGTTCATCGGAATTTCTGCGAACTCGTTGCGAACAGAGCCCACGAGGGATTAACTCTTCGCGTGAGATCAAAGGGTAGGAACCCTTTGCCGTTCGTGCGTCAGCCGAGTTGACGAGAGCGTTCGCAAATTTTATAAATCACTCTGACGCGCGAGCACATCTCAGAGGTCGAAATATCTTCGTAGTCACGGGCCGTCGTCGGAAGGAAAGCTGGAATGCCGAAGATCCAGGAAAATTGCGGGGGGAGGGCGTGTCTTCTGTCCTGACCGAAACGCCAGTTTCGCGGGTGTCGTTGATTGCGTTCCTGCCGTCCGTTCGACACGCCGCCGACCCTCCGGTTTTCCTTCCCCAGAGCCCGGAATACGCCGAGGTTTTCCAAATTGACTTTCGCCCCCGCTGTCAGCTCGCGTTCCACCGCCTCGTCGCAGTCGCAGGAGCGAACTTCGGTATGCGCGTCTCGTGTCTCGGGGAGAAAACGTTCGGGAACGCCGCTTATTTCGTGGCCGACAATGCCACGAGATGAATCATCGATCCCGACTCGGTCGTATGTGCCCTCGGTTAAGGTGTGTTCGTAATGGTCGCGATGGCTCGAAGGGATCTCCTCGCGTGGTCCTTTGAGGGGGTCGAGCGCGCCGCGGTGCCAATCCGACCGGTGGCGGTGTAATGGTGGTGGCCGACCCTTCGACAAATTGGCAATCCTCTCTCTCTCCTCTCACGGGATACGACTCGAGTGTCCTCGATATCCTGGTGCCCGCCGATCGTTTCTTTTGTGCCAGCTGCGTGCCGCTTAGAAATTTCTCAACACCGCTTTTATCGATCGTTCGCAGGCGATCTCTCTTCCTCCGCGACGGCATCGGTCGTGGTTCGATCCGGGGTGATAGAACGCGATTTAAAAATCAAATCTTAATCGAGTGGAATTCGGACAGGAACATCTATATAGACGTCGCGGTTCATCGATGGCCGGTTTCTGCCGCGATATATTCCGAGTATCCGTTCCTCGGGCGGGGCTCTCGCACATCTCTACGTCGGACGAAAATTTTATTACCCCTGTTAGGAGAGCAGAGAAGCTGGTAGCGGCACGTTTCCATCGAGCAACTTCATGGACCCGGGTGAATTTAATTCCGGACGACTCTGCAACCGTCGGCCGCCGCTAGTTTTTCTCGTTGCGCCCGAACTTTTTCGAAGGGTCTACCGTGCTCCCACGTGACCTCACGGTTGATTTAACCGCTCTCTCTCTTCGCTACCCGCTGTATCCATTTATCCCCGCGCCCTTCGCTTCCCTATTTCTTCGAGAGAAGGGTGGATACGTGGTGCCGGTATTGCACCCGTGACGCTCCTCTCGTTTCCTCCCCGTCCCGCTCTTCCTCCGATACGTACCCCTTGTCTGTCTGTTCCTCTTTCTTTCGCCCGTTTCGTCTTCCCCATGGGCGCAACGTGGTCACGTCCCAGTCGCTATGGAAACCAGGCCGAATCGAGATGGAAACTCACCCCTTGCACATCCCTGCTCTCTTCCTCCCTTTCCCGTCCGACCGCGATGTGTTCTCTCGCCCTCTCTGTCACGTACCCACGCGTACCACCTTCCCGTCGGTCCTCCTGTCCTTCTTTAATCCAGCCCGGTTTCGTCTTCCTACCACTCGCCATCCCCGGTTCTGATCTCTTCTCACCCTCTCCCGCTTCCAGTCGCCTGGTCTCGTTAGTTTAACCCACGCGCACCGAATCGTAATGGGAAACGTACAGATGCATTAGGAGAGGCTTTGCCATCCTAGATACACCCCGGCGGCAGACACAGGGTGCCGCCACGTTCAAAGGTATCGCGCTTCTCTCATTCTCCTATCTCCTCTTCGTCGTTCTCGCTTCTTCGTTCTTCTCGCGCGACGATGATTCCGCCCGCCCCCGTCTTCGATCCCGAATTCAACCTTTTCGCAGGAGAAAACGTACCGGAGGATCAAATCCAGCCGCGCAATCAAGCCTCATAAATCGGATTCTTGCGTCGCTAACGAGGAGGAGAGGAGAGCGCGTTGACCGGTTCGCGGCGGTAAATCATCTCGTGGGTCCATTATATGTATTCGTGGCGGGCGCGTGCACGATACACGTTCGTGGCACGAACATATCGGGACGTAACACGAAATTAAATCTCGATCCGATCTATTCCGTGATGCGCACGAAATACCGTGGTTCCCGGGACCCGAGAGATCACAGAGGCCGCGGGGACTGCTTAACTTTCCGAACGCGTTCGACCTATCCCAGAAAGAACTCACGTCCAACTTCGGGCGGGCGCAGAGATGAACAGGAATAATAACAGGAAGCAACGAAATCCGGGCCGAATTACCAAATCTTTATGTAACTCGGAATGATTTCGTTCGTGATTTCGATCGAGGCGCGTCGTCGTTGTCGTGAAAGAGAAGAAATGGGAGGAGCGAAACCGCGAAACGGGGATCGCGGCAGCTAATGGGTTAAACCAAAGCGTTGAAGAGTTAATCTGCGAGAAGAAAGCTGGAATCTGGTCAAAAGCGGCAGCGGTCGGAGAATTATTCCATCCGCGATCTTATTAATTCGTCGTGAATTCGAGATGCGAGGAACGGGAACGAGGAGCGTGGGACGGAGAGCGGGACAAGAGGGGCAGAGATGGTAGAACGAGAAAGTTCAGAAGGTTGAATTTATGCTGCCGGTGACTCTCGGGGTGGACCCATCCGCGTGCGTTTGTATGCTTTGTACTCGTCCGGGGGTTTGCCCTCCTTCTCTTTGTAACCGTGAAAAGAGGGAAAAGACGCGGATTTTTAGTATTCACGCGCGGTTGTCGTTTTTATGATTTTAATTCCTGGAAATTACTTTTGAGGTTGCTCGCTACGGTAAAAAGGGAGTTCAAAACCACGGTGATGTTTCCCCGCCGAGTTTGATATTCCGAAAGGAACTTTGTACAGCCCGAAAGCGGGACGCGCGTCGACAGGAAATGCATCGCGCGCGATTTTTTTTCTCTCCTCTCCGGCGTCCCTCCTTTTTTCTCGTTTGATATATCGTATATCGAAAAATATCGCGCGACAAACGTTCAAAGTACGCCTAGAGTCGTCTGCGCTGCGAGTTACGGCGGGCGAGAAATATTTATTTGGACCACCGCGAGAGACACTCGGTGAAAAGGAAGTGAAAAACGCGACAGCGTGTATCATGCCCTCGAGAATTTCACCCGAAGCCTGATACGCGTTTACCGGGAAGATACGACCGCGAGTTTGACGCAACTTTCATTAATCCTCGCGAATCACGCTCCGGATTGACACGCGCCTGCCTGTCCCTTCGAGCTCCCCGTTGCCATTCAACCGCAGACCCGTTTCTAGCCGTGTTTCAACCTCGTTCCCTCGGACGTTCAGACAGAGATGGTTCTAGTAACTTTTCATATCGCATAACGAGAGCCAGATAAGCTATCGGACAATCGCGAAACGTAATTTGCCAGTGTGCACACGGGGGTCGAATGAAAGACGACGGAACGGGGGGTGGAAAAAAAAAATCCATAGAGCGAAGAAAGGGCGTCGGTTGGCCGCGTTCGCGAGAATCGAGATCTCTGTATGCTCGAAGACGCGGGGGAGAGGAGTAGTCGTATCGGCGGAGGAGAGCGACGCGGCTCGGATCGTGATCCCTTGTATCGTTGTATACGATGCACGGCCCGTTGTATATTTCGCTCGCAGATTCTCCTGCTCGCGGAGGTCTTTTAGAGGCCCTTCGCGCTTTCATTGCCAACCTCGACCGAGACGATTAACGCAGAAAACTGCAATGATCAACGAACCGTTGCCTCTCCTCTTTCTCTCTCTCTTAATTAACGCGAGCCCCGCGTCGTACTTTACGACGAATACGCGGTTGTTTCAACGGCCGTTTGTTCGACCGGCAGCCGGCAGCTTCGTCGTCGTCGTCGTCGTCGTCGCCGCCGCCGCGGATGATGCGACGAACTTTTCGGCTAATTAGACGGCATCCAGCCGACGCACGGTTATTTACGGCCCATTCATCGGAATCGGTCGACGAATTTCGCTCGATACGAAATTCGGTGGCTTCTCATTTGCATCTAATTGCTCTGTTCGTCGCGCGAGAAAAGCGAACGGTGACGGCGACGATGTTTAAAACTGTGTCAAACCGTGTCGCACTCCAGCCCGGGGTCGACGGACTCGTGGCTCCGCAATCATCGCCACAATACGTAACTATGTGTACGTACGTACATCGGCGCAATCGAGGGCCGATCGAACTCCATCCGCCTCGTAATCCGCTGGCCCTACCGTCAAAGGGAGACTCGTCGAGCAGACGTCGCTCCGGTTAATCCTCTGACGATACCGTTAAGTCCCAGATGATCGGTCGTACGCGTATATGACGTATGCGGGACGACGCAAAAACTGTTCGACTATTTTTGTTAATTACGACGGCGAGGGAGAGAGAGAGAGTCAGATGTGAAGGAACGGACAGGCGGCAGGGATGCGGAGCACGTGTCCCTTGGTAAATTCGTTGCGGCGAGTGGTCGTGATTTAAAAATTAGATCTTAATCGAGTGGAATTCGGCCCACACGCTCTGGTAACGAGGACGATCTTGGCCGAACACGCTGGTAATAAACGAACGCGCGCGTGGATTGGTCCGGATAACCTATAGATCGTGCTCTTTCGTCTCGTTGTTTTCTTATTCCTCTCCTCCGTCTTCCTGGCTCGACCGGCTGAAATATCTCAGCCAGTTAAAACGCTATCAGTTCTAATAAACGATCATTCGTCTGTTTCGTCCTCCTGCGGCTGGTGTATCGTTAAAACCCGAGATGCCGGAGGTGAGGACGCGAACCGGCAGCGCCGGAAAAGAGCGAGGAGGCCGAGTGCCGAGACCCCGATACCGAGAGAAGGACGGAGCGGGTCGCCGGCTTTTTTTAATCTGCACAGTCACCGTATGAAAGGGATCGACACCACTGATCCAGATGTCGAGATCGAGATACGGTCTAGAGTCTAGGGGCTACGCGACGACGATGCCCTGATTCGATGTCACTTTCAATAAAAGATAACGCGACCAAGCCCCTTCTACGGAACGTCTTCTTTCGCGAGAGGGCTACAAAACCTGTCTCGAAGACCTGCTTCGTCGATTTTCGTCCAAACGAGCTTCGTACATTTCGATGAATTCAACGAATCGCGTAACGCTTCATCCAATTTTTTGCACCCGACGTCGACGCGTGGTGACGCGGAACGAGCGTGCCGTATGTCGCCGTGTCGAAACGGGGCGTCGGGAAAAATAATATGATGACCCACCGCGAAGTCGTAAAATTTGTCCGATCTATGAGAGAAAGAGAGGAGAAAAAAGAAGGATGATTAATCCCGTGGAAACGGCCTGACGGCCGTGTGACCGATGGCATGTCTCGGTATAACCCGGCACTGTTCTCTCATTCGGCTCGGGGGATTAATTCCCGGGGATTAGCATTAATTTCGTTCCGTCCCGTACCGTACCGAGGTTAGTAGCCGGGGACCGATCGACGAAAGCGAAAACGGAATTCAGTGGATTTCCTGGCTGGACGGTGGTGTATACCGGTTCGAAAAATTGCCTCTTCGAATCGTGAGAGGAACCGTGCGCGCCTTCCCCGCTGAGAGGGACCCGTTAACCGATCGAACACGCACAACGGCTCGTCGTAACTATAAAACCAAGTATGCGCGAACCGAGCGTACGTCTTAGGACTTATTGTCCGTCAAAAAGTCTGACTAATATTACAAATTAGTGACCAACGAGGACTGTTTCGACTGAAAGATCACGGTAAACGATTTGAGTCGTATAATAAATAACGAGCTTGCGTTACGTTTCAATAAAATTATTCATGATTCACGGTACGATCATTGCCACAGAGACGACGCGACGTACTTTCGACACGAAATCTCGGTGGGTGGGGAAAAAAATATATTGAAAATTCCCGGTTCTTGGGGTTTTATAGTTATGACACGCGAGCGCCGGTGAACCGGGCGCGCACTTTTCGTTCCGGACTGCACCGGTAATTATCACGGGAAAGGTTTTCACGGTAGCGGTTCGAGGGCCGCGCCGGTTAGATTTACGGCCGCTGCAAATTCCACGAATTTACGACGGTTCCGTGTGAAAACGATAAAGTAGAGTAACGGAAGGCGCGCGGGGGGATACTGGGACCGGGCAATTAAACGCGGAACAATTAACGAGCGCGAAAGGCGGGTTTTAAACTGACCGGCACCCGGGGCAGCGCAATTTTTTGACAGAGAATCGCCCGGACGAGATGGGACGAGTGTCCGCGACGGGAAAATACACTCCGTGTCGCGACCGTAAAGCGAAACGCTGCGTCAAACTGCGCAACACCGTCACATTCATCTTGAGCGGAGTCGCAGCTTCCGGTTTCTGGCGCGATCCGCCGATCCGCACTTTTCCCATGTTCATATTCATATCTCAATGTACCGTTAAATTCATATCGAGTCGAGCACACTACTCCGGTTTTCGTTCTAATCCGATATTTGCCGAGTTCATATCGATATCTCTTCGCGGTTTTACGAACGTGGCTATTACGTTCTTGCACGCTACTTCGTGAATTCTCGAGCGGTACACGCTCGGATAGTCACGAGGGGACAGGATGAAATAAAGGACCGGCGATGCACATCACGCGACAACGATCCGAGAGAGTCTTGACCGTAGACGATCGAAGGATCGTACATCTATCGAGTGTCCCGATAAAACGTGTCTCGGCTCATCGGCCGCGAGGAACCCGTGCGCCGTGGACCGTGTGGGGAAGGACATGGACCGAGGCAAGGACATCGTCCGCGCCTGTCGAACAGTCAATCTTTTCCTATCCATTAAACAGATATCCTCTTCCGTGACGCGTTACGCTTAGAAAAAAGTCAATCACCGTCGACTATTGCCACCGCATCACGAACCCCTGCAACGATGGAAATCGGTAGACGGTCGCTACCGAACGTACGGATCCTGTTCGATAATTGATCGAACGAGATTCGCGGAGAACGCGTTCTCCATGTTCGTCTTTCTCGCGTGTGTTAATAAACGCGTTGGAAGGGATGGTCGTTCGATGGGAAAAGAGCAACGGTATTGCCGGCAGACGGAACAAAAAGACGCCGGGTTCTCTCGGTACCTGCGGAAGGCTTTAACGACGCAATCACTGGATAGGTTCGCCGTGATAAAAATCCCTTGGCGGGACGGCGAAGACGACGACGATGACGCCGGGCCACAAATCAGCAAACGGATGCGTAAGCTCGACTCCTGGGTCAGGCCTCGGTTAGGTAGGAGCATCGATCCACCTCCGGTAACGACCGCGCTTTCGAACTCGCCGATTCGGGACGAGCGTTCCTTCGCGTCCCAGGACACTATCCCGTAATTGCACGTAACCCCGACGAGAAAAGAAAAGACGAAGAAAACGCGGTGTCGCCTTTCTTCGAGATTCTTTCACCTCCTCAGCGTTTCCCGCGACTAAAGGGCGGTCGGCGATCGCGTCGACTCCGCACTTTAATAGCGACGCGCATTCGCGTCGAAACGAGATGCCCGTTCGTGTCTCTAATTATCTCTCTCCAGAATTCTCTTTCCTTTTTAACTCGCGAAATTACTCGAGATCGGCGGCCACCATTGCCGTGTCATCGTTTGCTCGTTCAAGCCCTGGGTAAATGTTCCGAACCCGAAACTCTGTGACGACGTTATCCCGAATCTACGAACGGAACACGTGTCGTCGCCTGGGAAACAAAAGAGGAACTCTCGGCGCGTTGTAATTCGAAGAGGAGGCATAGGGTCGTCGTTGCACGTTCATCGATTCCTTTTTCGTCCCCTCGATGAGAAATCTGTAATCTATACTTTTCGTTCGACGTTCTGTAGGCACACGGAACGAAGGTATGTACGCGCGTACGCGAGATTTTACGAGCCGAAAAACACGTGTACGATGCCGCAATTCGAGAACCCGAGGCGCCGCGACACCGTGGTAGTTTCGCCGTTTCCTGGACGCGAGGCTCGATTAATTCCGTTGAGAGCCGATAACTCGCTCGCTCAGTTTCACCCGAAGAAGGACGACGACGACGACGACGGCGGTTCGTTTTTTTCTCGGTCGACCACGAGGGTCCTTCGCGGAGTACGATTACTCGATTTTGCATAACGACCCGCGTCGTACGATAAAGAAAACGAATAGTAGGAATAACTGGGGAAAGGCACGGCCGACTCACGTGCGCCGCTCCGTACAGATTTCTTTGCTTTTCAAATAAATTTGTAATGCAAATCTTCTTAATTCTACTTGTCAGAACTGGCACGCTTGCCTACGTAATCTCGGCTATATATACATATTGCACGGGGGACTCCTCCGATGGAAGAGGGAACGAAAACTCGATTACCGCGTACCGAGAACGAGCCGGCGAGCTCCGATTGGCAAAATCGGAACGCGTACTCCTTATGCCAGATAAAAGGGGTAACGATAAGCAGGGCCGTGGTGCCCCGCGTCGGAGACGAGTGCTCCTCGAATTTCCGTCTCGGAGAATCGATAAATCGTGCTCCCCCTCCTCCCCCGCGTAAAAAATGCTCGGATCGTCTCCCGTTTCGATAAGAGAGACTTCCGATCGATTCCGGGGCTGCGACACGTCAAACCAGAAATTAGTCAGTTTTTTAACGACTGACGCGACGTCACCCGAAGGGGGAAGCGAAATAAATCATCCACTTATCTGGCTAATAAATATTTAGCTAATAGCCGGCTAGTTATTCTAGACACACCCCCTCCGGAGGAAGGTAACCCGATATTTATTATTCCCGTCCGGCGCCCCGAAATGTTCACAGCTGTACGATTATATTGTGACTCCACCCGGCACGGGAACGAAAGACACACGCGTCTGTCTCCACCCTCCCTATTTATGTTTGCCTTTTTACGAGCTGCAGGTAATTACTTAGCCCGGGTTATCTCCATAAAGAACGATATCAGTTTTCCCGACGTATTCTCTAAAATCCTTTTCTGCTTCCCAAACTGCGGGTCGCGACCCCCAAGAGGGAACGCCAAGCGTCGTCTCAAAGGTTCCAAGTTTTAATTATTTTTTTTTTTTACGAGCAATTTTATCGGTCCTCGTTACGTCCGCGTTGTCTCTCAAATACAAGACCATAATTGATACTCGTCGATCGCCTGATGACTCTCGTTCGATGTTCTCCAGCGTAATGAAAGAATTCCGGGAACGTTTTTATTTCCAAGATCGTAAAAAACTGAGAGCGAGAGTCCGTTTGGAAATTCGCGAGAAACGAATGGGTGTCGGGTGCTACCGGTATGCAAAACGCGAACACGAGGCCGGAGCAAAGCGCAGCGTTTTCTCGCGGCACGCATTCCGGGAAGGCGATCCTTGACGAGCGAGAGCCCCCGAAGACGAGCGGTTACCCGAGTCACATATCACCACGTGACGTCCTCAGAATTTCGCATCCGAGGAGCGCATTTAGATGCAGATACGGCCGCGGTTAAAAAGGCGAAAAAGCCGGGATGACCGACCGAGAGGAGAGGGTGGCGAGGGCGAAGAAACACGGAGAGCGAGAGCCAAGAGGTTCGAACAGAGGCGGACCGAGGAGGATGAAGACGAAGGAAACGCGAGATGAAACGGTCAGATAGAGGCTCGAGTGCCACGTGCGGAACGAAGCGGACCTTTTCGCCGACTCCAGACACCATCGCCAGGTTTCATCGACTTTGCCTTCTTCTTTTCATCTCCGTTATTCTTTGATGGACATCGGGGGCTCTTTGATCAAATAGATCGATTCCTTGTTATATAAATACTTTACAACGTCGTGTAACGACGTGACTCCTTCGTACGAGATGGCTGCAGCAGACGACACGGCTCGTCAATGAAAAGAGAGTACCGTATTAGATTTTTAAACCTCTTTTTTAGGGACGGACGAGCTGTTATCGCGACAAAGTAGGTACCGTTAGCAGTTCTCGTTTCGTTTTCAGGGAATCTCTGTAAAGTCAAACGAAACCGAAAACTCGGACGAAAATGTACCGCGCTGCATTTGAATATCCTTCACGTTGTTCCACGGTAAATGATTTAAATATTTCGTCAATCCTCCTCCTCGTCCTCCTCCGTTCGGTCCCGTCGAAACTTTATCTACGTGGAAATAAATCGCGTCGCGTATCTCTTTGTGAGCTATCGAGGGCTTTTTTCCCGATGTTCCGATGTAGATTGGATCGGTATACACGCCGAGCGGCATACCTTCGATAATTTACATCTAACGAGGGGCGCAGAGTATAAAGTACACGGCTGTGTGTTTCCCAAAATTGTCCCGTCATTGTTTATTGGACTTTCTAAACAGTTCCCGGGTCCTCTCCTACGCGACGGGTATTACACGACACCGGGAACTGGTCGAACAGAGCGTAGAGCGACGATAAATTTCCGAAGATCCGAGATCTACCTGAACCAAACTCCTCGAGTATCGACAGACTCGATCCCGTTAAGGGTCAAACGTGATACATGGCGTGTAATAACAGATAAATGAGCCGCGCTAAGTTTCAATGTCGAAAGATACGCTACTGCACGGTGCAACGAACGATATGAAACGGTGTCGCGATTAAAAACTCTTTGCCAGGGATTCGAGTTGACGACCGACGCCGAGGAGATGCTGGTTTAAAGTGCCGTGTTTGCTGGCAAATACGCGGCCTTGCACCCTCCTAATCACTTTTCCTTCCGGAATCGGGATCCCCGCGAATAACAAGTATACGGGCAATGTTGGGGGTTATTAATATACAGGACCGTGGGGCGAAACAGCGTCAGAACAAACAAGCCAAACAGAATTAGCTCGGAGTATTTGAACAACCCGATGGGGAGTGGGAGAAGGGTTGGCGTGCGTGGCGAAGCGAGACGTCGCTTTGATGGCGTTACTGGTGAGCCTCGAAACTCGTATAAAGGGATCCCGAAGATACACTCTCCTCTCTATCTCTCTTACCACTAATCTCGCCTGCAGGACCTCGTAAAGAGCTTCCTACCCTCGGTTCTCCTCGAGAGATCCAGGCTTTAAACAGCGTCGGAAACAAAAAACGAGGGTAAATCCTCGTTTGTATTAATTGAAAATGCTTCAGTTTCCAGTCGCTCGATCACGACTCCGAGTCTTCCCGTCCTGAACGAAGACCTCCTTGTTAACCCTCTTTTTATCACCCAATTTACACGACGAACTATCGTTTCACGTTACGAGATACTCGGAACCGATCTCTATACCGATCGAGATATCATCCGTCAATTTTGTTCGGGGAAAGAGGGATATTTGAGAGTTCATATCGCGCATAATTAAAGAGGCATCCGGACGTATGACGTTCGGCCGAAGTCATGCGACCCAATCGCGATGAGCTAAGGCAGCAAAGAATTCGAGGGGTAGCCGTTCCGCTCCTCTATCACCGATGCCGTGACCGAGACTTCAAACAGCGTCGTATAGAAGCCGAACGAGGTGTAAACTACGAGCGGGTCCTCGAGTGGAGGAGCGAACGGTCCGAGCACATATTTGGACGTTCCACTTCCGTTTCTCGCTGGCCGAGCAATCGTAGACGGAGGAAGGAGGTGCAAAGTGAGGAGGACCCGTTTTCTTTTTTTTCGGCTCCGTTTCCAGGGAAAAAATCGGGCTTCCGTGCACGAGCCTACCGATACGAAGGGAAACGGAGGACGTTTAGCAGCTAGAAAAATCAACACCGCTCTCAAAGGACCTATTCAAACGGAGCGTTAGGCTGCTCGATTAGCGGCACGGCACTAACGATCACTGCGGAAAGGCCAACGGGGAAAAAAGTAGACGAGAACCAACGGCCGATATCCTTTCCCGTTCCAATTTCACCGTACCTTCCTCTTTCTTTTTTGTATCGGACGCGAAATAACGAGGTTGACCAATCGGTGCAATCCGTTCGACGATTATTAGCTCGTTCATGGGCTACAAAGTCCCGTCGTGTTTTCACTATCGATTATCGTCTTCCACTGGATTCCGATCCGGCGTCTGACGCACTCATGAAACAATTGAATATGCACGCAAACGCGAAGCTCGCACCTAACGCCGTTTCCTTACGTAAGAAGAAGCGCTTTGCTTCGCATAAAAAATCGCAGCCTATTTACGGTTCTAATGACCGTTGGAGGAGGTATCGAGTAAAGGGAGTACCGCGCGGTGTTAAGCGGTTCGGACAGTTTATCGCTTCGCATCGCGTGGAAGCGGGGGAGATATTTAGAGTCCCGACACCCACGTAGGATCACGAGAGGCGAGTTTGCCGGAGCGGAGTGAAATTTTCAACGGCGTTGGTTACGTACGCGAATGCATTATACGTACACGCGCGCAGTGCGTCCTACGACGTTTAAATAAACGCATCCTCTCTCTCTCTCTCGCTCTGTTCCTCCCTCTATCCGGCGGCCGTCTCTCTAATTTGTCCGTTCAAACAAAAAGCAATTTGTTACCCAGCAGACTGACTCTTGGTCCGGTGAGTACCGCGCGCGAGCGAGATGGAAAGCGAGATGAAAAGAGAGAAAAAAAGAGCGCGGACGCGCGCGCTCGACGGACGAAGAGAGGCGAACCCCGGTGAGAGAAAACGAGAGAGACGGATGCGAAGGAGGAGGTAGTGGCTGATTTAAACCTGTCTGGCGGCCCGCTGCGCGCTTAACAACTGAAAAACAAACATGGCGCCGAGAGAGCGCACCGGCCAGCGGGAGCCCACGTATGCCGCGCGCACCGAGAACATAAAGTGCTTCTGGTACCCCCGGAACCCGCTGTTTCTTCACCAATACCCATTTTGTCTCCGGCGGACACCGCGAGGATCCTAAAGATTCTTCTGACCGGCGAGAAGGTGTCCGTTCCTCGAGATCTCTTTCACGCGGCGACCGCGAGGTCGCGTTCGCCGAAATACAGAGGGTGAAACGATAAAACTTACCCCTGGGGTGTTAGCTTCCGCGCCGAACGGATACTTGGTCCACTCGAGCTTCTCCTCCTGCGTCGTGTCCAGGAGTACAACTGCAACCAGAAGAAAGGAAAACTTGGCGTGAAGCTGAATGGAGAATCGGCGAGATTTGCATGAGAAAGGGGTAACGGTATAATGGCGCGCACTGCATTTTACTCGTCAAAGTCCAATTACCGGTGTAAGTACGCGTCCGCGGGTAAAACGTGAGAACGCGACGGGGAACGGGAAACGGGGGAGAGACGTCGTCGTCGTCGTATCCTAATCGTCGTCGGTCAAGGCGATCTCCTTCGGCCGAGACGGAATACTCGTCGGTGTATCGAAACGCGCGCGAGAGCCCTAGCAAAGATTTTACCGTGAAAAGTCAACGTTTCGAGGGGGATGAGGGAAACGACTCCCTCTCAAAATGGCGGATCCTCGAGACCGTGCTAAAACACCTTGCTTCTCGGCGGCTCTCGTTCTCGTCCTATACCAGAAGGGTGAGAAAGCCCTGGCCCGGGGTAGCGAGCGGGGAGACCGGGCGAAAGAGGAAAAAGAGGGAGAAGAAGGGTCGCGCGGCGCGTATCGTTGCACACGCAGCACGACGACAACGGCACAGGTTGTGCGTCGTGTCCTGCGACACGTTCGTAGTGGTGGTCGTATCGACCGGCTGCTGCTACAAACCCACCCGGCCCTCTCTCTTTCCCACCTCACGGCGTCTCTTTCCCGCACTCGCTCCGCCGCACCTTTCACCCCGTTTCGGAATCTCTCTCCGTCCTTTCGTCTCCCTCCCACGCGAAATCTTTCCGCTGTGTCTGTCCCTCTCGCACGGTGTTCACCACCGAGCGACGGCTATCGGGTCCAACCCTCTTCGCTCCCCTTCCTCGTTCGTTCTCTCCCTGCGAAACCCACCCTCTCGTCGCTTCCTCTCTATCCCTCCTTCTTTCGCGGGCTTGAATGCCTCTCCGCTTTTCTACGCGTCGCTCTTCCTTCGTTTCGCGCGACGACCTCGCTCTCTCCTCTCGTTTCGTCCTCGTCGCACGGTGTTCAGCACCACGATGCGACGAAGCCATCAGCCGCGCCACCCCCGACGAACGACGTCGTCGTGGTCGTGGTCGTGGTCGTCGTCGTCACCGTCGCCGTCGTCGTCGTCGACGTCGTCGTCGTCGTCGTCGATCCCTCCCCAGACTCCGGGTCCTTGAATTCCTAGACCAAAGTACCCCAGCCGACGCGGAACCCACCCCTGCCGCCGTCGTCGGATGGGATCTCAAAGGTGAAAACTGCGCGCTGTAAAATCCACCCCCCGTACCCTCCGCGTTGTCGTCACTCTTTTGCCATCGTCGCGCTACTACCCCCTGCCTATATCTACCTCCACACCGGGTCGGTTCGACGAGCCACGCAGAATCCCAGGGGCTCTCACGCGCACCGCGATTATCCCGACCTCATCGAGACACCGTTGAAACACATGCACCGACGAAAATAATTGTCCCGACGCCGCCTACGCGTTTCTTTCTCCCGAATTTTCGCGGCAGCCAGCCGTCGAATCGCGCGTTCTCTCGGAATCACTGGCTCCGGTTTCACGCGCTAATAAAATAACGCCGCTGGTTCGTTTGCGAAACGAATATCAAAGACCTCGCGCCGCCGCCGATGGAATTCGAGAAAAATTACGTCGGATCGCTCGCACGCACGAACCAGTTTCCCACCCGCTGGCACTACACCTTTTCCCTAATCCTCGCGGTCTAATCTGTTACCGCCTACGCTTCAACGTTCCAAGCCTCTCCTCCGATCTCTTCTCGCGTTTCGTTCGGATCGAATGAACGATGGAATCCGGTTCGGAGGTAAGATAGGTGTTTCGTAATGGACGTATCCGTGAATTCTCGCGAGTAAGACCCTCGAGCTCCGAACCCACTCGAGTCGGTCCTCATCTAAGTCGTCTCATTGTGTGTAATGGGCTTTGCAGCGCGCCGGCCTAATTCGAGCACCCTCGAGAGCTACTCCGGGATACATCCGAGAAGCGCGGCCTCCGCCGAATTCGCAAAGTAAGATCCAAGTTTCTCTCGCCACCTAGGCTACGATAAACTTCCGGGTGAGCCGGATTGACCCGCTCTCCCGCTCTCGCCCCGACTGCGGGATTTAGGGACGAGAGTCAGTTCCGTCTGCGAGGAACAATGATCGTCGAGTATCAACGACTCGAGTCGTGAGACGCATCAGCGGGAAGAAAGTCCTTAGTCGGCGAGGAAAGAAATCGAAAGTGAACGCTTGCGAGAGGTCGCAGTTTTCCCGTGTACGGGGGTGCTAAGTGTCCGATATGGCCGAGGCGTGTCAACCAGTGACCTTTCGGGCACGGTTCATTGGCTGACACTGGCCCGAGAAGATTACGGGTCTGGAAGAAGAGTCGCAGGGTCAGCGTCGAATTACTATTCCCGAGGGGTATTTACGTGGAAGCGGAAACGAGACGACGGGTCCACCTCGCGCGGTGAAAACGTCCATGTATCCAGCGTGTCGTAGGATGTTCCTTACCCCGATTCTTCGATCCCCTTCTTCTTCTTCGTGGTACACGCACTCCGTACGTAGGAGCGAGCTCGTGTTGGTAACCGGTGTACGACGCGGTCCCGTGAGACGTACCGAATTTAAATTTCAAATTTGGAGCGTGTCGCTGGGTGTGACGGTATGCATAGCGTTGCTCGCCGGCCCTAACTCACTCCACCAGATCGTGCGTCTTTCTTCTCTCGTACAAGTTCCCGCTTCTTCTCTCCCACGGGTTCACCATATATCCGTCCGTCTCCCGCGTCCTCCCCATTTATCCGTCTATCCGTCTTCCTTCCTCCCTGGCGTCGGAAGGACCCGCGATCCTCGATTTTTCATATTATTCAAATGGAACCAAGTCGATATGCGACCGGGGAAAAAATTGGAAAGACGGACCGCGGTGGTTGGAAAATCGGAGACAATATCCTCGCCGAATCTGTTCGATCGCTGGGTTCCAGACGGGATGAGAAATTCCGGATGGATCCATCGAGATCGACGCTCGGTTTCCCGGGCTCATCGTAATCGTAAAATACCTGGCTCGATTTCCAATTATTCTTGCGCAAGCGGAGGCTTTCTCCCGATCGGGCCACGACGCGCTCCTCGCCTAATCGGAGACGATCGCTTACGCACACGCGTTCTCACCGACGGGGTGAAAGAAATGAGAATGCCTGGTCGGACGATAAATCAATAGCCGAGGTCGTCGAAGGAGATGGATGAGTGACGTAACGAGCCTGCTCTTACCGTACGCCTCGCGAGAGGTCGGCGTATATTCGAGGCGAGAGACGATTGAATCGCGGAGAACCTGTTGCCCGATCCGCGACCAGCGGCTACTCGAGACCCGATTAAGATTACGATTTCGCCTTCTGAAACGCGCACACCTGTGATTCTTCTTTACAGGAAGCCAGATTTCATCTTTCAGAGTACAGAGGTCGAGCTCTTCGAGCCTTTGACGGTGCAACGAGATCACGGATCGAGGCAGCCATGCCATTTACTCGAAAACCCTAATTAACGAGGTTTGGGAATATCGAATTTCCTATTATTTAATAACGCGGTAGCCTCGAAACGAAATGTAAAAGCTGACTGGAATTTGACCGGATCGATCGTGCGAGGATCGAGGATTCCCTGGATCGGGCAATGTACGGTCGTAATCCATTCGAGAATCCCTTTGAAGGGAAGAAGCGTTCGATCGGCCTCGCCGGAAATAGGTTATGGCCGATCTTATCTCTCTCCCGGTGAAATTTACGTTTCGCATATAAGTCGAGCAGACCCGTCCCCGATTCGGATCTTATCTCTCTCTTTCTCCCGGAGACGAGAACCCGTCGAAATGTACTCGCGTTGCGTGCTTCCCTGCCGTTCCTCGGCTATCGGCTCTTTCCGCGATCGCGCACGCGGTCGACGTAAATCTCTGACGATTCAATCTCTTAACCGGTAAAACGCGCCTTCCCTTAACGGCGGAAGGATCCTGTGGTAGGGAGATATTACGGTTCCACGATTCCGCGATCGATCATAGATGCGAATCAAGTTTGGCGACCGGGGCGAAAGGGTCAAAGGGAATCGAGCGATTGAGAAGCCGTGCGAGGCGAGGGGTGGACGCGTGTGCGTTCGATTATCGATGTTTGCACAAGCCCGACGCGGGAGCAGAGGTGCACGAGTTTCGGTACAGAGAGAAGGGGAGAACGGGAATCGCCAGGCGAGGAGGGAAGACCACCTACGATTCGCGCGAGTGACCAGCGAACATATACGTGTACGCAAACGGTATATACGTTTCTCGACTTTATTTCGGCTCTAAAAATGCCGGGACCGAGTCCTGACACCGAATGTCGCGGCGACTCGTCTTTTTCCCGGCCGCTGCGGCCATCGAAGCTCTTTTCTCTTTTGCAACGAACGACACCTCTCCGTGCATTTGGCTTAACGGGCCTTCCAATTTGTCAGGATCTCTCTTCTCTCCTCCGCGTTCGCCTTTCTTTTTCTCCGTCTCTTCTTTTCTTTCTTTGCCACCCTCTCGCCATTTCTTCTCTCTCCTCGTTCTCCTCTCTCCTTCCTCGTCGCCCGCGTCGTTCCTGCTCGCTCCTTCACCCCGATATATCCTATCGCACCTCGAACCGTTCACCAGGATGTCGTTGACCCATCGAACACACAGGCGTGCTCGCTCGCTCGATCGGTCGGTCGGTCGGTCCGCTGCCAAATTCGTGCATCAACGCGGCGATCGGACCGTAGAGGATGATAGAGAATCCGGTCTTAATTGTCGGCTCGTCTACGCTGCCACCGAGCTCTCTTCGAGTCGTAATGACGGGCCTCGAGATCTTTTTAATTACGCTCGCCATCGGAAATCTCTCGGTCGTATCGGCTGGCATCTCGAAATGCCGATCCACGAAAATCAAACTGCGACGCGTCGGACGTTTCCGAGGAACCGAGGTGACACCGTGGGAGGACTCACCCCGGCGTTCGAATCGAAACGAGAGAAAACGCATGAACAGGAGACGGGAACGAGTGTGGGGCAACAGGGGGGGAAGAGGAAAAAATATGAGGTGCTCGGAAACTTAACCCCGGTCCCCGTTCTCTGCGGGATCCCGCGGGCACGATCTTTGGGCCCGTCACGAGGAGAGCCCAAGGGAGCGCGGAGAAAGGGAGAAACGCGGCTCGGCCCACGCGGAGCCCATCGCTGGAATTACCATTTACATAGCGTTATTATGTTTGCGCATAATGTATGTACACATGTTAAATCAATTATTTAAACAATATGGGCCCGAACGGCGACGCGGCCGGGGACGGACGGAGGCGCGAGAGATACGCAACGGACGACGGAGGGGCTAAAATATCTGGATACTGCGTTGCGTCCACGAGATGTTAGATTACCTGGTTTCCCTCTTTCTCCCTCTGTCTTGCCAGTTACGATTTCCTCTCTTTCACCCTTTCTCACACCCATGTCTCTGGCCCTTCTTCCCTCTCGCCTCCTCCTCGCGCCGGTTCTCGCGAGGCTCTTTGCATATGGATCTTGAATTTCAATTGTGCTTTTCAAGTGCAGCCCCCCTTCCCTCCCTTTTGTTTCCCCCGTCCGTCCCGGCCACCTTCACCCTCGCCTTTATTTCCCCTTCTGCCCCTCGCCCAGCCCTCGTTTCTTTCCCTTTCAATCCCTTTTCCTCCTTTGCCTTGTTCCGCGACAGAGAAGCGACAGACAACGCGATGAGCGAGCCACGAAAAACCATGGCGGAGGATAAAAAGCACTTCGCGGAACCCCGAGGAGGCGAGCAACGCACTCCGTTTTATCCAAGCCAATATCGCGAGTTTGGATTTTATCAACGTCTCTTCCACTGTGCTCTCGGCAAAAAGTTATTCACGAAATACGATACGTAATAAACTTTCAGCGTCCGTGTTTCTATCTTCCAAGTGTCCCTACCTATTATCTGACGTTAAGAAATACAGACTGGAACCGTCGTCGCAGGAACTATCCGACTACGCGAACCGCGTTTCTAGTTCCGATAAAAATGGAATTCCACCGTAGGTGAACGCGGCGAAGGTGAAAAGATCGCTGCCATCGATCAACCCGTTGGATCGAAGCCAAGTCATCGGAACACTTATTTGTTTGCACGCACGGTCGATGCACGATACGACCCGTTGGGATAAATAAAACTCTCCTCGCGACGTCTCTTTCCGGCTCGTAAATTTCCTCGTGGGCCGACTATTCGGCGATGATATACCCGGGGCCCGGGGCTGCCTTTTAATTTATCCCACACCCTCGCGAACCGTCACTGCATTAGCATCTAAATCACTCGACTCTCTCGGGGTAAAAGAATCGGTGAAACAACGGTAAATCGGTAGACTGCAGATTTCGATACATTTGTAATAGATGCAAATATACTGAAATACAACGCGTGCGTGCCATCATGTTTAATGAGCAAACAAACCCGAACGCTTTTGTTAAGGATGTATTATGTATATGTGATGATGTTATGGATGTATTATATATATGGCTATACAGTCAATCCCAAAAGTTTATGTACCTTAAAAAAACGCATTTCCTATAATTAAAAAGAAATCAGACGTCGGAAGAATAAAGCTAATAATAAATAGCTACGTGCTAAAAAGTATAGAAGGAAATATCCAATTAAGTATTGACGCTGACGAAAAAGTTTTTTTTCAAAATTGCGAAAAATGCTTCAAATAAAAGTTGTTTTCCTTCTAACTTCGATATTTAACGAGTTACGTATGATTATTTGGCATTTTATTGATGTTGACAAAATCCGAC
>NW_017172225.1:1114836-1147771 GCF_001652005.2 Ceratina calcarata | reverse complement strand
TATTGGCCAAAAACGAAAATTTGGAAGAAATTGAAGGGGTACCCCTTGGAAAAATCTCGAAAAAATCGAAAATTTTTTTTTGTTGTCTATTATTAGCAATGTTCTTCCGACGTCCGATTTCTTTTTAAAAAATGCATTTTTAAAGTTCATAAACTTTTGGGATTGATTGTATAGCCAATACATCCTTAAAAAATAAGGAGTCCACCGAACGTCTGGCCGCAAAAAAAGTTACCGAGAAATTTGGAACGTCTCTACCTGGCAAGACGAAAATCGTTTTTCCTCCTAAACGCGGTCTCTTTCATTCGCATTAGCATGCAAATTAGCCTCTGACCACAATAATCAAATTAATCGTTCTAAATAACCCACGGAGAGTCCCGGTTCGCGAGACAAAAGCGACCGATCCCGTCCTCGTCCTTCATCCTCCACCCATTCCACTCGGCTTTTTTTATTCGATCCCTGTCTTCCCAACTCTCGTCAACCGACTATAAATTCCTCGTTATAACCATCGGCCGCTTTCGAGTGGTTGCTTTTTTTTTCTCTCTCGCGGGTCCATCGATTCGGCGAAGCGATCGCGACGGAAATCGCTGGAAAATTGATAGAGCTCGGCCGGTGGTGCTCGGGACCTTTATTGGAAATTTATGCGGATCAGTAATTCTACGCGGCTACGATACTGTTAGGTATTCGAGGCTCGTTACCGCTCCGGCTCTATCGTTCCGCGGATTATACGGAACACTGGTGCACGAGTTAATTAATAAAATGACCAGATAGGAGGAAAAACTATTCCGACTCGCGGGTATCCGCGACGCGGCGCGGCGGTAACCGTCCGCGTGTGTCCGTTTTCTCGACTCCATTTGTCGGCCACCTGTCCGATCGGCAATTTATGCCGCTCGGTAATTTCACATACCGAGAATATTAGACATCGACACGTTCCTCCGCTACCAGCGTGTGCAACCCGGTCCGTGCCACGCCGTAGCAACGTGCACCGATCCTACGGTCTCTGCGTGCACCGCGAACAACTTATGCGATCTTAAGCTCCGTGTCCACCGACCAAATCGCCTAAATCTCTTTTCTACGACCCGAGACGATCATCGGCGGAAACCCAGCGAAATCGTACAGTTTAAATAAATAAGCGGTCGATCTTTCTTCGCGAACGGATTAAGCGATCGGAAAATATGTAGATGTGAAGATCGTTCGAGGATCGTTGGCCGGTGCACGCGCACCTTTAACTAGCAAGGGACTCACACGGAAACCGGTGTGTGCCAGCCCCGGTACACGTTCGTTATACCAGCTTTCTCTCTTCTCCTTCGGCATACGCCGTCGTGGCTGCGACCGCGATTTATCTCGACCGGTTAATGCGTTCCGAGAATCTATTACTGCCCTTCCAATATTATAATTATTTTATTAGCGGGTCACTCATTATTCCCGTTTTTACGGCCGCGAGAAGATCGCGATTATTTTCGTTTCGCCGCTGACTCGGCCATCTCCGTGCTTCGATACAGCGAAAGTATCAAAAGCGTTCATTCTTCGCCACTCGAGCGCGTCTCCGTTTCGCCCGATTCGTTACATTTCGCGAACAACGCCGACTTTTGTCCAGCGCCGAGCCCAACGGCTCATCGTTCACGGCTTTATTTTATCGTTAAAGTATTAATCGCTTCGACGAACTCCGTGAGTCACGGCCGATCCGGGGATAAGAGGACATGGTCCGACAAATCATTTTCTGAAACGTTTCCGCGGAACGTAATCGGCCGTGAACACACCTGGTACCCGCGAACGATCTTCCGAGAACCCGCGATTCGATTCCTCCCGAGAATCGCCAATCACCAATTTCAAAAATCAACGACCACTTAAAATGCAGATTCTCGGACGTCGCGTGTTATTTTCTAAACGCATGAATTATTCCATCGACCATTACACAAAACGTTCTATCAAGCATCGATCATTAAACAGATTCATTTAACGCACACCCGCTAGCCTAAGGAATCTTTTTAATTCGGGGTGTGTTCCCGCGCGTGTCGTTAAGCCCGAGATTTTACGAGGCGATCCGAAATAACGAGAAACCTGAGTCATCCTCGCGGGCATAAGTTATCCCCGTCCCGTTTCAACCGTTCGGTGCCTCGATTTGCGTGACCCCCGGCCGACTCGAAGAAAAGCCACGATCGTAATCCTGGGACCCCGATCCCGCCCTAGATGCGTCTCGCGTCTAATTCAATAACCTTTTTCTCGATCCCGTTCGACCGAGCGGAATTAAAAATAATTACCGCGTACAAGACGAATCGCGGCTGCCGCAAGCTGTTACGATCTCACGAGGATTACGAAGATTTGCAATTTGCCGTTCGCGAACGACGACGCAGCTAGCAAGAAGAGGAGGAGATGGAAGAGAGACGACGCGGTCCTGTTCGCTCGGGTATTATCATAATTGAAAAATATAATCCGCGCGCGATGCTATCGTTCTCCGTATTATATACGTATGCATGAATATTCTCGTTTCTATAACGTAATCCGCGGCGGTCAGCGTGCCGCGAGAATAAAAAATTCGATATCGCCGACGTTAAACGACACGACGGTCCTGGGTGGCAGAAATTTCCTAGCAATTTTACCATTACGATGTAGGTAAATGGAACGGTGCTTAAAACGTCGATTCTACTTTGAAAGGAACGTTCCCTGAGAATGCAGCAGCCGTTTTCAATATATTAGAAGCGCGACTGCATCGTCGTTCATTACGCGAAACGTTGTACATCAAATATTGCATCGAGCATCGGAGTAGAACGTAGGAGAAGCGGATCAGAGATGCAGTTTGGTGTTTGGTAGGAGCACGGGTGTCAAGGGTTAATTTTAACCAAACGATGCCAGGTGATCGATGGCGCGTGGTAGAATCCCATTGCGATCGTGAAAGCGGAGAAAAGGTTAAAAGTTTCGCAGGAGAGGTATATACGCGCGAGGAGGTTGTCGCGGAAATTCGCCTCGGTGCTTAGGCATGAGCGAGGGAACGCTTCTGCCCGTGTACCCTTAAACGCGGCCGTTTAGCTCCTAAACGCGGATCCATTATACCGTACCGCCTTATAGAAATACATACATCGAACGGCGCACCTGCGCGCACACCGCACGTACACGAACGCGATATCAAACTCGTTTCAAAGCGCGAGACCTTCGCTGTACCAGATCTGGACATTCCATTTACCGAGCGAACCTTGTACAGCCTTATTACGTTCTCGCCTATATTCCCTTAACGTCTTATTTCCTGGGAAACTCGACGATTTTCATTTATCTCTGTTCCGCGGTACGGGAATCGGGGGACCGGAGTTCGTCCGAAAAATTTTTAATCGTCGGTGCGGAAAATAAGAAAGTCGCGAGAGCGGATCGAACGCGGAACCACGAAAAGCGAAGGTAACGGTAGTCGGTTAGTCGTAAAAGCCACCGGGCAGAGCTAATAGACCTATCCCTCAGAGGAGAAAGAGAAGGGCACGGTGGCAAGAAGCGAAAGAAAGGAACGCTTTATCTCGGAAAAGGGAAAATTTAGGGGTCTCTCCCTTTTGCCACTCGTCTCGCTCTCTCCTGACCATGTTCCACCCGCACGGCAGTCTGCCATATTATCACCGGCCTCGAACTACCTGTATTATTAACGATGGCCTCCGGGCACAATGGGACGAAAAACAGCCTTGGGTTATCTCGCCTCGTAAAATTCTATTGGCTCTGACGTACACTGGAAAACACAGTTGCCCGCCGCGCTCCCGTTCTCTCGCCCTGCTGCTCCGCTCTGCTATTTTCTTATCTGGCTGCCTCCTACCGGTACCCGTGTCCTCCAACTTTCTATACGGTAGCCCCGCGGGTGAAAATACAAGCTATTTTCCCATTGTTACCCCAAGGAGCACGCGTACTTCCCAACTTCTCGAATTCGATAACGCCCGAAACGATCGCAACACGATATCATCCCATTATGCCAGGCCCGTGAGCGTGCGTGATTCGATTAATCTCGGATTTCCTCGCAGTTAAACGCAACGATAACGATGCGTTAACGATTCGACGAACGATCGTTGTTTGCTAAATTGGCGTCGAATTAAAAGTAACATTCGGCTTGTTCATCCGTATCGCGGGACGTCGATGAAAATATCTTGTACGGGATATATTCGTGCGACTCGGTACCGTCGCTTCAGGGGGAGAGAGATCTTTATCCACGCGACGATCGCAGAACGATAATTCTCCGGATTCGGCGGCGGGTGACTCGTCAGCGAAAAAAGGATCGATACGATCTTTGATAGTCGGATAAGTGGTATCGGGGGCTGCGCGAACGCGGCACCGCCGGAGTGAAGAGCAAAACCGAGAGTGCCGTCTCGTTGAAATTTATTTTGGAGTACGCGTACACCACACGCGAGAGAGAAACGCGACCAGACGACGACGACGACGACGACGACGACGACGACGACGACGACGACGTCGCGTCGCGCGGCTCGGCGCGGCGCGTCGCGTTGCTTCGGTGTGTTCATTTATTGCGAACGGAAGAGCCGTGGGAGAAGGAGAGACGGATAGCAGGCAGGCAGCGTGTACACCCAACGGCTTGGCTCACACAGGTAGAGAAAGAGATACACCCGACTTCTCCCCCGTCCTTCCCTTCCCGCGACGGCTTCTTTTCGCGGATGCGGCTGCTGGATGACGGAGGGAAGTCACAAATTTTTTCATTAATATGCAGCGAGACACCCTCCTAACTCCCTGCTCGGGAAAGGTAATGTAGTAGCAGGGGTAAAAAGGGAGAAAATGCAGTCTATCCGTGTGCCGGGTGGGATCCTCGCGCGCGCGCGCGTGTGACCGTGAGTCCGTGTGCTCCGGGCACGACGCGGCGCGGCGGCGGCGTGGGTGTACGAGAGAAATAATGGTCTGCTAGGAAATGTAACCAGCCGACGCTCACGCCCTCGTCGCGACGCCTCGAGAGACTTTACGGGGGAGAGAAATCGAAGAAAAGCGGCCGAGAGACAAAACTGGATAAAGGGGAGCAACGGTGACGGAAAACGGGGTGCGAAAGAATATACACGCGACAGCGGAAAATGTTGCACCCGATATATATCTGTGCGTTCGGGAGAACCGTTTCTCTCAGCGTTTCCCTCAAATTAAATTCTTTCGCCCGGAGACCACGGGATTAAATACTGATGCAACTGTTTTCGCTCGAATTCGACGAGATCTTTCGGGACGGTAAAGTAACAATATCGTACGCGTAGATGATCGGCCATCGATCTCTGTGATAAAACGCGGAGCAGCAGCATTCGGCGAACGTTTGCTTCGTTAACTACTCGAATGCACGCGGGGACAATAGGGTAACATTCGTCAAGTGGAAGCCCGGCTTTAACGCGGTCTCTCCTCTCGGCTCCTCGTCGTCGTCGTGGCTATATACTCGGAGCCCCGCTATTCGAGGCGCGTTTTACTCGTCGGCATACCTAACTTCTCTATATATCTCTATACCCGTCTCCTCCTTTCCTTATTCAGGCTCGCTGCTCCCTCTCGGTCCCGCTTGCCCGAGATTTTTCTCGGCGATTAAAATTTATGCTCACTCGCGTTCCCGGTGCGTGCATATCGCGTTTCGTCTCGCGCGATGCTCGTTTTGCGCCGGGTTACGCACACGCCCAGCGCTGCACTCCCGAGGTGCGTTCGCCTGCTGCCCACCTATGATTATGTACGTACCTGAAATCGCCTCGACAGGATTCGTCACGGGAGACAACGGGATTTCGATTATTAAACGTAGCGGTGAACCCAGATAGCATCGCCGCGAAAACAAAGAATCCGAGGAGCGGCACTTTCACCGGGTCGCGGGTTCGACGGTATACGAAAGAAAACCGCATCGGACGATGGACAAAAGCTGTCTGCACCGGTGGAGTTTGGCATCTCTCAAAGAGACCACGACTACGACTAGCTTTTGATCGATTTGAGCGAAGGATTGCGGCCGGAACCGATTGGTATCGTCCCCGAGATCGAATAAGATTGGCATTAAAAGCAAAGGACGCGGTTATGCCTGACCCGGGCCAGTTTCAGCAGGAAATATTGATTTTTAATCTGGCCGGTTATACCGCACCTTTGTAACCGAGGAGGATGGATATTGCGTCGCCACGGGATGGATATCGAAAATTTAAATCGACTCGGGTCACAGAGAGACCCGTCGAGAGAAATATCATTTCAGATGGGAGAGACCGTGGAAATTTGAAACGCACGGAAAAAAGAGAGAGACCGTGATCGGTTCCCTCGGGATCTGGCTATAACTGTGCGAGGTTACCGCTTCGAAAATTCCTGCGGACGATGCCTCTCGACGACCGCGTGCAAAAGTTAAGTCGCGGTTTCATCGGGCGAGCCGTGCCTCTTTCGCGCTCGGTCAATGAGAGTAGCCTACATTCCGTGTGATCTTTTGCCCGCGCACACCTGGCGAAACCGTAAGAGTCCTTGTCGTTCGTTGCTTTCAACCGCTACGGCGATGTACGTAGAAAAAGCGGAAAGAAGTCTCTCGGTGGTAACTGGGATAGCTGATTCAATTTTGGAGCGAGTTCCCTCGACGATCACCTTTTTCCCTCGTCCATGTACACGTACCTTTCCTTCGACCGTCACAACGATTTCGAGAAAGGATGGAGATCGAAGAATTCGTAACCGGGATTTCGGAGCAAGTTCTATCGTCGATGAGCGCATAGTCATGGCCGACAGGCGTACGAAAGGACACGAACTCGGGTACGTAAGTACGTTCTCCCGTGAGAAGAGACAGCGGAGCACACGCAAGGAAACGCTCTAAAGCTAGAGGAGGTAGTAGTACGAGCGAGAGAGAATCATGCCGGCAGCACGCACCATGCACACGTCTCGCTTTCTCTTTCCGGCGTTCCACCGGCGGTCGCAGCCGTCTCCGTCGCTCCAGCGACCGGCAGGGGGCAAGTTCGAGAGTCGGTCCTCGTCGGATGCTGCCAGGCCTGGGTACCTGGACCCGGAGTAGTAGGCTGTACAGGTATGCACGCGGTGGGCTGGTCGGGCATTCCTGCGGCGTTGCCGCGTCTCTTACTCACTGTGGCCCCGTCAAGGATGAAAGAGACGAAGACCCAGAGGAACGAGGATAACAGGAACGGCGACGGCGACGACGACGACGACGACGACGACGGCGGTGGAGAGAATCAAGAGAAAGAAGAAGGAAGAAGAGCGCAGCCACCGTGGCTCGAACGAGTCTTTCTGCCTTTTCGTGGAGGCAATCGAGTTTGTTCGAGAGAGGATCTCGCCTCTCCCTGCGACTTCTCCCGCTCCCGTGCTCCAGAGCTCCCGTGGCCGGACCCCTGACCGCGACACATCGCCGCGACTACCGTCAACCATTCGCCTCGCTTTTTTTCTCGCTCCTCTTCCTGGTCGTCGCGCCACGCGTGAGGTAAACTCATTTTCGCGAAATTGCATTCGCGAAAGTCTCGGGGTCGGAGCACGCGAGAACCGAATTTGCGGGCGAAACGTTAGATTCCCGGTTTTTTCATCCCCGTCCCTGTGGTGACCGCGGTACGAGACGGGGAGGGACGAAGCGGAACCGAAATCGTATCGGCAGTTTCATCGAGCGTCGTTACGGTCCACGATTAAAGGGAAATCGAAAGGGACGGAGTAATCGAGCCCTAAGCGTGTCCACGGAGCGAACGAACCGTGGAGAGCACCGAGTGGCTCGGTCGCTCGTTTCTAGAAAGTAATCGAGTTTCGACCACGCTGCACGAGGGTCCGGTTCGACGGAGGATACCCAAAGATATCGAAATCGATTTTGCGTATCAACGAGCTCTCTTTACGTCGCGCGCGCCACGAATGGGAGAAAAGTTTTGCGGCTAGGCCCGTTCGAAAGAGAACGGATTCATCGAAGAGAATCGATGTTTACGAGCGCGCACTGTAACGCGAGTAGCCGACCTCTCGGGATCCGGTCGAAGAATGAAATTCAGAGATATAACGGGAGAAGTCGGGAAGAGAGGGAGACGGAGAGCGAAGTCGAGATGGCCAATAGGCAAGGGTAACGAGGAGAGTTCTCGGGTTTCGTGCAGGTCGAAGGAAACCGAGTTAGCAGTCTCCATTGCGCAGACACGGTCCACGGGGAAACGCGTATCCTTCGCAAGTTCCATTAAACGCGTTACGTACCGAGGAACTCCCCGAGGAACGCGGTACAAGCACGAGGGAAAGTTGCTGAATTTGAATCTAAATTGGAACCGTCGCTCCCTATCTTTAAAAGAAACCGACCTGAATTTTGAAGGAAACGTTTCGGGAGACAGAAATCGATGCGGCTATCTATTATTTCAATCTCGCGACCACAGCTATTCTTGAGATATTACGTATCGTCGAGATTAGCCGGGCTTTCCCGCAAGTTTACCGACTCGCGCGAATCGATATGCATTGATATGCACGTCTGGTACCGTCGAAGATGCGGGGAATCAAGCTTCTGCGAGAGGAACTTGCTGGATGTTAGCCGAGACTACATAGAACCCTCGAACGTACGCGACTTAATCGGTATTCTCCGTGGTAACCCGGTAGCGTCGATATTTGCCGAGAACTCGATCTCTGTGCCCTGTCGAATATTTACTCTCGCCCCGGGAAAACTCCAAGAATTTCTTCCGCGATCCGCGCGGCTTATTTAGGAAACGATGAGTCTTATCACGCGTATTCGAAATCTCGGAGTTCCCACCCCGTATAGGATTGTGATCTATAGATCGCGACTTTTCCCAGAAAATGCAACATTTATCAATGTCAATTTAGAAAACGAGATCGAGAGAGGAATTTCCATCACGCGTTTCATCGTCGATCTTTCGTACATCCTTGGACTTCTTAAAAGAGTCCGCGGTCTAGTGATCTATAACGACGGTAGAAATTTATTCAGGGGCTTTAGAGTTAGCCGGAACGTTTTCCATATTTATACCGAAAAAGAGAGGTCGCTGGCGCCCCCGGGGTTCCCAGGTTCCGCACCCCTTCATCCCTCGTCCGGGAATAACGATAATTTCGTAATGTGGGCCAATCTTCCGAATTGCGGGATCGTTCGAAGTTGCCGGTAGTTAGTGCCGCGGCATTAAAAGGGGATCATTTCGACGCGAAGGAGCACAGGAAGGAACCCGGTGGAGGGGCATGCATAGACTCCTCTCTTCGAAATTGACCGGCAAACTCAGCAGGGCCTGTTTACTCTACGTGAGCCGATTTCTAGATTAAGGGTCTTCTTTCGTTGCCTTTTTGGACGCTCGTAGATTCCGGTCACGAACATCGGTTACCATTTTGAAAAACCGAGCGAAGCAATTTCATCAAATTTTTAACGCGACCAGTCTCGAATTCAGAGCCGAGGAGCAGCGTCGTCTTTAGGATTTTTAGGATTGGATAAAATACATTCGACCAGCGCAAATGTTGATCGAGTCACCGAGAGAAATCGAAATCCATCGAGGGTAAAAATGAGAACCGAGGAAACTGACAATTATGCCGTCTATAGAACGACTCTCCGAGTCGTATCAGGGGACTCCTCTTTGCATCGCGATCGTTCCCCGTGTCTGCCGGGCGCAGGCATACAACTTAATCGATGCATCTAGCTAAGTATACAGAGGAAAGTAGCAATCGCAATGGCGTATCGTATCCCGAGGTGTTGTCCTAGACCAGACTATCATCTCGCTTTATGATCGGAGCAAAATGCAGCTACAGGTCGATTCGATCGTATAAAGATTTCGTCGCGACGGCCAAGACCAATCTTATCGTTCGCGTTCTATTCTATTTACATTATACCGAACGAAAAAATCGTTCGCATCGATCGAGTCTAGTCTCGATCGATGCGACTGTTGCGAGTTATTAATGGTTGCCGCGGTATCTAGCGAGGACACGCGGTTGAATCGAGCTGTAAAGAATGGTAGGGTCGGAGAAAGACGGAAAGAGAGCGCTCTCACCTTGTTCCGCGTGGGTCCCTCGCGGGCAGATCAGCAACAGCAGCAACGGCAGAAGGTGGGCAGCGGAAGCAGCAGCGGCGGCGCAGGTGGCTAGAAGGCCTGCTACGCCCGCCATATTGAAGGGGGCCATTCTTATCGCAGCAGCCCCACCGTGGGGCCGCCGGTCCTCTCACGATCTGTGCGAGGCTGCAGCTCCGGCAGCAGCGTCGTCACTCTCTCCTCCTCATGCCTCCTCCACGCTTCGTCTGCTCTTTCCGCACGTCACGCGACCACGACGTGCAACAACCACCCTCCTCGTTGCTGCCTCCTCCAGCTTCGAACCACCGCCACCCTCGTCCTCTTGCTCCTGCTCCAGGTCGCGCAACCCCTTCCGGATGCGACGCAACGCCGTCTCCCTCCCGAAAGTAGCTTTCGACCCTTTTATTCTCCGTCCACGAGCTTCTCGAAGAATACGATCGCCTCTACGCCATCAACGGCGATCGGGAGGCCAGTGTACTCGTTGAAAGCCGCTCCGACCAAACTCACCTACCACCCTCTCTCTTATTGTTCGCTCGGACTTTTTATCGGCCGCGGACTCGTTCTACGCCATCAGCGGCGATTAGGCCGGTCGTTGAAAGCTCGTCGCAGATTTGGCCGCGATTAGGCTCCGCGGAACTCGCAGACTTGGCTGCATCTACCGTCTGTGTAGCCGGAAGTGGTTCGGGTGTCGCCGTGCGACTTGCCAGAAACGCGTTCGATTTTTCTCCCCCGCGCGCCACCCTCTCGGTCGTTTCACCTACAAAGGGTTGCTTCTCTTAATGACGAGCCGAGATTCGTCGCATTTCCTCCGTCGCGGATCCTCCCGGCTCTCTCTCTCTCTCTCTGTCCCCCACCGGTTTCGTTTTTTTCCACCCGGCGACGACGACTGGATTCCTCTCGCGACTCCTCTCGTCTGAAAGAAACAAAGATGAACCGCATTAATTAAAATCCGCGAAATATCCCCCGTTCGAAAGCTTCCACCCTTTCGCCTTCTTCCCAATCCGAATAGAGACACCGGCGACTCTATTTCCATCCCCTTTTCGCGCTACTAATGACATCCCTAAATGGAAACAACGCTACGGTTTTTGGCGTCGTTCCACAGTGTTACGAGCGAACGATACGAAATTAGCTAAGATACCGTCTTAGCGAGGGAAATGAAACGTTAATTAGTTACATGTTCGTCAAAAAATTCGGTAATAACTTTATATATCCCAGCATCCCGGTTATACGAGGCTCTGCCTAACTTCGAATGGTCCACGGTACGAGTAAAAGTTTCCGAATTTATGAAGCGTGCTTTCGAACGGCCACCGGTACTACTCTGCTTTTTTACTGGTACACGGCGTACACAGAGTGCAAAGTTGAAGTGCAGTTTGGAAAGCGGGTAACGTTATAACGCGTAAAGAATACACCGCGCTCGTAAACTCCAGACTGACACACAATGCGAAATTCTTGGCTGCGTAAGAAACGAATAAAACCCTGTGTATACCTACGTACTGTATAAGAATGGTCTGGGAAAATCGAACGCCGGTAAAAGTTTTCGTCCCGAAGGTTAAGAACGACGCGGAGGTTCGATCGAGTTAAACCCCGAGGAGCTAGGAAAACTTGGGCGACGCTTTTCCCGTGGCTTTCCCGAGCGGTTTACTTTCATCGGACTCGCCGAAGCCAGTCTTTCACCCTCGCCCGAATAAACCTCGTGGCTCGTCCGACCGGGACCTCGTATACCGAGATTCATCGACCGGAAACGAGCTTCTTTTATAGCAAACCAACCACCGATCGCTCATCCGTGTACAGAGTTCATGAAAATCGACTGCACCAGCGAGAAAGTTACTGCATTAAATCTCTCGATTCGAAAATATTACGAGTAATGGTAAAAAGTGTGCAATAATCTGGACGGTGTCGGCGCACTTGTATAGTATCGTTTCTTGGAACTGACTCCAGCAAAGAATAAACGTCCAGTCGACCACTATATTTGTGATATTGGCTCAGACCTCGATCGGCCCGTTAACGGCAGGGATCGAGGATCGTTTGGCACCTGTACCGTTAAGCCCGATGACTGTGCAGGGATCACTGTTTCTTCGGATATTTCTCGGAGCGTGCCAAACGACAACGTGGTACGAGGCAGACACTCGGTTCTTTTATTTCCGCACACGCGTCACGCGTATCGGCTATAGGCTTTTTATCTCCTCGTGTTCGATCCTGTGATTAAGTCCGAGTCTTTTGTTCTCGATCGATTAGCGTTTTTCACACGAGAGCCGAGAGGGAGAGAGAGAGAGAGAGGTGGATAGAGAAATCCGCTTTGGGACACGGAAGGGAGGAGAAGCGCGTGGCGCGCATACGTGAGAGTTACTTCAAGTTCAAGGTCGACTCGCGTCGCGCACACACGTAGCCAGTGCACAAAGCGTGCATATCTCGGTGCGAATTCGCGTTACTCGGTGCACCAGTCATCCAGCCGAGTCTGAAAGGGGGAAATACCGAAAGCGAGAAGAAAGGGGAGTGGAAGAGAGACCGAACGCAACTTTGGGGTTGCTCCCGGTAGGGGTGTCAGCTAGGGTTTGGGAAGAGGAGCAAGGGGTTTCAGGATCAATACCACGCGTTTATCCGTCTCGCTCGTCCGAACCCTCGCCGGGCACACGCGGAAAGAGAGGGTGGGAGAAAAGGGACGCTCGTCTTCGTTCGATTCACGCGCAACGCTCGATCTCTCTTTCGCGCCGTCGTCGGCCGCAGGGTCTGTCCGGCGTCTCACTATTCTTCGGCGAAAAGGGACGAAGAACATGAGAAAAAGAGAAGCGAAAAGAAGGGGATGAAGGAGACGGCGAGAAAAGAGGAGAAAATAAATAGAGAGGGAGAGAGAGAGAAAGTGGTTCGTGTACGAGGGTTTCGAAGACGAAGAGAACGAGGAGGAGAACTAGAGGAAGCACGAAATTCTAGAGTACCAAAATATAGTAGAGTGGGAAGGTGGACCGAGGGAGAAGGAGGTGGAAGGCGCGCTTTAGGAGTTCTTCTAAAGCGGGCAAAGACCTTCCCAGCCTCATCCCCCCGCGCGTTCTCTCGTTCTAGCCAGTAGACCAGCCAAGATGCATCCGCGAAATTGCAGACTTCAGTGAAATGCTGCTGCTTCTGGTAGCCTCGCGCGCAGCGCCTCCTAGGTCTTCCAACGGCTCGGTGCTCGTCTTCTTCCGTTGCCATTGCTCTAGAGTGGCCTCGTAAAAAATTTAAGATGTCCTCTCCTCTCGCCTCCCGCGCGTTCTCTTCTCCTCGTCCTTCTCTCTCTCCGCTTTCGTCGACGTCCTCCGATGGTAGCGGTGTCGGTGGTCGACACGGACGGGGGCTAGAAATCCGGTAGTGCCTCTTTTCACCAGCCTCTCTCTTTCAACTTTTTGACAAGACCCAGTAGCAATTGCCGAAAACAGCGTCCGGGTCTCGAGAGAAACCGAGAGAAGACCGCTCGAGGAGTAGCCGGAGCCTGACAGAAGAGCCCGGAAGCTTTTTCACAGGGGGCCGAGTATCTAGCCTTTCCTTTGATAAGCCACGATTTCCCATTTTTCCTCCTCCTCTCCATCTTCCCATCTTTTTTTTTTCGTTAGCTTCCTTCGGAGCAGATGTAAACACGATGGAGAAGGATCGTCTGGGGGAGAGGAGGCGCGGGGCCGGCCACTTGGGAGGTGGTTGGCCACCTTCTTCAACGTGCAAAGGCCTCGCTCTTTTTTCTCTATTCTCTTCAGGAACGCAGAGACTTTCTTTCCGAGTGCCTGCCTGCTTACGATGGATCCCGCCAAATTGCAGATTTCGGCAGAGGCCCGGATCCCTCGAGAGGCTCGTGAAAATTTCAAGCCGTTCTCTAATAGTACTCGAACAGGTGCAACCGGAGACTACGCAACGCTCGCCGCTGCCTCTAACGAGCACTTCTTCCCGTCGACGACACGGCGACGAGCATTATAAAACGTCCTTTGAACCTTCTTTCCAGCGCACGAGACGTAACACCGGCATTTAAAATTTCAATCCGACCCGAAACCTCGTTTCGTTCCTCCCGCTCTTTCGGTCTCCGAAACGGCCGCCCGGCACCGCGAGGCGTCCGCTCCCTCGTAAAATACGGCGCGAATATTTTAACATCTCGATCCTCGAACGTAAATCAACCGGATTTGTTTTCGTATTCCTGCGAGAAAATTAAATTCGCCCGCCGTTCTTTCCGCCGCCGCCCCCCGTGTTCCTCCTTGGACCATGACGTTTCGGAAAACCGGAAGACTTCCTGCTTCGCGAATTCCCTCAATGAAACGCCGCTTTTTTTCTCCCGGCACACTACCGTCTCTTCTTCCTCGAGAGTTTCTTCCCACTCTCCTCTTTCCTCGCGCCATTGGCTTCCGTGACCGCCTCGAGACAAATTCTATTTCCGGTTGAATTTAAGACCCTCCGGAATATACGGATTTATTTCACGGCTATGCTGCTCCCGGAGAAGAACGAGGAGGCGAGCGAGCGAGCAAGGAGGGAGGACAGAAGCGTGTTGCCGAGAGGGTGAAGGGTTTCGCTTCGGAGACTCGTAAACGTAACAAAGGAAAGACGAGTATACTTCGGCCGAAGGAAAAAACGAAATATATAAGATAAGATAGGGGATGGAGGTTCCACGAAATTATTATACCTTCTGGTGATCACCACTCTGGAGTTCGCTTTCGTTTTCCCGAAACTGTACCGAGCGAAACCAGTATTTCTTTGCTCGCAACTTCTCTCTCTCGGTTTCGATGTCGCGAGACCGCAAAAGACGTCTGCGAGATAAATTCTATTTCCGATGAATTTAAGACGAGAGGGGGGGGGGAGAAGGGCGGAAGCTGAAAGGATCGCTTTGACAGAAAGAGAAGGCGGAAAGAGAACACCGGTCGTTAGATTTATTTTCCAAGGAATCAGCAGCGTCGTCCTCCTCGTCGGATTTTGCTGCTACGAATTTAAAAACAGCCCTTTGAATTTAGAACGTCCTCTCCCTCTTCGCATCTCTCTCAACCTCTCTCCCTCTCTCTCTCTCTCTCGGTTTTCTAAGAAGGAACAAGCGAGACGGGGGATAATAGAATTTTTTCGACGTCTAGCTGTGTAATTCGTATTCGCCGCAGCTTCCCCTCTTTTTTCAAGCGGCGCGGCACCGCCGTTAATTAAAAACAATAATGTTGGCTGGCACCCGCGTTTCGCGATCGCGTCAGCATATTTTTGTTTCCTCGCGAAAACACGCCACTCCAAGCCAATTGGCGTTACGAAAATACAGGGGTTACCGAGGGAAACCGCTCTGCTGGCTGCATGCTGCGCGCGATCCTCTAAAGGCCCATATCCACTTGTATCGTATCCTCGTATCACCGTTCCGCATCGACGTTGCACACGATAGACGTACTCAGGGACAATCATTTCGAATGAGGAGAGTCACTGATTCCATTAAAGGAACCTCAGAAAAAATGCATTTACTAAAGTGCAAGAGTGCATTCGTTGAACGAGCTCTATCGAATAAACAATTCGTGTCCAATGTTTTCTACTAAAAGATAAGAATAAAGCAATCATTTGATATGATACTTTGGTGTGATAAAAGTGCATATGCACCTTAACGAGAGAGCGCATCGTTCCGATGAACGAACCCTCGTAAATCACTCGGAGCGCATGCGGATCTACAATATTTGTAATGTTCGCAATGTTTACGCGATACACAAGCCGGACCGGCGTTTGTCCGCGCCGCCGGTCAAACATTTATAGGTCGCAAACTAATCAACGGAAACGCGGTATTTCCCATCGAAACTGTCCTTCGCGTTTTATTCCCCGGGGATAGTTTAAAGCGTTGCGTTAGCCTGTTAACATTTCATTGGATAATAATTACGAGCCGAGGAGAATGATGAGACTAGGTGTATCGAATATCTCACAGATACTCAATCATCCGATAAATCCATAGCCCTGTGCGTTTCTTCTTTGAAATAGAGGCTCGACCGTCGACCCAGAGGTTCGCATTTCATTCGCGAATTGAAATAGTTTCAACCACTGCGTCAGTCGATTCATTGACGATTCATATGTATAACGATTACAGGATTTGTTGAAGAACGATACAAGGTGGAGTCCTAAGTATTGCTAATAATCGATCATATAATAAATTCACAGCTTACGTTTCTCGTTTGCTCGATGGAAATAAAGACCTGATGCAGAGAACCGTATGCATCTTTCGCAACCGGGTGCACGCGGTCGTTTCCATCGAGTGAAAGTGAGTCGCGCGAACTATACGCTTCGCAGCAACTCCGAGAGAAGGATAGGTCCGAAAACGAAGGATCAACCTCAATTAAGAACGTATGAAATCATTAGATGCGGAGTTATATCGAGGTCGATAATTACGAGTTTGATGCCTAAGCGGATCTCCCGGCTAATCGAGAATTTCGTGTACTGCGCGCACACGTTTGTACATATCTCGGTTTAAAGAATTTTAAACTTGCGCAACGCGTCTTGTATCTGTTTTATCTCGGGTTGCATGCCGGGATTTTCTGAGATTATGAGAGTCCGCGAAAATGATCGGTGTACGGTGATCCCAGGCCTGCGAAATCGCCCAGTTCACGCAAGGGAAGTAGACACTTAAGTACGTGCACCGAGGGAAAGAACGAAATCCACGTTCCACGATAATCACCCGTTACCTTCCGCAATAACGATCCTGTCTATTTTTCTCGCACCTAGATTCGCTGACAATAAACGACAGGAAACGTTGAATTATCGACGAATTCCCAAGACCCAGGAATATTCCGCGAACTTTTATGTAAACCAGCAAGGAGGTAAATGCACGTATATTTCAATGAAAATTTTGGGAAAGAAAGAATTCTGAAATGTTATCGGAAATCGTGTACCCGAGTCTCGATGATAAAGCTAATGGTGTCTCGTCGGACCGCGTCGCGTCGAGTCCATCAGCGATCAGTCACGCGATCCCTCCGAAGCTCGGCTCGTTCTGCTCGTTTTCTGGGCACGGTTAGAAAGCGAGGAATGAACGGTGCAACGGACAACGCGCCGTTATCAGGTTTTCGCCAGGTGACCAAACCCAGGAAAAAGAACAAGAGAGAGGGAGAGGGAGAGAGAGAGAGAAAGAACGAGGCGAAGCGTGTACCGGTGCAGGTGATAGGCTAATGGTAATCCGCGTTCCTCTCTCCTTATCCCGTCGTCGGTGACAAACGCGTACGACGATCTCGCGCGTCAAAGTAGTTCGACCATTAGCTACCGCTCTTGTTTTTACAAGAAAAAGCGGAAAAGAGACAGCATCGTTGAGAGGGTGGGTCATCCGGAGGATTGTTGGTCTTCGCGCCTCGAGGCCGCGTTGAACGCCAGGTACGAGTTTCCCGTCGGGGGGGAAAACGGTAGGAGCGCGGGTGATATACTCGTGTCTTTCGCCGGCAATAATGCTCTCGAGAGTCTCGCGTGCCTCGTAAACTTTCCTCGCGAGGCCTACCCAGTCAGAGTCCTATATTTCACGGAGGGTCGTGCCCAAACTCGACTCCCCCGTCCGGCAGTTTCTTTCCTAGGCACGAGAGGGCCATATGGCTTTCGTTTCCTCCCGGCCGGGCCGAGTCATCTTTCTCTCTCTCTCTCATTCTCCGCGACCTCGCGGATCTTTTGCTCTATATTTGGAGCAGATAACTTCCGGAATACCGGCCCACGGACCACCCTGCGTCTGCCTCTGTTTATCACCGGTCGGATGTTTTCTCACATTGATATCACCCCTGGGTGCTGGTAATCGTAACGAACGTTGATCACCCCGTACGATTCGTATTTCCTCCGATTCCGAGCTAATTAAAAGTCGGCGGAAGGGACGTTCGATGAGATTTCATCGGCGGAATTTGCTGTTTCGCGAGCCGAGACAGTCTCCGAAAGTTTTCCGAAGCATCCCTCGATGAAGCGAGTCCATCCCCAGGTTTTTAATTACCGGGAATATTAATGTTTAAAGTTAAATTGCGTCTAACGAAGGATCAAGTAGGAGCCGGAGGTCGTCGTCGTCGTCGTCGTCGTCGTCGTCGTCGGAGACTCGGGGTCCTCACGAGAAACGCGACGCGCACTTACTTTATCCAATAAATACAGACGAACGGAAAGTTCTCGACTGGAAAGTTTGAAGCTTTTGTCGGTCGTCTCCCGGAGTTCCGCGAAACGAAATTATTCCTCAAAGGACACCATCGTTTCCCGTGTTTTCCTCAGCCCGGAGCATTATCAAGCCCGTTCGTAATCGCGCACAATGCGCGAAGATTATTCCTTGCCGCGGGGGAAACGATCAAATTTGTCGCCGCCCTCCTTCCTTTTCTTTTGTCGTTGGAAAACAGTCGGCTAAAGAAGAAGAAGAAGCGGAAACGATTCGTCCTGGAATTCTAGTCACCGTTTCCGGATTATCTCTTTGTCGTCTTTTCCTTTGCCGGCTTTCGTTTCACGGATCCCTACCCCCGCCGCATTTTTGCGCAGATCAGACCAAACAAACTTAGGGGCAGAGTCATCCCGTGACATATGGCGATCCCGAGAGGGATTCGAGAACTTATCTGACCAGATATTTTCGACCCCACGTTCTGCTCGGAAGATAGAGCGCCGCCAGAAACGCCTGAGGGATTCTCAATAATAACAGATCCTACGACCACGCGAACACGCATAAAATTGCAGCGACGTCGGAATTTTTGTGTCTGACGTCAGGTGCACGCGGACTAACTTGACCTCGGTACGACCATTACCGGCGAGAGTGTAGGACTAATGAACGGTTGCTCGTTAATGGAACGATTCCCCCATTGTGGATCGCGCAATGGGGCTGCGGGCGGAAACCCCATGCTGCCTTTGCTTCCTCTGGGATGAGTTTGACGCTCGGTGACCGTTCGTGGGACCCCCAGATCCCTGCCGGTGCCCCGCGCTCCCTCCCCGTCGCGTCGCGGACACTCGGGTGTCGTTTGCGGAAAACATCCTCGGTACGATCTCGTTGCACTCCCGTCCGTCCTCGGCTGATCGAGGAGATTGAAGAGTGCTCGTCGTCAGGGGAGTGTATCTTCCCGATCATCGGACGCATACGCGTCGTCATTATCGTCCGTCCTTTGTCTCGCTTCGGGCTTCGCCCGGGTTCAATTTAGCGGTGCATATTTGCTCCGAACTTGCTTCATCGAACGGCAGCCGTGAGCCGCCGAGCTTTGAGAAGTTCCCATTCCCGATGCCAATGGTCGCCTATCTCGAAATGAATTTTTATTGAAAAACGACCAACGCGAATTTGCATCCCTCGGCGCGACGGTATATTAAAATTCAGCGAGTCGAACTTCCGCGGCTCCTTTGTCAAATCCCAACGAAAATTCACCCGGAGAAATATTCGATACGTTTCAAAACTAATGTACCCATCGTTTTCATCACCTGTTCCGATTACGATGAGAACTACGACCACAGTCGTCCCTCGAACACATTCGATCGAACGGAGGATGCTTCGAAACGGTACTTCGTATCGACTCAACCTGTATACGCGAGGATCAACGAACCCGCTTAGGGGCGCGATTTAAATGCGACGCGAGGCGTAGAGAATCGCGAAAAGAAAAACACCGCGAGCTGGAATTCTTGAGAGCAGCGCATCACAGCCGGATGGTTTCTAGGTCGAGAATTGTGAGAATGTACACCAGCGAGAGAGACTTTGTCGCTGAAGGACAAAGCCGCAGCGCGCGTGAATAGATGATTAATCCACCGGGAATGAGAAAGAGAGGAACTAACACGGAGCTCTCGTGAGAGCGTATAAAGCGATCGTCGAAGGATACATCGTTTTTCGAGGGCCTTTTGGCTCACGATCGAACCACCCGATGGACCGAGAGACTTTCACCTCGGCTAGATAAGATTCCGTATGCACGCGATCACGCGCCTAACTTTCACTCGTCATCGATCCGCTCGAAGAAGACGTCAGCCAGTTCCGATGACTCGGCCGATGGTATTCTCCTTGTACCTGCCCGTAGCCCGAGGAATCTCGACCCGGCGGCGGTGGTCGTTCGAACGAACGCGGGGCAAGGATTAATCGCGTGCCTAAAACGAACTTGAACGTCCGCCAAATAAAAACCGAAGGTTCTTCGTCGCGGCTACATAATATAACATATTCCAGCATAATTTGCTCCGTTGTATTCGAGAGCACGTAATCTCATCATGACGTTTCCGCGTATTCGTCCTGATCTAACTATAGCATCGCGTACACGTTATGTCATTTTCTCGAAAAACACGTCGACGTAGAGGGAGCAGAAGACGACGGAAACATACGTGCCCGGAATTACGATTCCTCCATCAGCGCCGGGTTCGTCGGAGAGGCCGACCGACCGCGCGATCCCCTTTCGCCAGGCGGAAAGCAAGCGTGCATGCGCTGCTCCGGGACGACGCCACCTGCCAGCCTCGTGGCTGGCTACGTAGTTTATATTTAGTTTCCCGAGTTTGGAAAACTCTTAATGGATTCTTAATGACCCCGAGAGCTCGCGATGGCTGCTGAACGAAGAAGAGCAGCGGACACGCGGCAGGAGAAGCAACAGCTGATGCTGATACAGCTCCCGTCTTCTTCTTCTTCTTCGTCTTCGCTTCGTCCTCCTTCTGCTTTCGCGTTTCTCGTCGCACGACTGATGACGATGGCGATTACCGGCTCGTCAGGGAGGAAAGGCTACGGTTCCAGCGTTTCACGCTCGATTTCGAACGACTCTCGCGCGAGACGCAGCCGGTTTCTGGCTTAATCTTCGGGGAGGAGGAGTTTTTCCACGCGGAACACGCGGTTTCGCGTCTTGGACAAAAAACGATTAACGAGGCCCACCCTTTTCCAGAGAACTCGTAACTCGAGGCCAGAAAAACGTCCGTATTAATTCTAATGGGGGCGATATTTTATCGGGATAAAGCTGTCATTCGACCGGGGGACATTCGTTATAATCTCCGAGACCGGAAGAGAGATTACCGTCTACTTTGCGCGCGTCTCGGAGATGCTCAACCCTTCGACCGGCACCACCCATATCCCGAACGATCCCACTTAAGACGATAATGAAGACCGACGGAATTCCCACGTAATCCTTTTCTCGTCGCCCGGATGAAAAATGCCTCGGCGCCCACCCCCGAGTCGGCTCGAGACTCCCGTTCAGATATCGTAATAAATTTTTCACGAATTTCGTGCGAGAGCGATCGAACCGAAACGGTCTATTCGTCTCCCGTGCAATTTAATAGGTCTGCGCGAGCCTCGAAAGCATTTTTCCGGTAAAACGATCGGAGCGTGACGGAGGGAGGAGGAAGGCGGGTGGAAGGGAGTAGAACGCGAGTATCTCGCATCGGCACGGGGGTGCTTTTCCCCGAGTTTATCGAGGCGTCTGATTCCTTTTTTTTCCTCGATTGGCATCGATTTGCGTCCGACCGTATATACGCGACCATCGGTCGTACGGTGTCGGCGAGAGCGATAAAATGAGAGGGAAAAAAATTGGAGGAAGTAGACGCACGGAAAGGGTGGAGAGAAAGGGTGAGCGCGCGCGGTTATAACCGCGCAACTCAGCCGCTTAAATAATGTCGAGCGACCAACGAGGCGTAATTCACGTCGGATGAGCTATCGGTTCCGATATTTCCTCGTCGAGGAGTCAAAAAAAAGGACCGGCTCCCGAAACCGGAAGGGGAGCCAGCTATTCCAAGGATCGATCTCGCAATTATTGGAAATGCAACGATCATTGCGCTGCACCAATCAACCGGGACGCATCGGCGCGTGCTGTACCGCGAATAACTCGAATAATTCGGCACGGCTTCGCGCTCTTAAAAAATCCACCGAGGAACCTTGTAAACTTATAATTTACAGGGTCCCGTCCGGTTCGATAATTTACGGTTTCCTACGAAATCTTTCAACGATCTCCTATTCATTCGGAATTACATTGAATATACAGCCACGAGTCTTGTCCACGTTTCTCCTCATCACTCTCTCTATCGCCGTCTCGCTCGCACGGCCCAGAAACGGAACAAGAATCGAGAAGATCGAAAGGTGAGAGATCTGTAAGTAAATTGCAGGTAGTAAGACTCGTTTTTAAGAACTCTTAAATTGAACGAAGGCGGCTTCGAAGGGATGAAAGTAACGAGACGAGAAGGCGCCGGGAAGTTCGAGACAATCGGCAATAAGCGTTACTATGCAAAGTGACTGGTTAGTTTTAATGAACAGCTTAAAAATAGACAGCGAGGAGAAAGAGAGAGAGAGCGAGAGGAACTCTCGCTTGGGGTTTCGGTTAACTAGGAAATCATCATAAAAATACATCCCTAACGAGGAAAGAAAAGAAAAAGGAGTGGAAGAACGCGATGGTAAAGTACCATCTCGTCACGGCGAGTTCATCAACTGAAACTTTCGAGATACAAAGCACGCCGGGGATTCATACGGTAAGTTTTTCCATTTTTGCCTGGGCACAATCTTCCACTTTGCTATTACCTTCGTGGGAAAATCGTAACAAGGAAAATCCATAATTCGTGATCGCCGGGACCGGCAACCTTGCGAGGGATTGCGGAGGCCTCGAAGGACGCGATACGAACGGAGGAGAGTCGATCGTCTGCACACGCTCCGTTTCTCCATCGGAGCTGACCATAGAAACGAAGGACCGAGAGAGCATGTCACGCCAATTACGAGAGACGCCGATGGAGGAAGGAGAGGGAGAGAGAGAAGAGGCATCGCGACAGAAGAAAGAGTTTCGATGGAGAAGAGAGAACGACCGAGAGGAGGCCTCGGAGACTCGTTCGTACACCTAAGTCGGGGTTCCGAGATGGAACGAGAGAGGTGAAAAGAGCGAGGGAGGGAGAAGGTAAGTGCCGTGTTCCGAGAGATGCTGAAACGCTGGACTCGAAGAGGAACGGAGAGCGACGGATAGAGAGAGGAAGGGAGAGAGAGAGAGAGAGAAGGTAACGCGAGACAGAGAAAAGGTCGAAGGAGGGCGGATAAAGACGAAAGGTGGGCCGGGGGAGGGTCGGAGGAAACGAAAAAAGAAACGATCGAGCTCTGCTCCCGACTCAGCGGCTCTCATATTTAATGATATACTCCAGCGTGCCAGAGTCCCGCTAATGCACGGACACTACACAATATGCCAGGCCTCTTTTCTCTCCTTCCACGACCGCGATGGCTTTTTCCCTGCGCGCTCTCTTCGTGCCGGCCCGATAATGCGTCGCTGAAAGTTCTCGTTATTTCGTCCACTGGAATTTTTCGTACGCGAGCCGAGCCGAGCTACGAAGGATAAGCGTCCAGCGTGGAGACTTCGATGCACAAACGAGAACGACCGCGACGACCGCGAACGCGAGGCAAGTGGAACGAGACGCGTCGACGTTGAAAATCTGATTTTGCTCAGAGTTCCCGAGGCTACCGGTCACCGTTTCCATTCTTTCGGGTCTCGTCTAGCGTTTAATTTATAGCGGGAAACGTATAATTTATCTCTGATCGGGATAATTGTTAATTGGCCGGTCGGGTATTGTAAGCGACGAATCGACCGAATTAACGGTACAACCGGAGGTGAATACGAGCAGCGGAATAAATTAAACGCGGTTGTCCGCGGCGGTGGGTTTTTTGCACAATTTCGCATCTACGGGCACGACCGAGAGAGCTAACTCGGTGAGCGTGCGGCCGTGCTTGCGACAAGTAGAAGGTGCGAGAGAAGACCTTTCGAGTCGGCTTTTTTTACATCGAGCCCCCCCTTCCATACCCTTTTTCGGTTCTACGGCGTAATGGGCCTCCGCGAATGAATGATCCTGACAATGAAAGGCACTCGGGGCGATAATTAATCGAGCCCTGGGAATAGTAGCCGAACCGGCGGGATGTTCGAATTTTTAATTACTGGAAAAATAAACCAGCTACTCTCTCAGCCACCTCGCGCGTTCGCCATCTAGCCGGTCTCCCAATTAAGGACTCGCCGACCGACGATGTACGCTCGCACGGGATGCCGGAAACTATGACAAATCGGCCCTTTTAAAATTCCTTAGAGACACCCGAAGTAGCGGACTTGTAAAGCACCAAAACTCGTTTTCATTTCGTCGGGAGTTTCTGTTCTCTCGTACCCGCGAGGAGGAGCGCCGTTCAAATAAGGACGAACATATAAATTGAGCAGCGTTCTTCCTTCTTTTTACGAGCAGAGCGTACACCACACCACTCCCAGGTATTATAACTGGGCAGATGTTTGCGGATAAATTAAAAATGCACAGGGCGGCGGTGGTCAGCGTTACGCGAATCGAGAATGCCCGGGGAACGCGCTTTAAACCCTCGCGCGAATATTTACGGGCCTGCTAAAATACTTAGATACCGAAAGAGGTGGCTTCTCCAAATTGCAAATACCCAGGACCCGTCAGCTTGCCTCGGGCTGAACCCGAGTCATCGCCCCGTGCTCGTTTCAAACGCTACTTCTTATTCGTTCACACCCATGTGAATAATAGTATAATTATTATAATAGTTCTGCAAATTGCAAATACCGTAGCGTCCAGCCATATGGCCGTGTATTCAGAAACGTGCATTTTTAGAATTGCTCGTCGTTCGAGTGCGCAGTACGGGTAAAAGAAGACTGTGCGAGTGAGACAACAATACGAACACGAGAAGAAGAAACGTAGATAAGACTCGGAGGTCATTAATCATGGAAAAAGGTGGATTTTTTAGGATCGCTCGTCACTGGAGCGCGCGGCATAGGTAAACCTAGGGAGAACACGAGCAACAATAGAGAGACAAGAAGACGACAGATAGATAAGACTCGAGAGGGCTCGTGCGAAGCGAGCACTACCAAGGATTAAGTATACAGAACGCTACTGAATTCGAAATCCCATACGAAGACGATGTCGTCCGATTCTGGCCGATTATTTGGCCGGTCCTCGTTTCCTTGAGGACACGGGCGACTCGGCGAAAAAGGAAAGTAACTGTAACGCGTCGCGCTACACGAGAGTGCACTTCGGGGTTGGCAGTGGGGTGGAATTTCGAAAATAGACCGAGTCGCCGGGGAGTGATCGCGTATATACGTGGTCTGAATTGCCTCTGGTCACAAACACAGGGAGCCCGGCGATGCGACACCGGTCCCAGGAGCGCTATAAAAGTTACTTTTAACGCGTATCCAGGAACAGCTGGTACACGCGAGATCACCGGATTACAACAGACCAGAAGAATGAAAAGTCTCTTTTCAGAAAATCTTTCTCTGATTCGCCAAGGACTGGCCGTCTCGCAGTAAACGGCTAGAAAGTTATAAATTTATTAGGAACATTGTACCGAACGATTGTCATACGAAATCTCGTAGCTATTAATTGTGGCCGGCCGTGTACGGAGATGCAAATGGGCTAAAAACGCGTAGACATTTACGCGGTTGAGGAGAAATCCTGGTTAAATAAAGGTCAAAGTTCCCGGTGGAAACGGAAAGCGAGAATACCGATGCATGGTGGTTTCTTCTACGAAATCTCCTCTTTCTTTCATTAGGCTAAGAGTGAAAGTGAGGAGACTGGTCGGAAAGGCCGCGGACATCGGCGCGGAGTCGTAACTCGTCGTTGCATTCGCCGCAGCAGTTTTTACGACTTCACCGAGACTTTTACGAGTCGTACCCTCCTCGATTTTTCTCCGCCACCCGCCGTTTGTTTTCGTTGTAAACGTTCCGCGAGCTTTGCGTCGCGTTTACCCGAAACCTCGCGTCGCCCCAACGAACCGGTGGGTGTTTTATTTATTTATTCGGACCTTTTATTGGGGAAAAAGGTTCGGACTTTTTACGACTCCTATTAATAGACGCGAGAATTATCACGCGACGGCTACGATGTAAAAAGCGCGCCGCGGCTCGTATAATCGACGCGATAAATTCATTATGAATAGTTACAGATATTTTCAACGCGCACCGCGTTCTATTTTAAGAGGATTAGCTGGGAAAATCTTGAGCGGAGTTGTAAATATTGAACAGCCGCGGCGAAAGAATATATCACCGGCTAAAACGGCCGTGGGAGGGGGAGGAAAAAAAGAGCAAGGATAAACGTCCCGCGGAGCTTTTCCTCGGGATTTTCACCGGGAAACGATACGAGCAACCACTTGGCTATGGAATTTCGCGTGGAAAAGAGAAGCTCGTTAATGCGAACGCGCCGCGTTTACATTGGGAAGTTGCTTGCAGGTTTATTTATTTAAACGACGTACCCACCCATCCCGGCGACGGTATCTCGCGACAATGGAAAAGCCGAAGCGAAATGTTTGGAGAATTTCCGGGGCAATCTAGCATATGTATATATGCGGGTGGACACGCGTGAAATAATATTTGCGCGTTTGTTGGTTTATCCCGGGCGACATTAGGGCAATGGGGTGTCTCGGTAGGCGCCAGGTTGCATAAATATGACGCGAACCGTGGACCAGTTTCACCGCGGAAAAATATCACCCCGATGGGAACCGGTTTAATTATTTATTCAATCGGGGTATCTCCGCGTTTACGTACGATTTAATCATTTTTCGGCAAACACTAGCCCCGATACATAATGCGACATAATACGAACGCGGTTCGATCCAAAAATTGTAACATCGTGTAATTTTTCTTAGGTAAACGAGCTTCGATCCGCAAATGTATGGCAATTGTATGCACCCCTTTTACTTATCTCGCGCGAGGGAAACGGTTACACGGTCACGGTACATTTTTTCACTTAGCGCTCGTTAAGACGTACGCGCATCGTTTCAAGAAAGGTTCGGGAACACGGTGTTCGCGACGTAACACCGGAGTTCTCCGGGGTAAAAAGAGTCGTGGAGAACGACACGTTGAAGATTATCGCGTCGAGAGCGTCGTAGAATCGCGGTCGCCTCGGGACAGGAAGAGGGTTCGTAGACCACGTAACCACGGGGACACCGGTCACAATGGCCGCTGTTTTACATACGAAATTACAGCCCGACGCATGACACGTATATTTCTCTATGCGCGACATTGTCATTACGTTTATTAGGTTCCGGCGGCCGCGATACGAGCACAAATTATTGCTTCGCACGTTCAGCCCGGCGACGACTAGACATTGTAAGAAATAGATGCCCCGATCGTTTAAAACGATCGGCACCGATAGCCATTAACCTTCCGATCGGTTTTATTGCGCTTTATCGCCGCGCTGACATCTAATGAGTCGCGTGTCTAATTGGGAATCGGCAAAAATTATGATACCCATCTCGATACGCCATACGTTTCCATCGGGGAGTATAATTAGTACCCTCGGCCGGGGAGATAATCGACGCGCGAATATCTTACTACTCCACTGTTCCATAAGATATCCTATGCGGCAAATCTCAATTAAAAACATGCTGCACTAATTTGTCAGATTTAAAGAAATCCTGATGTGAAATTGCAATGGAACACGGAAGCGTACTGTGAAAAATCGAAGAGTATCAGCAAATACGGTATCGATCATTAAATGATACGTCGTATCAATTACTGCATCGACCGTTATACGAAAAATTTTACCGATTTCGATTATAATATTTATGGGTGGCGGAGTACGATGCAAATGGGTTAAATGGAATTTTTCGAGTCTCGTGACACGATTCGTGTCCGAGGTCTTAAAAAGAAGTTGTTTCATCGGGAGCGGTTATTACCGGTCGGCTCGTGACGAGGAACCGCTTGCACACGTACCACTCCGCTGATATCCGGTTGATCCGCTGGCATTGGCAGGCCTGGAAATATCCAGGGGCACTTAGCGCTATCTACAAAGGCTAATGTAGCCGCCCGATAGGAAGGTAGACGTGCCCTCTGTATATATCCTGGCAGCGAACGAGAAGAAGAACCAGAAGGGGGGAAACACGCACGCGGCCACACATTCTCCCCTGCACGCTCCTGATTTCTCAATCTTCCCGGCTCCCGTGCCCCGACACCGTTCATGAACTTCATCACAAATACACACATATACCGAATTACAATCGATCATTTTTATGGAATACGATCGACTCGTGCCTTTTGCCAAGATAGAAATTGCCAATTAGACAGTTAATGAGGATCGCCAGTTGACCAATAATTTTTATACTAAATTCTATTGCAACCACGATTTCGGTACAGTATCATCATCCCTTTTACCACGACAGACAAATTGCAAGTCTTTAACGTTCGAGGATTATTTACCCGTTGATCAAATAATTTGCGAGGTATAAACAGCAGGTATAATTTTTCTTGCCACTCGGAAATCCCGTAGGACCGCGAGATAAACGAGCGATCTGTTAAAAAGGGGGCGTAAATCAAACATAAACGAAGGAACGTCGGTCGGTTTCGCTGCAAAACCTTGGCCACCAGTAATTATGAATAAATAGGCGAGTCGTGCGTCCCGTTAGGCGGGCTCGGTGCGTGCACGTGTAAATAGAGTGCACGGCAACCAGTGGCCACAGTGTGTACACGGCTGTTATATTTCCTTTCATCTTTTCTTCGAGGGACTACGGAATCATTAACCTTTCGGTCTGCCAAGGATGGTATCTGCGATCATCGAGAGACTCGAGCTTATCGGGCAGGTGGTGGGGACTCGAGAATAAAGAAAGAGGTCGGCTCCGACTCCTGTAATAGTGCTTTTTAAATAGTCCCCTCTCCGGACAGTGACTTAACCCAGTTCTCCGAACGAGTAGAGAAAAGGAAAAGCTAGGGGACAGAGAGCAAACGGAATATGGAATTGATCTCAGTGAATTGAATCGTACGAGAGATTCCTTCGCTCCTCCTTATCTCTCGCGTTGATAATGAACATAGATAAGAGCCGTCTGTAATAGCGTTTCTCGGTATTATTAATAATATCCGGCGTAGAAAATTGAATCACCGGTTCTACGAACAGCGAAATGAGCGTCGCCGATAACGATCGTCGTAACGACGCGTGGAGTTAAATACTCGTGTATACGACTCCGACGCGACGAATCGAAGGGAGAGAATGCGGCGAAGGGGATCGATTCGAAATATCGCGCGCGTGAAACTCGCGTACAATGGGATTTAGCCCCGTACAAATTGACCCGCAGGATCCACCCCGTCGCCTTTATTTTCCGTCCGGCTTTTACACGAACGGCACGTTTTACACGGACGGCTTTGAATCCGGTGGTGTCAATTGGAGGAAATCGTCCGGGGACCCCAGGTGTCCCGCGGCTACGTTTACGCCCGGTCACAAAAGTCCAAAGAAAAGTTGGAAAAACGCCTAACGCTCGCTCGTTCTGGAATTTCCACAATGGCCGGGGCCTGTTTGCGAAGAGCCGTTTCTCACACTTGGCCGCAGTTCGTTAAATACCGTAAAATTTCTGTGAAATCGACCGACTGATTTCCTCGAGAACCGATATATCGGCGATTCATTCCGCGCCGTCGCTCGGACGTCAGCTGCGAGCTAAACCACAGACGCAAATTGCTTCGTCGGCTCTTCCGCGCCGCGAATGATCGCGTGTTCCCGTGAAATTAATTTCGGCTCCCGCGGGTACAAAAGTTCCGGCCTCGTAACCGACTCGCGAGTACCAAACAGACGTAGTATCAATTAGCGTGTGAACTATTCTGTCGACCGTTACGTAAAATACTGTATTCAATTTTATAAAAATATTTCTACGACGCTCAATCTCGTTTCCTCGAACGCGGCACGCCGTGAGACAGAATAAAGAAGAAGAGAACAAGCCCGCGCTATGTGACGGATCTGTTCGCGGCAGCTGTTCGCACGTCAAATATTTATCCGAAGATTCAAGGTGCGACGTGCACGGCGCGGTACAATGAAAGAAGGAGGCGAAGCTACCTTTCGATTCTTCGGAAAGTTTTCTTCTTCCCGCGGACACGACAGGCGAACGGCAGCGATCAAAGATCCCGTGAGCAAACACGGGCGAACGAACGAGATCGAGTTTTTTCTACCCGGGATCGGTTTCGATTAACGTGTCGCTCGATCCGTGAATTTTCAAACTTCCCTTCGCCACGCTCTGACGAGTTCGCGAGCGGAAAAAAAGACGGAAATTGGAAAGCCAACCGGCGATCGTTCGAACGTTGGCCGAGGGCAAATAAACCCGAGTACACGATTTATCCCTGGATCGAGTAAACCTGGGAAACGAACGATCGAGGTATATCGGAAAACTCAATTCGGCGAAAAAGATATTCGTCGAAATGAATCGCAGGTGCCTTCGAAGATTAACCTCGACCCGAATCTTTTGATCCTCTCCGCGAGATAACCGTTCGCTGGAGAGGCAACAGAAGCACCAGTTCTAACGGTTCATTCTCCCTGCCTCGAACTGTTCTCTGACCAAGACTCCTTCCTGAAAACGCGTTTCGTCGCCGATTCAACGGTCGCAACCGCGTTTCCAGAACGAAACGGGCCTCGATCAACCGGCAGGATCGTCGTGGATCAAGAAGAGGATAGTGGGCGCAGCAGCGTAGGGTGGTGGTAAAAGTATCGAACGAGAGTCGGGGGGTGGAAAAATAATTAGGCTGATTCTCCGTCGGAGCGAGGCGGAGGAAAAAGTAATGCTCACGGATGAGGAAATCATTAATTCGAGCGTGTCGAAGCCAAGTCGAGAACTCGCTCGATACAGGCCAACGTAAAAGGGTCTTTCTCCCTCTCTCCTCCGGTCGTTCCTTTGATCGCGCACAAAAAATGTCCCTTTGTCTCGAGCCACAATGCGAGGCGAGCCTTTCTTTTCGACCGGGCCAACCTAACCTGTACTTTACGGCTTTTTCGAATGAAATTGGCCGGCCGAGGCCCGGCGTTTCGTCGTCAACGGATCTCTATGTATATCTCGAGTGTCTCTCCCAGGTGACGAGAACGAAACGATGTCCGCGCTTTCATCCGGGTCTAATGGGTTCCCGCAATGCGGCTTCGTGACCTTAAAACCCGGCACCACCCGGATCGTTAATTATCAATTATTATAAGTAATGGTCGTCCGGGAGTCCTCGACGAAAATTTGTCTTCACCGATCGGCTACAAGGTTCGAGACACGCGTGCGAGCACGGCTACCTAAGTACGCGAGCGAGCGTCCACGCATACCAGTTCGGGTACATTCTTGGCGAGGAGAAGACGAAGAGTAAGAGGGAAAAACAGGAAAAGAGAGAGGAACGATGAAGAAAGAAGAGAACAAGAAGAAGAATCAGACAGGGCGGAACACAATGGGCTAAAAACCGGAAAGAGGTACGCCCACTTCCCAAAAAAATGGTCCCTCGAATGAAAACGAAAAAACGCAGCCATATGTACATCGGTAACTGCACGGTGCGTGCAAGAAAGGTAGGTAGGCAGGCAGGCAGGCAGGCAGGCATAGCGAGCAGCGGCAGCACGAGGAAAGGGGCATGGCCATTGGCCAGATTCCCATGAAACTCGAGCACCGAGAGTATAAGGCGAATCTCCATTCACGCTCGGCTGTCAACGAGAAAATAAACTTTAAATTCTATCGTCATCGGGGCGACTCGGCCTCCGTGGGGCTCGACCGAAATCCTGGTAATTACCGGCATTGTCCTGGTAATTCGCCGACGTGTGCGCTAAGCCACCCGAGACAATGAACATCAGCGAACATTATACTTTAAATTCCGAATTAGCAGCTGGGAGGAACACCGAGCGGCACCGCTCGAAAAAATGAGCTGGTGCCTGTTTCATCGAGACTTCATTTTTCCAGGGCCCCGATCCTGGGAAATCGATTTGCGATTATCGTTTAGAGAGATTCGACGTAAACTGCACCGGCCGTGCAAAAACTATATGAACGCATCGCTGTAACAAACCGATCCTTCGACTGGCTCGTTCGCTTTTTCAAACGAGCCGCAAAAACTGCGACGCGAACCTCCCCGAGCTCGAATAATAATGCACCCCGCCGTCTAAGATTTAAACGAAACGATTTAACCGGATTTATCGCGCGACCGTGCGTGTCTCTTTCGTAGGAAGAACGAATCTTGTTAATCCTCGGCCTGAGCGACGTTCACGATCGGACGAGAATCGCGCATTAAAAGGGAACACGTGGCCCGTCGTTAAGCCAGAATGCACGGCCACGTGGACACAATGAATCGTCGTTTACCGCCGGCAACGGGGAAATTCATGAGCCGAAAAAAAAGTAGCAGGGGATTTTCCCCGCGAGCGCGACTGGCAACGATTAAACTGTTCTTATCGATATGGAACCAAAGAAAGATTCGATAACATCGTGATAAATTTCCTACGACTTCATCGACGGATCTGCATCCTAATTCATGCGAAACTGTCAACGACGATAAGTCTTCCTCCCCGGCAAAAACATCGGCTTAGATAACCGGGGCTACGGAGTCACCGTCGTCGGCGAGTTATCGATCAAAAAGGCTCGGCGTAAACGATTCGCGATAAATTCTCCCAACACCCGACGATTGTCTCGAATTCTATGTTTAAACTAACAAATCGTATTCCAGATAGATAAATCGGGAGACCTTTCACCCTTGTGCGATATTCGCGCAACATCTTCGCCGATGCCGCGCTCATTCTAATTATCGTTACATCGCACAGGTGCTCTCGATTACGCTATTTCTAGCGAAGAGTCTGACGCAGAAATATGATAACTATATAGGAATTGTTTTATGCGTATGCACCAGCACGATGAATATCGAATAATTACATGCTACGCTTTAAACATGTTTGACGAAATACTTTTAGCCAGGAGCAGCAGTCGATCGAAATCGATTCACCCTCTGGCAGATCTCTCGATCTCGTTTCCACAGGTACGGGGGCATAAAAATTCACGCGGGCCTCTCCCGACGGTGAAATAAAAATCCTATGTAAATGAAATTGCGCAAGACTGTTTCTCCTTGGTACTTGACTTTTTATAAAGGAATTAATAATGCCCGGCCCACGGTTGATTTCTTTCCACGTTCTCTCGGGTATTGCGCGACTGAAATTTGATACGCATCAAGGTATGTACCATCTCCCAACGAGCGTAACAACTTTTCTCAGCCGGAGTCGTAAGAATTTCGAACGGTATCATTCCGAGTTCGAGATGGTATCGTGACTAATATGTTCGCGGCGGCACAGTGGCGAGTTTTAATCAAGCTTATTAATTCAATCGCGCGCAATTATTAATTCGCCGTCTCCGCTAAGAATCAATCCCGGCTAGAGAGTGTATATGCAAATCTATGGATTCGTTAAGGATGTAGTGACAGTCAATCCCAAAAGTTTATGCACTTTAGAAA
>NW_017172225.1:1083228-1114447 GCF_001652005.2 Ceratina calcarata | reverse complement strand
TCGTCAGCGTCAATACTTAATTGGATATTTCCTTCTATAATTTTTAGCACGTAGCTATTTATTATTAGCATTGTTCTTCCGACGTCTGATTTCTTTTTAATTATAGAAAATGCGTTTTTCTAAGGTACATAAACTTTTGGGATTGACTGTATAGCCAATACATCCTTAAGCATTCCGGTAGCAACGATCTTACGCGTGGGTCGTTGTTTGTTGGGAAATATGAAATCAATTCAGGCTTCTAAGAATAGATACATCGTATCTATCGGTCTGGCGATTATCAACGTAGAAGGAAAGTCGCACAATGCGACCTTGCAATCTGGGAGATACGAGCACACATCCGGTGCACCGGAGTGTACAGAGTAATCCTAGATCCCCAACGATCATCGAGATTAGATCTACGATACCTGTTGGAAACGTAAAACGAGATTCGAATCGGCTCGTCGACGACCGAAATCTTTGGCTGTAATTTAGGGGGACGGGCCTCGCGAGTAAAATTTCCGCTTCCTAGCTCGCGTTAACAATTTCCAGCGGAGCGCACGTGGGAAGGGGTTGAGTTCGATTCCTGGGAAGCGTAACTCGATAGCGCGACAAAGAAGCACGGGCAAAGGTACAAGTGGTTTTCAAAGGACGAGCCAGGTGGTTGCACTACTTTCACTATTTCCACGGGTCTGCCAACCGCTCGATCGACGCGTTTCCAACAGCGAGGATCGCTTTGGAACACTTTCACGATGCAATTACGCACCAGTATGCGCAGAACTCTACGTGTCCGGATCCCTAACCAATCACACGCGCACACGATAACCGCGGCTCTAACAATATCGCTGATCACAATTAATCGCCCGATTCCTCGATATCAACCGGAAATTGCTTTTCCCATCCGTCGGACTCACAAGATCTATTCGAAAAATGACCAATTTCGTTTTCCTCTCTCGGAAAACGTCATGTTTCAATCGAATCATGAGAGAAACGCGTCGGACAGTTTCCGGAGATTTCAGGTATTATCACTTGGAAGTTGCAACGTGACTTTATACGGTTTCTCATTGATCGTGTTTGCCGGTTCTTGGATCGTTTTCGTCTAACGGTGAACGACGATTATCGGGGAGATCTGACGGTGCCAGAAGCATGGAGACAAACACGGAGGATTCGTTCTCACGTCGGGAAGAGGAGACAAGAAACGTTATGTACCACGAATTAGCGGGCTTCAGACGGAACTCCAAATTGAGGCTAATTACAACGAATGTCTCCCGGCACGCGGCCGAATACTAGAAAATGAAATTAAACTCGAGAAGTCCCATCGATCACGGTGTTAGGTTACTCGCATTTTAGCGACCACGAGATTATGCAAATAAACTGCGCTCGGGTGCGTGCAACCGTTAGGTTGCATCGAGGAACGTTAATTGTTAAGTCGGAACAGTTAATTAGACGATTCGTAAACTCTGTGCACGGGGATTCCTACAATTTCGTCACGTCCCGAGACGTGACGGGCTCGATAAGCCTGGCTTAGGTAAACTACCACGCTACCTGATGCCAACAGGTAGACTGGGGTTGCTGCCTTTTTTACCATTCTACCTGGCCACGACATGCTCCATCTCGATAGCGATCAGCTACCCCGAAGCTGCTATTCGTGACGATCCTGACCCACCGAAATTCGTTTCCCCTGTTGCTCCGATGCCCCATTGCCCACATAACAATTCCCTCCTACCGACTACTCCAGAAAAATGTAATAAATTGACCGACGAACGGAACATACAACGGTTCGACCACCATAGAAAAATTTTTTGTTTTTCAAGGGTTCTTACCCAATCTCTATTATCACTACATTGTTGGAAAACCTTTCGCCAGAGGTAGTACAAGGGTATCGCGTTGCCATATACAATGGAATCTGATTACAACGCGATCCAACGACGATGTATCGATGGCTCCTCTTTCCATCTATGATTTACGACTCTCAGATTTCGAGCGAGGGTAGAGGAAGCGTTAACGAGTCGCGACGAATTTGTTCGCGGGGATTACGCAAAATTCAGGACGATGTATCCCGTTTCTTTGGGTATAAGGCTTCTAGGAGAGGGCATGATCCGTCATGGCGAGTGTTTGCCCGCGCAAAATATTTGCACGAGGAGGTTGCGAGCTCAAACACACCGGCTTACCGATGGCCTGTCATTTTCCGAGTAGTACATGTATGTAGCCGGAGCGTACGAAGAGAGAACCGCGCGTTTGGCACGTTTAGGCGCGTGCGAAAGCGCGTGTGTACCTACCGCGACTGTGCACACACGCGTTACCTATGTACACATCGTGTGCGTGCGTGTCACTCGGACTTTCAAACAGCCGACTCCAACCCTTTCAGATTTATTTGCATAATTACGGAATCGTTAACGCTGGGACACGTTCGAAAAAAAGAACGTCCGAAAACGTCCAAAGCGAAAGAAAAAGAACATCGGCCTATCGATCGTTCGCTACTTGTTGAAACGGAGTAACTTTCAGCCTTTTCAAATACTTTCAGGACTCGCTAACACTGGAACATACTTAGCGCGTCCTAATATGAATATCCAAAGGGGATCGGTATTATAAATCGGCTGGCTACTTCGCGGCAGCTCGGAGAAGGCAACGCGAATGAAACGGCAAACCTGTTCGAGCGGAATCCACGCTCCTGACACAGCATTCTGAGGTTCAACGAATCAATGCCTTTCACTGCGATCGTTAATATCTCCCGTGTCGCAAGCCGCGGATAACAAACGGAAAACGAACATTTCCCTCGACGCTGGTTACCGTATTTATTCGTGACGCGAGTATCGCAATTCGCAAATGCTATCCAACGTTAACAATAGACCAGCTTCGACGTAATAACTTGGTATCGCGGAGATCGCGATAGTCCCGAGAGAGTATCGTATTGTATCGTACGAAAAAGAACTCACCTTACTGCGAACAACGTGTGGTTCCTCAGGACTCCCGAAATTTCACTCAGGATCGTCTTTCTCCAGGTATCCTCTTCGGAACTCGTGGCTGGCAGCGACGCAGCAGACAAAAGAAGGTTCCGGGCGCAGAGGTGGAGAAGCCTCTCGGACGATGTTTCAAAATTGTCGTGTTTCCCGTGGCCACGATTCCGGCGACGAATTGTTTGTTACGGTCGATAGAGGTGCACGGACGAAAGCAAGCGCCATTTTATCCCGTGCACTCGCGGCAACGCGAAAGGTGGACGGACGGTGCACCGCGGCGACGGCTACCACGGCGTATATACTTACTCTCCCTTGACGATTCACCGAACGAACCGCGTACCGGACAGAATCGATCCAATCGACCGGACCCTCTGCTCTCTCCTCGAACCCGTCAGAGTAGCACAACGGACGTGTGTATTCGCGCACTCTCCGGTTCACCACTTTTTTTTCTCCGTACACAAGTCACTCCGAAACTTTATCGCCGGTCAGGGCACTGTACGACCTCGTGCGTCGAGACGCGCGTTCTCCGACTTGTTATCGTCAACAAATGTCGCACAATGTCTCGTTTATCCGCGGTAACCACCGAATCGCTACCACGTTGGCAAAGTAACAGTTAGTTTTTCTTTTTTTTTTTTATACCTTCGTTGCTCCGATATTAAAACGCGAGACCCGTCGCGGTCCGAGGGTACGTCCGTCGTGTGCTGCGAGAGAACACGAACTAACGCGTCGAGCCGAAACGAGCCGAGGTCGCTCGGCTGGTTTCACCGAACCGCTATTCGGCCGGTTTACACCAGCGCCGCCATCGGGGCTGCACCCTTGCCTCGCCGTCCATTTTCTCGCCTCTCGTCCCTGTTCCGGATGGAAACGTTGCTTCCTCTCGTTCTGATCGGTCCTCCGGTCCTCCGCGCGACCCTCCAGCTCGGTCCCAGTCCCGATTCTTATGCTATGATACTAGATAAAAAGATGCGATCTTACCAACGACTGAGCGGGGTCATTGATTTTTTGAGCCCGTCAAGTGTAATCCGCGCGCATGCGTTCTCGTCCCGGCGGTATGACAGCGTTCCCGTACACATCCGCGAAGTCCCGGACTCCAACTCGAACACGAACACGAACACGAACCGGACGAACGGTGACTTCCATCGACGGTGACCACGACGAAATCCGTTTTCAGCTGACTCCCATCGTCCTTTTCCTCCTCCCTCAATGCTAAAAGCCTGACCAACTTCGCGGAAAGTTCGCAGATCATGCCGTTCCTACGCTCGATAACCTGTTGGCTTTAAAAACATGCAAATTGATGTAATTATTTGTATTCGCATAGTTAGTATTCATACAAGCTGGTTTCGGTCACTGGGAAGATGTTGCGTGGTCTATGAGATACAATTTATAATTATATCCTGAAATTTGTAAAATTGACGACCAGAAAGACGAATATATCGTCCTTTCGAAAATCTATGGAACTAGCCCCACTTCGGTCACGTGATGCGACTACAGTGCCATGCGACTAATTTTTGGCGGGATGAATGCCTTCGATCGATTCATGAAATTCGATCGATATATGTCACCTAATCCCGTGATGTTACTGACGAACAATGACTTCCATCGATGCCGTCCACAATGATGTTCGTCTTCAGTTTCTTTCCCCGTTGTCATGCTCCTCCATCCTCGATGCTGCAAATCTGGTCCACTTCGCAGAAAGACGATTGTGGCGCCCGTACCCTTGGTAACCTGTTGTTTCGGAAAACGAAATACTGATATAATTATTCGTATTTATACAGAATCTATGCTCACAACAGCTGGTTTGAACGTTAGGATGATGTTTCAAAACATGTTTCATGCAATATACAATTATTTTTACCTGTAACTTTTAAGATAGACGATGAGTAAAATGAACTCGTCGTCCTTCCGAAAGTATCCTACGAAACTATACCTCCCCCCGGTCACGCGTATGTATGATGTATGTATCGTGTGACTCGTCCATCGATTTGTGGACATCTATCGATAGTATCGATAGAGGTCAGTTTGCCGTGAATAGGGGACAGAGAAATTTCAGATATTCTGTTAAAAGTGGACCATTTTGTTCATTGTCCGTGTAACTGTCGTCGATTGCTTCTTATTAATTAACGTCAGTGGTGAGTCCACAGATTCTAATTGTGTTTTAAAGTGTCACTTACGGTTAAAGAGAAATTATTAGACGATACTTATTTTCGCAGACTCGTGATTTATATCGAATTATCGGAATGGCCTGATCCTTACCAGATTTCGGCAGAATATGTTGTCGCGTGTTCACGTCGCGTTGTCGGCAAATCACTGTGTAATAAATTCAACTGCAACTGAAAGTTGCGTGAAGTATTTCGCGATCAGTGATAATCGAACTGCTAACGCGACGAAAGATTACAGGAGTGGGAGTCATTACCGAAGCAATCGTTATCTGGCGGATCCTGTAAACGTTCCTATCGCATCGATCGGATTCCCGGAATCAGCCAGAGGTTCGGTCAACGCGATTGTGCATCGTACTGGTGAGTTAATTCTGTCAACGAGTTAGAGTCGGATAAAAGCTAAGCAGAATAAGAGCAAGGGAGGAATACATTTTTCTATACGCATTTCATTTACTGGATTTATATGAAACGGCGTCTACGTGCCGTACGATTCGATGGCACGTCAGTAGTTTTATTATCTTCGCCCTCGCCAGCGATGCAATTACATTAAGAGTAGGGAATTAATTGAGGAAAGTGATGTTAATGAGAGTAGTCTTGGGATACGAGAAATATGGGCTTGGATGATCGCGTTAGGCTATAAACGATAGGAAAGATTGGAGGGTTAAGAAGAAAATCGAGCGGAAAATGACAGGGATTATTGTTCGCAAACGAAGTTTCGTTGGCAAACGTATCGGGTCCTCCGGTACCCGAACTATACGTATAATCGTTCGACCGATCAAGATTCCCCGTTACCCTTTCTCTGTCGGTGGATACATAGACGGTCGGCTATTTCCGCATGACATCACACCGCCCGCATTTAGGAGCAGCCACGATTTTCTATTTTCTTGTCAGTCTACATTGGTGGCCCGCGAAGACCTGCAAGGTCAGCCCCACCGAGATGCGCCCACGACTTTTTATTCCTATTCTCCCATCCGTACGTCGTCGTCGCGTTACCCCTTTCGAGACAGGCTCGCCCGCAAAAACGTCTTATTAACCCATTTGCATCATTATTTACGCACAATTAACAACCATTATAGGAAGCATCAATCACTATACGAATTATTGTATCAAACATTGTGTCGAATGGTCCAACAATTGCTGGATGAATTGCTATATGAAATATTATAATAATTACGACCGGCAAACTGGTTATGCGAGCGAAATTTCCGCGATTAGCGTTCGTTTTTCTCGTGCGTGTAATACGGGTCGGGTAATCTGGCCTGGGCAACGATCTCGCCTAATCGAGAAATAATTGTACGAATTTGTTCAGGGGAACAGGATAGAAAAGAAATCCTCGCGTTCCCGTTCGGCTCTCGGCTCCGTGCCGTTTTTTACCGATTCATATTCTCAGGTGGAACAATGGATTCGGCGAAACAAAGGAGCGGCTGCTCTTGCTCCGACACCGGTACGTACCGTTCCTCGCGCTAACAAAGTTAGCCGTTCGTTAGCGGAATTAGAAACGATGGTTCGCGTGAAAAGAGAATTTCGTAACCGCTGGCTCGAGCCACGTACTTATTAGAGCCGTTCGGTCAACGCATCGATCGTAGAAATTAACAACCTAATTTCTAAACCTCCGTCCAACTTGACCCTTGTCTGCTACAAAAAATTGTTTGTATACATTTAGTTTCTTTGAAATATCCTCATCTCGACGACAAATAGAAGATAGAACTCCTTCCGACCGTTTCTACAGTTGTGACGTAGTACAAAACTTGTACAGAATCAGGGTGCCAGAAATTTATGTTTAACGTCCGAGACGATCCCCGATCGATACGTTAATAAAGTGGATCCACGCGTGTACGGAAGAGGATTTCTGCGTGAATAGTTCCATAACCACCCGCCGTATATTTTATATCCTTACCGTTTTATACGACCTACAATAATTTATTTCACCGTAGAGGAGTTCATTACCTATTGAATTATAGCCCGATCGTGGACAGATCGTTCGATCCGATTAGGAAACTTTTTTATACTCAATCGTTTGCTCTCATTTATTGCGCGATCGTATCGGGTTTTGTGACTTTCCAGAAATTCCCTCGAGTCATCCGGAGAAATTCCATCGAATTTCTGAGAGGACGCGCGGTGATTAATAAGTTTTCATGCGCATTACACCCGCCGTGACAAATCGATTTCTGTCGTTCGTCTCCATTGTGCTCCACAATTGTTTTGTACGAATCGACTTCCGTCGAGAAATTCCCTGGTCCTTTCTGCTCTATTACGTCGCATCAAATTCCTTCGGTGTTAGAAAGGAATAGCAGCGCGCAGAGAAGGAGACGATGGGAGAGGGATTTCGGTCGTGTCGTGAAGTGGGAGGATGCAGAGGAATAAAAAAAAGAACGGAACGCGTTAAACGTGGAACCAGGGGTCATAAAAATCCGAAGCGCAGGTATAAAGCAACGATCTACAAGTCCGTGCGAGGACGATCCTAATCTCCGGGCGTAGCGGGAATTGAAGCTTCGGAAATTTAAAAAGAAGTGGGAGACGAGGATAGCTGGGTAAATTGCCGAGCCGCGAGTTTGTTTGAAAATCAGCGGAATGCAGGGCAAAGCGAGAACCACTGGTCCCTCGTAGACATTTTCATATCCTCGTTTTAATGGCTTCGGGGTACTTGGGAAATTTTTACAAAAGAATTCCTCCTCCTTTGGCTAACGACGACTAATTTCGTTCCCTCGAAAAATTCTATGCAGCATCCGCGTCGCGATCTTCTTTCTCTAAGACAAAAGAGCTTTCATGTTCCGTCGTGCCATTTTTGGACACCGTGAATGTAGCTCCAGGGTTTCTCGCTGGTTGATTCATGCCTCGCATCGACATTTTTATTTGGCCAAACCGTTGTCAAAAGATATATTCGTTGCGAGGAAGTGACAGTAAAAACAGGCTGAAAACGTTGATCCGTCATACAACGTCTTAGGAGGTAATTAATAGAGGAGGGGTCCGGCTGCCGCCTTGGTTCGCTCGTGGCCATAAATTTCCGTGGAAGGTCGACGCATAAATTTCACTTGGACGCGAGAAACCGCGCGTGAGCGCGCGCGATTTCGCGAATCGAACGGCGGGGAGGCTAATGGTTTCGTAATTGAATAAATGTGGCCGATTAGTCGCGCAGCCTCCGACACGGCTAACGAGCTACCGCGTCTATCCGAATCGAATTTATAGTTAATCGGTATTTAATTTAAATACGTTCTCTAACAGACTTATCTTCCTCATCAGTCGCGCGACGATCCGATCTATCTTCGCATTAATCTATAATCTAGTAACGATCTTAGAGGTCACTGACTCCTGCGACTCTCTTAGGCACAGTATCGAACAACAGTTTTTTATTTCCTCCTTTTCTTTTAGGCACAGATCCCTGTGCGTAATCTCAATACAACAATACCTCCGCGGAAAAAGAAACGATAGGGAAATGTTCATTTTTATGAAAACAATGGACAAACAAAGAGATAGTGTGCACAAACGTACACTCCTGTGCACGTATACAAAGTCCCCGTGGCCTTATTTCTTCTTAAATCTCGCTTTCTTCGATACCACCACGGCGTTCGACGGCGACTTCGGGTTCGACTGATTCTTGTGTTTCTTGCTCTCCACGTGCTGAGCAAACGTACTCTCGGAGTTTAAAGATAGATTGCACGGTGCACAATAATACTGGCCTGCAAACAAAACAAGTTCGAGGAGGATTAGACAACATCGCTTCGTTTGAAGAAGCGTATCTTACCTGATGGTGTTCGGTAAATAGAGTAATCTATGGGTCCAGGAGTGGCAGGTGTCGCCTCGCTTTCGTTAGCTACAAAATCCGTACGGTAAATATAAAAATTGACGAAAGTGAGATTTCTCCGTAAGAATTTTTTTCACCGTTTCGATATCGCGACATTAACTTACCAAGCTCGGGCACGGGCAACCCGTTTAATCTGAGCATTCTCAGATGCCTGGCACCTCGCTTATGCGTTTCTAATTGGTCCTGGCGATTAGCCGAGACTCCGCACAGGTCGCAACGCAACGGCGTTGGGTACGGCGGAGGGGTGTAGATGGACCCTGGAGGTTTCCCCGGGGCTGGTGCCGCTGCCGGGCTGGCACCTTCAGGTACTGTCGGCTGTTGCGCCGGTGGTGATTGCACTTCTGGCTGAAAAGCCAACCCTATCCCGAATCGACCGCTCGGATCTAATTGATATTGATTTTGATTTTGCGACTTCTTCGATGGCCTGCAGAATTCAACGCTCTGCTACGATGATCTTGTCTGACACAGCTACCATTCTAAGAATAATTTCAGACAAGTATACATCTGTGTACCTCGCACGACGTCCGCCGTTCGCCGCTCTAATATGTTTTTTACCAGCGTAGTGTTGCGTCGCGTCCGTCTGCGACGTGAACCATGTCTTACAGATCTGTAAACGAAACGCGAGTTCACTCGGTCGCCTAAATTATTACGTTCCAACTGCTTACATCGCAATAGTTCTGCCAGTCAGTGGTCGTACTGGTCACTTGGCCATCCTCGGTCTTTTGTCTCTTTACGCTCTGGTTCAGAAACATAGAAACTTTTTTCTGATGCGGTTTTCCGTCGTAATGCAATTTCGCTTGTAACGTAGAGTTCATCTGAAATTGTTCATTCTTTCAAGCATGGTGCGCAGCGTGTTAACGTTAAATAAATTCAGGTGACATTCAACAGAGTTTTTGTATCGTTTAAAGTAATCGAGCCTTACGACTGCATTGCACAGATCGCATTTCAGCGGTTTCATTAGTGTCGACAGTTCCCTCTGGGCGCTCGCAACTTTCTCTACGAAATAGAAACATAAATCAATGTTTAATTAGCTAAACTGCCGCAGGAATCTGGAATCTGATTTCTCGATGATACGTGACACAATTAGACTGTGGATTTCTAGGCAAAATAAAACATATACGATATCAGTTTCAGAAGTGTATTTTGATATTCTGGTTAATGTAGCTCTGCACATTCAGCGAAATTCACAGTCTAGACGTAATACAAATGAAATTCTCAATTTCTGTCAGCATTTTACTTTCACAGCAGCCAGCGGAAACATTTTCGAATTACCTGCATCTTGCGCGGGATCGATGAACTCGTTTTTTCGCTTGTAATACTTGTTCTTGGCTTTGTTCTGTGCCGTTGACGACGCAACCGTAGCAACTGGTTTGTAGGTCGTGTCGTACCATCGCGCGTAAAGATCCGTCGTGTCCGCGTCCGTCGGTATCCACCAGGGCGTCGGTTGTCCAGGGGTTTGCGATGGTATCGGGTGCATCACGTACGGTGTTGGCACCGGGAACGGTGTTTGAACTGTCGTCGTTGCATTTACCGCGGTTTCGTTGGTCGTAGTTGCATCTATAGATATTGGTTGCTGCTCGTTCGCAACCGGCACGCTGTTGCTCTCCGTCGTTGCAACAGGCGGTGGAGGCGGAGGAGGCGGTGTCAGGAAACATTCTAATCCTAAGAGTTTTTCAAACCGTTTACGAAGTTCGATGACAAAACGTACAAGTACACGTGGTTAAATTTGGGGCAATAAAAAGCATTCGGAGTTTAAACAATGTCGCTTATACACTGTTCGAAATAATTAATGGGAATTTGTGGAACAGCCAGGTTGGGCGGATTAGTAAGAACGATAATTAAAATACAGAATGAGAATATACAATTGTCATCGGTAAGATATTTAATGAGACGTTGGGCAAATCAGATACTTTTCAGGGCCAGTGTAAGATCGGATTTAATCGGTTGTAACGCTGAGACTAATTCTGTTAATTTCGAACAAGTTCGCGTACATAAAAGGTTTAATGTCGGTCATTTTTACTGGTAACATCCCAGATACATTTGCCAGGATGACAGCACGCTCATTTCGCTTATCGAGTGCATACATACCGTACCTGCGCTCTCAGGGCCGAGCGGAGCTGCTTCAGCACCCGCGATTAAGTTTACGCGATCGAGATAACGGCGGTGATGTATCAGGCAAATTAGACGAAAAAATTAGTACGCATCACGCGAAACGAGCCGGCTCGAACGCGGTGCCGATCGATGTAATCGCCGTAAAGTATCAACAATCGTATCACGTTCCGTCCGACCGGTAACCGAAACGATAGTACGCGATACGAATAATGTACAACTCGTTCATATTTCCCCGCCGACGTTTCATTTATTATCCATTCATAAATGTTAAACCCGAGTTGTATCCGTAAAAATGCGAGACTGGCCGGGCTCGTACGTGTCTGTTATTTTATATTTTCAGCAATCAGCTGATTTCGACCCGACGGTAAACGAAGAGACATTTGATTCCTATTTTAACTTGGAACTCCACGTGTTCGCAGGACGACGTGATACGCGTATTCCGCGGCTTGTTTTGATAATTGATCGATGTAGATGTATCCGGTTATTTATAACGATACTCGCATATTCGCGCTCGCAAGCGATATGCCACACGTACGTGTTTTCTTCGTTTAAATTTTTACGGATGCATGAATGGAACGTAGAGGATTTTAAGGATCGAGGTGTATATGGAGGATTGTCGATAGTTGTTTACTTATATTTCAATAGATTCGCTAGGGCACGTATGAAAACGCGAACCGACGGCGACGGTTCGTTTTCCCAGGGATCGAGACTCACCCGGTATTTCTGGATTTTCGATGATCTTCGCGCTGGACATTTTCCAACTTAACTACCGCGATATTCTTTATTGTTGTCAGAGAAATGTTGACAGGGCGAGAATGTAATTACGGCTTGATAAGAATGCTCGTTTTCTCAGAGTTTACACTCGCGAATTAGCTTTGCTCTCGATCGCTTCTTGGCACTTCCCACGATACGTTGCGGCATGATATCGTCACGATGTGTGTATCATGTTTGACTGTCAATTATTCGGTCGGATAGAAAAGTTTGTGAGGTTAACACCTTACGTGCGATTGATGATGGCATATGACATCATTTAAGCGCCATCTACTCGGAAAAGTATTGTCAAAAGAACAGGCGGTCTCTTTGATCCTGTCTACCACCGCTTTCCTTCACATTATTAATCGGTTAAAACATGCGGTGCATACGCATACTTGTAGAGCTAATGTGTACTCTAAGTACACAGGAACGTTTCCCAGGAGGGAAGACATTCTGTCTCATTTTTTCCCACGTGTAGCAATTACCACAGAGATGAGATAGAAATTGATCTCTCGAGACAAGCTCTACGTGTGTACGATACATCAAAGATTTACAAGGATTAACTTTCCTATCAATTACGGTGCCTTCGGCATCAGTTATGATTTAAATGCATGCATAATTGCTAGGAGTTTAAAAAAAGTTTCTCGAAAATTTCTAAGACCGGATGTACAGAATATACTATCCCTTCGACTGTTTGCCCTTTGCACCTTTTAAACGAAAGACTAACAAACAAAATAAAAAATTGTTTGTACTGGACAAAACTTACGCGACTACTTTGCATATATAAAAGCAGCAGCGAAAAATTTTGACAAGCGATCCGACGGACATTACGCGACGTCCCGCTTTAATGCAAGATGGCTACTAAAGCTACGTACGTCGGTCGTGAGCTGTTCGAAATTATTAGAACTGTCATAAAAAACTACGATCCTTCGTGGTCGAGTACTTGAGAATTGCTTGGCCAAGAAGGATGGAGGAGAAGGTCGAGTTGTTGAAATGTCTCGAGGAAAAGATAAACAGTGGCAAGGCCACGGTAGACCGATTGAAACTTCTGGGAAAGATTGACGGGGTTGAGAAATTGATACGAAAGATTCAGCAAGAGATTAGGTTTTTAGAAAAGGTACGTCTCCTCGAAATCATCGCCGAGTTTCAAAGTATACGCTTACATCTTTCATCAGTGTCTGTAACATCGGGAAGTCGTTCGAACATCATGATTGTAACGCTGTAAATGTTCTCATAAAGGTACAATGTACAGGAAACGTAAAGAAAGAACATCTGCAGAGCACAAATTTGATTCATCTGAATGCGATCGTAACACGGCTCTTCTGTGTTAATCAACCCACCAATGTTATGAAACCTTTTAAGCATAAGAAGTCGAGATTAGAAGTAGATATAGTGTACAATGGTGGTGCATCATGGGTAAAAGTTATTGCTAGAAATGCTAGAGCTCTCACATTGATTTCGATGGGGAATGGAGAATATGGGCAAAAGTCTGTGCTCGATCAGGCCTCCAGTTACTTGCAATGTGCAAAATGTTATCTATACTTGTATAGACCACCTGATGTTGTATTTCACTTTGCTTATGGTATAGAAATTCCATTGGCCAGACGTTTAAAGCAAATGGGAGTGATCATTGAAGGGGACATAATAAAATGTAAAGATGTGCATGGTATCAATTTTTACTAGACTCTTAAATGCATGAACGATATCATTTGAGGTACTCATTATTGTGTCTATTTTTTGGAGGCAGACAATGGGGACAAATTATTTACGGAGATGTATCCCTTAGAAACCGCTGAGGAATCTGTGAGCGTAAATTCAGATCTAGTTGCTTTTAATGCATCTTCTTTAAAAACTGAGATAAAACTTCTTAGTTTGGATGTGTCAACTCTATTGGCATACGTGACGAACATGACTAATGGGTACGATCAGTTTATTTATCAGGAACCATTGCTCACGCAACAAGCAGAGATGGAAAGAAAACGGCCGGTGAAACCGATTTTAGAGGAACTGTTTCAAGGGAAAGAGCTGATCGTTTGTCAGACTGCGTATGAAAATTTTATGAACATCATCGGTGTTATCGGTGGGCCCAGAGAGACTGCCAGGGCAAAAGACTTAATGAGCAAAGTACGCATTGTCAACGATGTACCAACCGGTAGAATAATGGAGAAATTGAGTCTAGGCGGTAAAATTAAGAATAGATCTAGATTAGTTTTTGCGACGGGGGAAAATATGAAAAGCATCATAGTATCCGCGAACGAAGGATTCGTTAGAGCAGCTCGTATGCAGGTACAAATATTTAGGTGTATCCATAGGCTGTAACAGTTTCAGACGATTTTAGTAATCATTTTTCTAGGGCATCGAATGTACAGTCTTTTTGCACGAACCTAGATCTCTCTCAGAGATTAAAGAAGGGTATGCAACGAAATTAAGTCCATCCTGATATTGTTTATAAATGCATTTTAAATTGTTACAAGAGAAATATACACGAGGATTATTTATTACAATTTAGATGATTGAAACGCATATCCAGGCTCTCCTCGAATTCTGAAAAAGTAAAGTTCGATGGCTCAATTGTAACAGAAACGTTTGCGATGTAAATCTATCGTACCGTTAATAAATTTATTGAAATGTGGATTTCTTTCCTTCGCTAATCGAATGTACTCTTTATATTTCGTCTCTTCTCCGAGTTGCTTGTAACATTTAGCACTGTTCAGGAGGGCTTTTAAATTTGTATTATTCACTTTCAATGCCCACTCACAATCGGCCAAGGCTCTCTCAAATAATCCAAGCTGAATGTACGATAAAGCCCTGTTATTCCATAACACGGCCGAATCTTTGCGTTGCTCGATCGCTTTGCTGTAATATGTTACCGCTTTCTCGTAATTTCCCTCTTTGAACGCCCCGTTACCAATTGTTTTCAACGTTTCTGCTCGCTCGTTTCGAATCTTCCGATCCTCCGATCTTTGCTTTGCATCTTTTTCTACGTTTTTCATAAACACCTCTACGCAAAAATATCTTTGATTTCGTAAAGAATACGAAAACTGAAGATATTAATTACCTTGAGACGTTCGTTCCGGATTTTCGTCGACCAAACATTTATTAATCACCGTACGATCAGTTTTTATTTTTAACTCAGTGTTTTCGCAAATAGTTTGTTCCGGTCGGCTTTCTAATATTTCATCCGCCAATACTTGCCCATGTATTTGTTCCTCGGGATCAGAAGATGCCAGTTTCTTCACAATTTTTTCTTAAATAATTACATTTGTTTGATAATTGTACTCGTAACCAAGAGGATTAACACTTACCAACTTCATTGACACGCTGCATAAAGTTCTGGAACTCCTCTTCTGTTCCATGCCGGTCGACCGACAGATTGTCCATAATTTGTGAACCTTCTATCATATTTTTATCGAATTGATTATGTTTCAACGAGTTATACATCTTTCAATAGATAAACTCAGAGTAAATTGATTTAACTTAAGCTATAATTCGTTTCCATAGCAACACGTACATACATTTATTGAGTGTGGATACATGTGTAGGATAGGGTACAGATAAAATATGTTATTTTAATTCGATTTATTATAAAAGGAACAAGATCATGTAAGAAAGTAACAAGTTACATAGATGTGATGAGCTATGGTTAATTTATATATGTTAAATTTTGCAGTGTTTTTAGTTTAAAAAAAGTATTTAATCACATGAGTTTATTCAGTCTAAGTATTATATTCAAAGCAACATATATCAATGATTTCAATTAGAGAACGTGATTGTTTCATTCATTAACCATTGGATCCCTTTCTTGGAGGATACTCTGATAGTGTCGTGGAACTGTAGAACTTTGGATCCATATTTTTCATAGAAAACATTTGAGATGATCCAGCCAAAATTTCAGCATTTTCATTCTCAATTTCTTCAACCTCGAGGGGATCCATATCGGCATCTTCTTCTGTCTCGAATATGTCCACTTCGTCTTTTATGAAAACTGCACATTTCATAGATTCGTTGCTTTCTGAATTAGTCCTCTGTTTCCTTCTGTCCAGTGGTTCGTTTCTTTGAGGCTGTTGATTCGATTTGCCAGCCGTGATTTCTACTTCATCCATAATACATAATTTTTTTAAGGGTAGAGGCTTATCTTTGCATATAGCTGATAAAACCCTGGGCCAACTAATTACAGGTTCACAAGCTTCTTTCCTCTTCTGAAGCGGTGGGTTCCCAATTCCTCTACTGGTACTTGGCATATCGTTAATGTCTACAATACTGATCCCTGATCTCCCGGTGTCTAGTCGTTGATTTAATAAATTAACATTACCCTCCTCGCTTTTCTTGGCAGCTTCTTGTGGAACTTTATTTCCACTCTTGTGAGTGTGAGTAGCCGGTGGGAATCTCGTCGTTTGGTTGTTCGTTTTATTTTGCTGTCTAATATTCGGGTCATGATCAGGTACTGTTTTGGTGGGTAAACTTTTTGGTTCCTCGATTTTCAATCGGGATACAGTGGTCGTTTTCCTAGACGAGTCGTGAGGCACAATGTTCGATTCACCGCCTAACACGGAAGTTTGAATGTGCCGTAGTCCCGTGACTTCCAAAATTTCGGCCAGTTTCAGCAGCCTTCTAACCTCACTTTGAACAACTTGTATCTCGCCGCAGTACATAAAATTAATGATAGTCTTTAGATCGTCCGCTTCGATATCGTGAAGAATGATCATAGGGTGAGGATGCTCGTTGGCCATGAGTAGCCGACGGAAGAACGAACTTGAATTGGCCAATACCATCTTGTGACATTTTAAAATCGTCCCGTCCTTACATACTAAAGAAAGATCCACAAACTGTTGCTTCTCATAACACGTATCGAGCGAAACGGCTAAATGCGACGGGAAACTGTGCCACTTTAAGCTCAACACGGTGTCCTCCCTCATTTTAATTATTATAAGTAACTGATAGCCTTCGATCTCCGTTAAAACTTACGGGTACGCAACTAACGTTTATGACAACAGACAGCCATGACACGTGCCGCTGTCACTGTAACTATTTCTAAGCGTCTACGCGTTTCGATGTATAGACAGTATTTTCTAATTTCTGAATGTTAGGTTTAAAGAGAATTGTCGTGTGCTCGATCGTATGATGAAAGAGTAAGGAACACGATTTACACGGCGATGGCGTTCGAAATAATTGCACGAAACGTCTAGACTCGATTTAACAGAAATCCTGCTTTTTAAAAATAACTTGTATAGCAATCGATTTCTAGCAGTTCGATGCCAAAATTATCTGTCGGCTCCTGCCTAGAGACCGTCTCTAAAAATAACGTTTTGCCACGAGTTTAAAATTATTTCAAAACGTGAAATTATTTCCTACGCGATCAATCGTTTTATAGTTTACGTTCCGACTCGATCCAGAGTCATCGAACTTCAACGATTGCTTGGGTGTATGATTATTGTTTGACATGAAATTTCATTGCACCAATTCGTTTACTGTACCGTTCTTCTGATAGAAATTACATGTTCGCATAGCAGATGAAATTGAATTTTGATCGTGGCGCCAGTCGAAGATGGACAGCGCCATCTTGTCCTCGCGATGTCTCGAAGTCGACATACGTTTCGCGACTCTCGATGCCAATTGAGTTCGATAATAGCAAATGGTCGTTTAATAACAGATGATTGAACGCGTTCCGCCGCGCGGCCTAGCATTTATCTGTCAAAAGTGTTGACGGCTGGTCGTTCGACGATGAGCCGGCAAACGCGTGCCTATTGACTGTACCGTGCCACGATTGTAGGTTATCTAAACGAATACATTGATGAATAGTCGTGCGTGTACGTTTGTGCGTTGTACGTTGCGTTTACTGAGCGGCACAAACGCATCGACCGTAAGTGTCCTTTGAATAATCGCGTTCATTATTATGTGATCGTGAATAGTGACTGAACGACAGATAGAGTAGACACGAAGAGCCTGACCGAGCGCCGACGGTACGAGTGAACGAAACAAGGGAAAATGCGAAATCTTCGAGCCGATGTTTCCTGCTATCTCATCGTGGCATTGCTTTTTCTAGCGCCATTCGTTAACGCATCAGGTATGTGCGAATGGATTCTCCGAAACGATTTCCTAGCGAATCAAGCGAACCGATGTTCAGGCCGAGCGAGACCGAAATTGGTTCATTCAACCGAATCATTGGGGTCACCCCTGTAAGGCTACAATAGTCTTCTTCCGCTTTTTCTTCCTCCTTCCCTTCGGGTTTCTCTCTCGCCTCCTATCTTCTTTCATCCCATTTCTCTCGGAGTGCCCGTGTCTCTTTTCTCGTGGTCCAGAGATTTAGTCCCCTCGTGTGCACTTTTTCGATCCGACGGATTGCATTCCTGCCTCCCTCTTCTCTTTCAATTAGATTCTACGGAATATCATACGAGATAAATAATTGTCGGATCGGAAGCTTGTTAGAGTGTGACCAATTAATTAACTCGACAATTGTGGATGTTCCATCACGATTATGGTATACGCGATGCTTTATCAGCTTCTCTGAAATCTACGTGTTTGCGAAATCGTCTCACATCGGATCGCTCAATGTATAATATCATAGCGTGTCATTTCGCAACGTTGCACCGTTAAAAATAACGAGGTTGTGCAAGAGGGAATTTTTTGGGAAAAAAGATCGTCCTCCTTGGCATTTTTATTTTATCGTGACAAGGACGCTCACAACGAATGAAATGAGTCACCGTGATAACGAAAACCGTATATAGCATTTTAATTTTCTATATTGAACCAGTGGTAATAGTACAAAATAATGTTTGCAAACAGTAAGCTAGGCGTAGTAGATATGCAGTAAATTAACTATGTAACCATTCCATTAATTATTCCACGATGTTGTACGTGGATACAATTTACTTAATGGTTGTCAACGTTGTGTCGTCGGTTAAAGAATTCTCGGTGTATTTACATAAAACATTTGCACTCATTCCCAACCAGTGGAATTCATTTCCAACATTTTATTTTATATACTTTACGTAATTATTTTCGGCTGTGTCTTTCCTCGGCAATACAGAGACCAACAATCTTTTCTCGAAGCACAGATGCACGAATGAAAGCTCTCATTGTCCAACTGACCTATGAATTTTATCACAGAAAAAGTTCATCAGTGATATACGAATCGAAGTGTTTTCGTGCTCCCGATGTTTTTGAGGCCCGCGAATGCTAGTAGCTTATCGAGTTAATGCGACACCATCGATTTAAATCAAAAGAAAGTTTGTTAATTCGTCTCGCTCAACCTCGGCGTAGTTAACCCTTGTATTCCAACTGATAAAATGAATTCGCCTCAATTAAATGATTCAGCCAATCTCGCAGTGTCGATAGAGTCGCAAAGATACCACTCAAAGGTACCACCGAGGTGCCTTTATGTCTTTTGTCCAAAGGAAACGAAAGATAACGGTGTTCGACAGATAACGATAAGCAGTGACGAACAAACTCGTGATCAACATATTCATGCGAAACCGTCAAGCGAGCCAATTAACGACCAGATGGTGTAAAAATGAAACATTTGCGATATCAATTTAAAAACTGGAATTGATATCGTTTTAAGATTAAGGATGTGTATATGCTTTTGGTCTGCCGCACATCGAACGCAGTATTTCTTGTAAATCCATAAAATCTGCGTTAATACATTTAAATTGACTCGCACACGTTATCAGTATTAAAATGCTTGAACGACCGATTCGTCACGAACGGAGCGAAGCCCCCGTTCCGTCGTGACTGATATCCATATCCATTAACCTTTGTTTAAACGAATCAACTAGGAAGGCCTTCCCTGCGTTCAATCTTATCTCGACGCAATACAACTCGTTGATAGCGTTTCATCGATCAGGGACGTTCGTTTCTGTGTTCGCAGGCAACGTGACGAGCTCAATTAAATCGTGCAACATCTACAACGTGACACTGCAATGTGGCGAGAACGAGAGATGCTTTCAGAATTCGAAGAACGACACGGGAGAATGCGTATGCAATTTGGGCTACAAACGGGAAAATGAGAAGTGTGTGCAGTTTGCAACAACCGTTGCCGTCGTCACTTCCGATCCACCAGACGCCCAGGAGAGTTCAGGTGGTGAGTACATGAAATTTTGCCCGTTTAGGTGGCCGTCGCTATTCCCACCGATTCTTAAGACTGTGTCGTAAACGTAGTCATTCGGGATGCCACTATCGGTATCTCTTCTCCTTTTTTGCCTCCTTCGATTTCTGGAAATCACTTTCCCGTTTAGGTGGCCGTTTTCGGTCCCAACTGTGGCCACATAAGTGGGCGCTGTACATAATTAAAAATGAAATACGTGATTACCAGAGCGTAGATTGTTATCCAAGAAACTTTGACAAGTTCAATTTTAGATAGAAATTCTTTGTTGAGGAACGTACGTCGGTGAAACGAAGTACGTAACAGTAAAACAGGACATCTGGAAAATGAGATTGTTTCTGAATTTTGTGTAGGTGGTTCCGTAGCCGCCGGTTTGTTAATACCGACCTTCCTCGTAGTAGTCAGTGTCCTGTTATACTTTGTCGCGAGACGGTACAAATTGCTACAACGGGTGAGACAGCTTCGTCCAAATCGTTACGGTAATGTCCTAGTCACGCGAGACGACGACGACGACGACGATCCGCCGATAGCGTAAACAGGTATTCATTTATCTCTGCGTGTGCCGTGTATAAAGTTTTTATCGAAAACGCTCAGTTACACAATTCGTAATTAGAATCGACAAGCTTTGAGTTACCACAATGAAAATGTATGGTATCGTTTCATCTTCCGCTTATACAAATCCCTGGTGGAAAGCCCTCGATCGAACGTAATAAATAGTAACAGATATGTAGATGAAGCGTTGAAAGTTTCTCTGTTCAAACTGCACGTGCAATAATAGTTCTCGTATTTTTATTTTTCACGGGCTCTTACCCACTGTCTATTGCTGAAAGACATTTCGCCAGGGATCTCGTTGAACAATTCTTGAGGCTCGTCTCGCTTGGGGAACAATATTGTGTAACTCTGTGTACATAAAGTTTAGGTACAAGGTACATGAGAACGTCGTCGCGAACTGAATTAAGAGGCTAAATGCAAAATAAAGTGATAGCATAAGTGGACGTGTCTCATGCTTTCATCGATTTTAATCTCCTCGTTTAGCGATCCCACTGACGATTAATAATTGCGTGATATATCTTACGTTGTTCACAAATTACTCTATTTTTTATAAAGAAAGAAAAGCATGAGCGTGCTACCACTTGTACGATCACTGATTCTATGTTTATACACAATGGTTGTAAGGGATGCGGGATAAACGACTGCATTTTCAATAGTTTTTAAGAACACATTGAAAGCATAATTTTTTACGATGATATTAATAAGCTGGTCAGTAAACTTCACGTGTTAATAATATCTTGCATAAAGGACGGTGACTAACCGCCTTGCTATGTGCAAAATTAGTATCTATTTATGTTCTTAACAAGGTTGTAATTTCGATCGAATTTTGTGCACGCGACGCGATCGATTATTATATTTTTTTTAAATATATGACAATTAGTATACGAACATTTTTTATTGATTCGAGTATCGAGTCGTGTCGCGTGGATATCTCGTCCTCTCCGAATGTCTTGTTCTTTCTCTCAAAACGTGCATTACTTTACCAAAGAATAAAGGTTCCAGGATTGAAACGGTAAAAAGTTCGAAACGAAATTTAATGAGTCGAAAGTAAGCTTTCTTCGCGATTGGACTAGAAACCTCAAGGCTTTAGGAGTGATTGCATTTATACCAAAACAATGTTACACTGTCTTATCTCTTGTTCGATACTGTTTTATTTTTTTGTAATATATAACAAAATTTGTAAATATAACTTTCCGCCATTCCGCGGGTTGCGTATTCTTGCCAGTCAATCATTATTTTTTCTATAGCATAATCTAATCGTGATTCTGGAGAAAATTGCATCGTCTATAAATATTCCTAAAAGAAAAATGAGGGCTCGCGACAAATGATTGAAATACGTATGCGAGATTTATATATTATATATATATCGTATATATATACACATATATATATACATATATAAATATTTAACCTATTCTTGTACTCTATCATTTTTGTACAGAACTACGCACTAGAAAGCTAAAAATCACATAGCAATTAGCCGGTGCTCGATCCGATTCGGCATCGCGAGAGACAAGATTCCATATTTTTATAGTTCGCGGGTACAAATCGGGAAAACGGTGCAACTGGTACTAGCGAATTTATTGTTTCTTAGTTACGTATCGCTGCGATACATCGCAAATAGCATCGCTCTCTTTTCACTCGTTACAACTTTTAGGCAAACACTCTTACGATTTGACCACCGAGACCTAATTGTAATTGTTACCATTTTTTCAAACACAGTCACGTCCACGCATCTCCAAATTGAAATTCATAGAGAATATTTTATTACACAGATTCGACGATTCTTCAATTATCACTTGTTCCCGCGTGCGCGTGGCTCTGTTGAGTTGCAAATTCTACTCTGTGATGTATTTTACGTTAGATCCTTGACGGAACCCACTCATTATAATTCACATTCTATAGAAGCACAATCTGTCTTCGATCGTAAACAGAGAAGGTATTGTTCTTCGACGGTGCGACATTATTTACGCAGCGAAACTTGGACAAACGTTGCTTTCTGCATTGTAACTTCGGTAGCCGATTCGTGGACAAATTGAATTTGTCCGCTTTTAACAAATGCATACAAAATGTATCACCGAAATTAGATCGGCAGCGACCGCGACGAACAATTTGTAAATATTCAACTTCGATAAATATGAAATAGGAAATAAAGAAAATAACAGTGCAAAAGTGTTTAATTTATTGATCATTAACATGTCCTCTTCAATTTATCCTGTACGTTTGTTTCTTTTTTAATAAATTTCGAGATCGTAGGATTTATTTTTGTGGGTCTCTTTCGTAGCAACCTCCACGCGGTGAGACCCGGGCAATTTACATTATTTTGCAATATAATTTATTATATTGGATAAAATAATGTTAAGCAGATAGCTACGACACTAATCTTCTACATTGTCTATCAAAATTTCATGATGATATAACACATTTTTCTCAGTTGCGTTAGTTTGAAGTCGGTATAAAAATATTTGGATATTAAAAGTTAAATTGGGCGAGTAGAAGATTTGTACATTTAATTACATTAATTCCCCTCCCTCCTCCTGTCGCGTTTAGCTTCGTCGTTGCGTGCATCCGCGCGTGTTCTTGCCTGTGTGCCTAGGTGCGTGCTGGTTCGATGAAGACGGAAATAAAGGAAAATGAAGGTAAAAAAATAAACAGGTATACTTTTTCATTTTTTAATATCGTACGTCAAGGTTGGTATAATTTACAATGCGTTAGAGGTAAAATGCGTATTCGAGAAAACTTACTCGCTACGAAGAAGAAAATAAACGATCGAGACGACGAATATGCTTTCGTGGAAAATTGTTTTACACGCTTATCACGCTTGGGGTAATAATTTAATTGTTAGGAATGACAATAATCGTGCGCCTATTTACAAGTCGAGCCGAAAGTAGAAAGTAGATTATCCATAGTAGAATATTTTTATCGTTGCGTTTGATTAGTTTTCTACTTTCAAATATCTAATGAACGAAAACTATCTTCCTGTCTCCTCGTATGAAAGACATCGAAAAGTTTGACCACGCGATCGAAGGTCCGATAAATTCATTTATCCCAAAAGAAACTCTCATCGATTTTAAGCGTTTCCTTCAAGTACGATTAGATGTTACCGAGTGTACCTCACTTGTTTTTGCACAGCTTACGGAGGAAGTTTGAAAGCTTTTTAATATTACTTAGAATTTAATTCAATAGCCGGTATAATCGTGCCACGGTCCTCTCTGCGGCCTGTACTGTGCCCCGCTTATCTGAATCGCCTCGGGCGTTCTGTAATACACGGTTCTCAATCTGTCGTTGTTGTTCACGGTCGGCAAAAATTGCGGACTGGGCACGAACGGCTTTTGCTGTTGCTGCTGCTGATTACTCACAGGTCTCGAGACTTTGTAATTATTCTCAGACGATTGCAAAACCGCGTCCCTGCCAATTTGTCTGTGGAGAGGTAGAACGAATCCACTCGGCAAATTAGTCTCCTGATTCAACGTGGGCGTTAACGCGTCGTTCAGAGTGACGTCGTATTCGCTCTCCGGGATATCCTGCAGAGGATGAGTCACCTCGTTCAGCCTTTGTTTCACCCTGAAACTCTGAGGACCCGTCGGGTGCTCCTGAGTCTCCTCGTTCTTAAATCCCGTGGTCCCATAAGTGTTTGGATTCTCGTTCACCGTCAGTCTTCCCTTCGTGTTTCGCGTAGAACCTGAATTCTGCACGTTTCTGTCACTGTTCTGTGCAGGATTCGAGTAATCGTCCGTGAGCCATTTGCCTAATCCCTCGTCGTAATTCTGTCTATCGTCTTGCTTCGATTCCCTGATAAAATCGTCGAGCGCGGGTTTCTGTGCCTCTTCGCGTTGTCTGTCGGTAGGTCTTCGAATCGCAGGTCTGACTAAGGACGTGTCGTATTCCTCTGGCCTGCGCTCATTTTCGACTTGCACAGTTTTGTATGGATCGTAGTTCTCCTTCTCCTCTACTTTGGATTCCTGATTAGATTCGCGGCTCGTTTCCTGCTCCTCGTGCACGTAATAACCTTTGGACCTCTCTTGGACAGATGGTCTGTCCGTTGCTTTATCCTCCTCCCTCTTAGGGGTGGTCGCTTTTACGCCGACCGGTGACAGACCCCTTGGATTGGGATTGCCACCCCTGGAAGGCAAGAAGGGTCGTTTAACGATGCGAACTGTGGTTCGAGGCGGTGGGGCGGGTGGGTCTTCAGGCTCGTCGTAGTAATCCTGCGAATATTCCTCGGAAGCAGTCTCGTAATGAGCCTGTTGTCTCTCGTCCTCGTCCTTCTCCTGATAATCCTGTTGACGTGGTCGATACTCCGTGTCTTCGACTGGCGTCTGTGTCGTCGGAGTCTGAACTGATTTCGGCTTTTCCGTAAGGACTGACCTCTCGGGTTCCTTCGTACTCGATTCCTTGTGAACGAGTTGCTCGGGCGTGCACGTGGTGGTAGTTGATGTTGTGCTAGTCCTTTCATAATTATTGCCCCGTCTGGGTGGTAAATCGGTAGCGTCTGGGAGATCTTTAGATCTCGAACCGGTTCTAGGACGATCGATTTCCCTGTCGGACGGCCGATACGGTCTTTCTTTATCGTCCTGCATCCTCGCGCGATCCTTGCCGCGATCGAGGGCTCGATCCCTTCCCCGATCTCTGTCGTAAAAACGATCTCTTGGGCGATCGTGCTTCCTCGGTCGCGGATCGTCCTCGTCGTCTCGATATCGAGGTCTGAAGCGAAACGTTAATACCGTAAATTAATTAAATAGTCATCGCTCAAGCACTGTTAAAGGCATGTATGATGTTATGTACTTGTCTCGCTGTATCGTTAATTGCGACGATGTGGTTACAACGAACGAAGATAATTGTACCAGTGTTGTGTACGTACGTTATCTTACCTGAGGGGTCGGACCCTGTCCCTTTCCGCAAAGTCGTAAAAGTCGTCTCTGTCTCTGTCCCTGTAAGATGGTCTCCTTCTCAGCGGTCGTCGGATCGGTCTTGGATCCTCCATTTCTTCCTCGTAATAGTCATCTTCTGCGTCCATGGGCCTTCTGCGAGGTTCCTCTGTAAAATAAATATTTCATTTGTCGAATTTGCCCTGCGACAATATTCCCGTATTAAAAGACAGGAAATTACCAGTAGATTGAATGTTAGTATTTTTGTAAGCGTATTTATCTTGCTCGGAAAGCGGCACGGGTCTCCGAATTTTAGGCGGAGCTCTCGGCCTCGCGTACAGGGAAGTCACAGGTGCCGACGGTTTCACCAAAACGTCTCCACTCGTTGCCGCACCTACTGGTACAGCGGCAGCTTCCTTGTCCTCATACTCATCCCTGTATCTGGAAAAGTATTCTTTTTATCCATCATTAACATAAAACCTATCGGTGCGGTCAAATGACCGTTTTTGAGATTATTTTTTATTATATTATTTAATTATTACATGATAATTATTTTGTGTTTTATTGCCTATGCTAAATTCTGTATTATCTATAATCAACTGAGAAAGAATATAATGTTTATTTGAAAAGCGGTCATTTGACCGAAATCGGTAGAAATAGGTATATATAAAATGTCGGTAGATTTAGTGTTAAATCAATTAACAGAAGTATAATACCTTTTATCGGAGTGCCGACGGTCCTCGGGGTCTCTGATCCTTCGGTCGTCTAATTCCGTATCCTCCACTTCTCTAGACACGGTTCTCGCTCCTTCGGGATCTCTGGCTCGCACTCGAGTGTCCTCTTCTAGAGGATTTCTAGGCCTCGCAGGATCTCTCCTATTGCTCCTACTAGGAAATCGATCCCTGACACTGGTGTCTCGATCTCTCTCGTCTCTCGGTGCTCCCTCTCTAGGCCTCGGGGCATCCCTTTCTCGGAAGTCACGATCGCGGTCCCTGAACTCACGATCTCTGTCCCTCCGGTACTTTCGATCTTCGTAGTCGTAATCATAATCGTCCCTTCCATATCCGCGTGGCCGACTGTAATCGTCGTCGTAATACTCTTCGTCGTAGTAATCGTACGCCGGGCGTCTTCTGAACGGTCTCCTCCTCCGCGGCGGCGGGTCTCTGTCCCTCGGTGATTGACGTCCGGCAGCGGTCGTCACCGGAGCGATAGTGGTCGTCGTCGACGTCGACGTCGTGGACGTAGTCGTCGCTTTATATAGGGCATCGTTTCTGTGCCAATACTTCTTCGAATTGGTGCAGTCCACTTCGGAGACGAAATGACAGATGAAAGTCTTCTGGTCGAAGGCTGTGAAGTTCGCGCAGAGGAAGTCGTATCGTGTACCGTAGAGGCAATGATGATACACCTTAAAAAATGAGGAGTATTAGTAGATTTTCGATGGTCTCGCGATTTGCATAAAAATTTGAGTGAAATTTTACTGTCTTCCTATCGTTTGGCCAAAATTTCTGATTTAACGACGATGTTAACACACTTCTCGATGCGACGCTAGACCGTAGCTTTCACACCGTGACTACGTGAGCGCGAGTAATTGCCTCGGGAGTACACAGTCGTAGACTCTCGTTGCACGTACAGGTGTACTCGCGTCTGTAAAAGTATCTACGATTGTCTGGCACGTATCGTCGTGTCGGATTATCTAAAGGAATCATCTAGAATCATTCAGAGCACGTCTCCGCTCGTTTCGGTTTCGGTTTCCCTCGGCCGTCTTCCGAGAGTCGAACTTCTCGCGATCTTACCAGACGACGTCCGTCGATTACACTTCCGTCAAATTGATCGTTCTCGAAATCTTTCGTGACGTGAAGAACATTTTTTTCAACGCGTTCAGCGAACTCGAGTTTCTCTATGCTTTGGTAATTTTATTGGAAAGTCCTCCGTTCCAGATTGCAGGAAGTGACTCGTTGCGCGTTTGCATGACAAGAAGCCGGCCTCGGCTCGAATTTGTTCTTCTCGAGTTTCACGATGATAGATCGCGGATCTTGCTCAACCCGTTAAATGTCAAACGTGCTCGAGAATTAGCCAAGCCTGACCACCGAAACTCGCCGATTACTAATTCGTTCGAGCGGAACTTTCCCGTTCAGTTGCAAAACGTTCGCGCGATACATTTTTCGCCCGATATCCGGTGTTGCTGCCCTGCGGATCTCCGACATTTGCATGACAATGGCTCGTTCGGCGTAAGACAATCGATAAGGAAAGAAGTACTTTGCAATCGCTTTCACGATCCTCGAGATAGGCGAATCTCGAAACGGTCAGGGACGGGAAGTGTATCGAACCGCGAAAATCTCCCCCTTTCCTCTATTTTCCAGCAGTCTCTCAGCCGTTAACGGGAAACTCGCGTTTCCTCCCGACTAAGCTCCAAAATACAGGCAACAAGTACCGCGTACAACAATTCGTCGTCTACGGACCGTGACCAACGGCCGATTTTAGATACCTCGTCCTGTATTAATTTCTCGGGGTGTGTAAGGGGAAGCGCGTGCGGTTCAGTTTTGGATCGTTGCACGCGACGTCAGAAAATCTTTCTCCTTTCGTCCAGATGACACTGACTTTCCTTTTCACTAGAGCGGTCACGGTGCCCGCTTTTACTCTTGCAGTGGACGCTTGATCGGTCCCGAACGAGTTTCCAGAACGAAACATGCGTACACGAAACTCTCGTGTTCCGCATTTATTACGGCAGATACAGGATTTATATGGAAGTGCAGACCGCGATATGTACTGATTTATCCCGAGAAACTGGACCTTATTAGATCCGCTCTTAAAATGGCCAGCCGCTGATTAGACGCGGCTACCAACGATCGCTTGCCTACGTGCATCCGTTCGTCCTTGGTCTCACGGTTTGTCGCGCGATTCATGCCCCCCGACCATTTAGCTCTCTCGGTGAGAATAAACTCGTTCAAGATATTCGCGAAGTTTTAACATGGCTGTTCAGACGCCGTGCATATTGCTCGGCGCTGTCCACATAGTCGAAAGAAAGAGAAAGCCTGCGTCGCCGAGAATAGCAATTGATACTCGTGCAATTACGAAGAAGCTTCGTCATTCTCACCTGACATTTGTGAGGCACGCTGGCGTAGAATCCGTCGTGCAACCCGTCGCACTTGAAGTCTATGTCCTCCGGTATGCTATTGTAGAACGGGTAATCGCTCAGATTGTACCCGTTCAATTCGCGCGGCAGATTCGGGTCCCAGATGTAGTCGATCTGCGGGATGCCCGTAAGGACGTGCCCGGTAGTCGCGTTCGCCTCTGCGGTATTAGCCGTCGCAGTAGTCGTCGCCTGGGGAAAATTAAAACGAGAGGCAGTCAGATATACGAGCGTCGCTTTTGGTGCCCGCAACATCGTCCCGAGGCGGTGGTTATTCAACGCTCGGTAAATTAACTCGGTAACGGTCAGTGATGAGCTCCCGGATGATGTCACTCATAGTTTAAATGTGAAGGTAAACCTGTCGCTGGTTAGACGTTAATTAATTTCACCGTGAGTCGCGTCGATTATTATTATTAGTCGAAGAAAAATTGAGAAAGCACGCTTGCTTCGGCGATGGGCAAGTTTTTTGTCGATAATAGATAGAAATTCGTTTCATGGTATTCCGCGAGCCTTTTGATGTTAATTCAATTTGTCTATGAACTCAGTATGCTCGTTAAGCAAACGAGGATGTAACTGGATAATCGGAACAGATGCGTGGTCGTGACTGTATCATCACTAGGATTTGCATCATCGAATGATGAACGATCCGTTCTATTTCTGTGTAGATAATAGAACCGAGGTGCATCTCGTAGGATCGTTATTAGCGATCACGTTTACGTCTCGATTTGAACAATCGGAGGTGATTAGAAAGTCGTGTCACGAATTTACCTCGGCATCTTCGTTCTCGTTTTCCTGACCGCGGCTCCCCTCGGTCGTGGTAGTCGTCGTAGTCGTAGTCGACGTCGTGGCGATCTTGAATTTCGGCCTGTTCGGCTTGCGCTCGGCCGCGAACGCGTGGGCCAAGAGGATTCCTGAAATTCGGACGCAAACATCGTTTTTATTCGTTGTGCATTTTCTCATTTAATGGGAACGTCCTTTTTCGTCCGCGAATAAACGAAATAAGAACGAAGAAACCGGTTGCGAGTACCGGTCGAATGAGACCCGTGGCCCGATCTCTTTGGGTCTCTCCTAAATCGTGGGGACCGTTGAAAACAGCAAACGGGACAGACGGGTTCATACTGGTTAGGTGGTAAATAATCAAAGATGTCTGTACGCATCCACGTGGATTGTGCAAGCGATGAAGAAGCGTCGTTTCGTTGCGAAATCGAGCACCCGAGGAGAGAGACTCTCGGTACGAGTGTCGCAATTTTTCGCGGCGCAGGTGAACGGTTGGGTAATAATTGTTTTCAAGCAGATCAAGGCTGTGCATTGATCGTTTTCGTTGATTTATGAGGAGATCGTGTGTGATACTATCTCATTGAACGGTAGAACCCGTCCAAGGGAACGTAAGAAGTCGTTTCGTGCATGTCTGCAGATCTCACGTCTGTACGTAGAAGCAACTTTAGGAACTCTGTTCATATTTGCGATCGGTGTTCCGCGATGGCGCCTCGCCTTAATCAACTTTAATTAACGGGAAATCTCTGCCCTCGAGGCTCGAACCCAATTAGATTGAACCGGTTCAAGGTCTCCGATCGGCGAGAACTTCTCCAGAACCAGATACGACTCGTTGATCGATGCAAAAACAAAATACTTTCGCTCAGGCTTTCCAAGGAGGCGTTCAAAAAGATTCGATGCGGGTGTCTCTATAGACGCTGGCCGTCCTCGATGCTGAAAAAGCACGTAGCCCGGTGACCGTTCATATTTTATAACGGGACCGCCGTTTTCCAAGCCGGGAGGATCGATGACGACGTTGCATAAAAATGAATTATGGGAACGCGCTCGCATTCCGTTTGTGGGAAACGTTCAGCGTGGGCACACCCCTGTATTCACTCTACTGGAAACGCAACGATTTTCGTGACGAAACTACGCCTACCCGCGGTATAAACAAATTGCTTAATCTCGATCACTATCGAACGATTGTCTGTCGTATTCCAATGGGAACGTCCTGACATTCTCGTTAAAAACGCGTCGACATTGATCGCGATAACCAAACCGCAGGTTTTTCTTCGAAAGAGAACGATTCACGGTATCGATCGTAGAAGTTGTGACACGCATATGAGTTTTAACATTTGATAAATTTTAAATACATCGTAAACGACGATCAGGTATTTCAATCGGTGAACCTTTCGCAATCGCTGTGCTTTCGAACAAGTTCCCGAAGGCCTCGGAACGCAAACGGTGGCCGAGCAGGTGAAGGCGTCGGGGCACGCGATTTAAATGTCGAAGTCGCGAGTCCACTCGAAATTCCACGTCTCCCGACAGAGAATTTCGGAGTCGCCCGAGGACAAAGGAAGGCGGGCTCGTTGATATGCACGGCAAGTCCATCCTTCTTCCCCTTCGTGGAATCTCCGCGAAGCTGTTTCGCGCGTCACGCGCATCCTCGCGCCGCGAATACAGAAGCGTGGCATCTTTTTATCGGTTATTTATGAAACACCGTGGTGGAACGCCGGTGTGAACGAACCTTCAGATGCAAAATTCTCGGATGGAAGGTCGACCTGTCTCCGACATTCCACTTCGGATATGGAAAGTCCAAAAGATACTAAGGACGCGACTGGCCGTCGCCAGAACTCTTTTTAATCCGCGTCGAAATTCGATCGGAGATATCGATTTAAGTTTTACCACCGGGAGACAGTAATAAAGAGTGGCCCGTGTAATCATTGGGACAGCGAATGGGACTTAAAACACAGCTAGAAGGAAATTGCATAGGACCTTTCTTGTATCAGGCAACTAGAGCTACAACTTTTGTTTGAAACATTTTTCGTTAAAACGAAGA